>NC_045455.1:28891106-29207112 GCF_002776525.5 Piliocolobus tephrosceles
TCTTTCTTTCTTTCTTTCTTTCTTTCTTTCTTTCTTTCTTTCTTTCTCTTTCTTTCTTTCCCTTCCTTCCCCTTCCTTCCTTCCTTCCTCTTCCTTCCTTCCCTCCTTCCTTCCTTCCTTCCTTCCTTCCTTCCTTCCTTCCTTCCTTTCTTTCTTTCTTTCTTTCTTTCTTTCTTTCTTTCTTTCTTTCTTTCTTTCTTTCTTTCTTTCTTTCTTTCTTTCTTTCTTTCTTTCTTTTTCTTCTTTCCTTGTTTCAGACAGAGTCTCGCTCTGTCGCCCAGGCTGGAGTGCAGTAGCACGATCTCACCTCACTGCAAGATCCACCTCTGGGTTCACGCCATTCTCCTGCCTTAACCTCCCGAGGAGTTGGGACTACAGGCACCTGCCACCACACCCGGCTAATTTTTTGTATTTTTAGTAGAGACGGGGGTTTCACTGTGCTAGCCAGGATGGTCTTGATCTCCTGACCTTGTGATCAGCCCACTTCAGCTTCCCAAAGTGCTGGGATTACAGGCATGAGCCACTGCACTCGGCCCATTTTTTTTATTGTTATTTTGAGTGAACGTTTATTGGTTTTGTTGCTCTTTTCAAAAAAAAAAAAAAAAAAAACACACAAAAAAAGTTTTTTGTTGTTGGTTTTTGTTGTTCTTTATTGATTTTCTGTTTTTAATCTCATAGTCTATTACTCTAATTTTTATTTTATTTTCTCTGTTTGTTTTGTATTTAATTTACTCTTTTTCTAGTTTCCTAAGGTAGAAGCTTAGACTAAAGATTTTTGTTGTTTTTTATTTCTTTTCTAATACATGCTTTTACTGCTATACATGTTCAGCTACATTTCTATTATTGATTTTTAGCTTAATTCTGTTGTTGTTTGAGAACAGACACTGTATGATTTATATTATTTAATGTGTATTTTATGGCCCAACATATGGCCTATATTTCATGTAAGCTAAAGAACGATGTGTATTCTGAGGTTATTGAATAAAGTATTCTACAGTTATCGATTATTACCAATTAATTGATGGTGATCTTGAGTTCAACTATGTCCTTCCTGATATTCTGCCTCTCGGATGTGACCACGCCTAATAGATGTTTAACTCTTCAACTATGATAGTGAATTTTTTTTCTCCTTGCAGTTCCATTAATTTTTTCCTCATGTTTTTTGTTAGTGTTTCTAGGTGCAGGCATTTTAAGGAATGTTATGGCTTTTTGGAGAATTGACTTCTTTATCACTATGCAGTGTCCTTTTTACCTCTGATAACATGGGAGTTATGTTTAAAAAATGAATTATTGTGTTTTTAGCATTCTTTAATTCATGAACACATTATCTTCTTTACCAATCAAATTCATATGAAAAACACAATCATCTCGATCAGCATAATTTCATAGTGGAACAGATTTAACACCACTGGTAACTCTGGAAATAATTATAAAAACACAAATTTTCCTTATTCTTTTTATTTCAACAAAAACTATATAGAACTTCTTAACATAGCAACCATAGTCCACTGTGGAAAGCAGTTTGCAGATTTCTCAAATTATGTAAAAGAAAACTACCATTTGATCCAGCAATCACATTGCTGGGTAGATATCCAAAAGAAAATGAATCATTCTACCAAAAGGCATATACGCTTGTATCTTCATTTCAGTGCTATGCACAATAGCAAAGATGTGAAATCAACTTAGGTGCCCAGTAATTTTAGATTGGATAAATAAAATATTGCACATATACACCACCCAATACCATGTTGCCATAAAAAAGAAAGAAATCATGTTTTTTTTTGCAGCAGCAGCAGCATGGATATGCTGGAGGTCATTATCCTAAGCAAATTAACATAGGAAGAGAAAACCAAATACCACATGTTCTCGCTTCTACATGGGAGCTAAGTATTGGGTACTCATGGAAATAAAGATGGCAATAATAAACACTGGGGACTACTAGAAGGGAGAGGAAAGGAGGCACAAAAAGGATTGCAAAACTAATTGCTGGGCCAGGAACAGTGGCTCACAACTGTAATTCCAGCATTTTTGGAGGCCTAGACGGGGAAGTCATTTGCATCCAGGAGTTTAAGACCAGCTTAGGCAACATGGTAAAAACCAATCTCTACAAAATAATAGTAATAATAATAATTAATAATAATAATCTCATTGCTGGGTGTGGTGGAACAACCTGTAATCCTAACTACTCAAAAGGCTGAGGCAGGAGGATTGCTTGAGCTCAGGAATTCTATGGTGCAGTGAGCAGTGATTGCACCACTGCACTCCAGCCTGGGAGACAGAGCAAGACCTAGTGAAAGAAAGCAGAAAGAAAGAAAGAGAGAGCGAGAGAGAGAGAGAGAGAAAGAAAGAAAGAGAGAAAAAAGAAAGAAAGAAAGAGGGAGGGAGGAAGGGAGGAAGGAAGGAAAAAGAAAGAAAAAAAGGAAGAAAGAAGAAAGGAAGGAAGGAAAGAAGGAAGGAAGGAGGGAAGGAGGGAGGAAAGGAAATAAGAGAGGGAGGAAGAAAAGGAAAGGAGAGGAAGAGAGGAAGGAAGGAAGGAAGGAAGGAAGGAAGGAAGGAAGGAAGGAAGGGGAGATCATATAGGTATTATACCTTTTGTAAACTGCAAATTTATTCTTAAACTAAGACTACAGAATATTCATCTCTTCTCATTGTCATGGCAACCTTTTTTATATCATGGAGGGAATACATGCTGAATTGAATAACAAATCTTGCCAGCAATTTTCTTTAAAAGAATAGCATATTAATTATATTTTGCATTTGTACATTAATTTTAAAGAATATTCTATATATTCCATGTAATGTAATATAATTGGGTAGATACATTTTTTTCAAATTATAAAGCAAGTAATTTTAAATTGACTGTCTTTTATAAGTGAAACTTTTGGCTGGTGATATATCTACTTTAAAAGAATGAGAGTAGCTTGTTTTCTTTAATCAGACTTTTCAACAATTGCCATTTAGATTTGTCTCTATAGTGACCATAAATCATATACAGATTAACATTAATGAAATTTTGTAATTGAAAGAAATTTATTAATCTATTCTTCTAATTTCATCTTTAACTATGAAGATAGTTCTGTAAGATACCTCAAGACTGCTTGATACAAATTTGTCTCAAATCCGTAAAAATGTGGAGTCTGACAGTTAGTAGTAGGTGTCTAAGATTTTAAAAAACAGTACAGTGACCAGGTTTAACAAATAAAACAAACAAAATGTTTAGTTAATTGTTTTTTGTTTTAAAAGCAATTTGAAGTTTTTTCAACCTCTGCAACATCTAAAACATTTTCAATAAGTCATTGACTATTCAATTACTAAACTCTTAGCTTTTCAAAGAAATCTGAATGATTATTCATCTCTACAAATTCAATTTCTAGCACATTGTTTAGCCTCCAGTAGCAGCTTTATTTTACTTTAAAATAAAATACATGGAACGGTAAACTTTGTTCCTCTAATTTTTTTTTTGTTGTTTTTTCTTTTTAAGATAGGGCCTGGCCTTGCTTTGTTACCCAGGTTAAAGTGCAATGAGATTATCGCAGCTCACTGGAACCTCAAACTCCTGGGTGCTAATCCTTCCACCTCAGCTTCTCCAGTAGCTGGGACTAATTTTTCTCTTTTTATCTTTCTGTAGAGACAGGGTCTCCCTATGTTGTTCAGGCTGATAAACAGTTTAAAACTATGTATTTTCTTCTCTAATTTGAAAATTATATTTTATATAGGATACATGTGTTAGTCCATTCTCATGCTGCATGAAGAAATATCCAAGACTGGGTAATTTATAAAGAAAAGAGGTTAAATTGACTCACAGTTCCACATGGCTGGGGAGGCCTCAGGAAACTTACAATCACAGTGGAAAGCACCTCTTCAGGACAGCAGGAGAGAGAATGAGTGCCAGCAGGGGAAATGCTAGACACTTAGAAAACCAACAAATCTCACGATAACTCACTATCATGAGAACAGCAGGGGAAAAACGGCTCCCATAATTTAATTACCTCACACCAGGTTCTTCCCTTAATACCTGGGGATTACAATTTGAGATGAGATCTGGCTGGGGGCACCAAACTAAATGATAGAAATATGTGATTAAATATATATGGTATCTTAATAAACTCAAACAATAGAATGATCCATAAAAATTTTATTCACTCTAGTATTTTTAATTTTGCTCTTTTTCATTAGTAGATTTGCTTCCCCACTCCCTGCTTAATAATAATAATAATAATAATATAATATATAATATATAATTTACTATATTATCTCTAACAAGTTGAGGTTCTTCATGATTTAGGAACCCAAATATTCCTAACATACCCAAATCATAAACTCTGTAAACTAATATCTATTTAATTTCTTCAAGGTTGCCATGGCTAGAGGAAGAACAGAAAAAACATTGTAAGTTTTAACTACATATGTTAATCCTATTTTTCTGGAAATATTAAATTAATAATTAATTGATTAATTAATGAAAAATGGCTAAAGAGGTAAACTGGTAAAAGAAGAAGAAAAAAGGAATAAATAAATAAATAAAGATTTCTAGGAATTGGAAAAACAGGTATATTGGGTACAACAGATGATATGAGAAAAATCTGACAGCAGAGCAATAATGCTATGACTTTTACTATATGTCCACCATAGACTTTTTAAAACCTATACAGTACGCAGTCTCTGAGTCTACATTTAGCATAAGAAAAACAGTTCTGGTAAAATTGAAATGCAAATACTGTCAAACAGGAGAAAACCAGCTGTCCACTATTGATGCACTTTGACTAAAAATAGACCCATTAGAAAGACACACAGCATGTGTTCAGCATTCTTTAATGTCATGGTCAGTCAGATGTTAGTACACATGGAGACATGGAAGAGGCTCAGGAAAACAAAGTTCATTATACTCACAAGTCCAAGAAACAGAAAGCATGGCATACCACGCAGTAAAACTTACTTAAGGCAAGCACTCTGGCTGTCAGCCGTGGAAGTGGAAGGGAAGAGGACCTCCCAGAGAACTTTACAGTGGTTTTCAAGGGAAAGGCATGGCACAACAAACAGTTTAGGACTGGCTAATTTGTCTAATATTGGCCATCTCTAAGCTATAGGGATGGTTTCTAGTTACCTGGTATCTTACCCTGTGATGATTAAGACAGAGGAATATTGTCTACTTGGGAATAAGGGCCAGATAGAGAACATATGGGTCCGGATTGGTTACTTGGCATTCCAGAGGCAAGCTCCTGTTGAGCCTTTTGTTGTCTCTGATAATTAGCTAGCTCTGGCAGGAGCAGCTTTTCTTCTCAGTGAGAACTGTTTAGAGGGAGGAACACTGCCACCAGGAGACACAACAATGATTCCATTAAGATGGAAGTTAAGATTGCCACCTGGACACTTTGGGCTCCTCCTATCTTTGAGTCAACAGGCTAAGAAGGGAGTTACAGTGTTGGCTTGGGTGATCAACCCTGACTATCAAGATGAGATCAATCTACTACTCCACAATGGAGGTAAGGAAGAGTATGCATGGAATACAGGAGATCCATTAGAACATCTCTTAGAATTACCATGCCCTGAGATTAAGGTCAATGGGAAACTACAACAGCCCAATCCAGGCAGGACTACAAATGGCCCAGGCCCCTCAGGAATGAGGGTGTGAGTCAATCCACCAGGGAACAAAACCATGACTTGTTGAGGTGCTTGCTGGAGGCAAAGGGAATACAGAATTGGTACTAGAAAAAAGTAGTCAGCAATACCAGCTATGACCATGTGACCAGCTGCAGAACGGGGACTGTTATTGTCATGAGTATCTCCACCTTCTTTTGCTAAAAACATGTTTGTGTGTGTATACACTTTTACTACGAAAATATCTTTATTTTATTTCCTTTTCCTTTATCATGTGACGTAAGATTTATTGACTGCATACCAGCATTTAAGTACTATTAACGTTATGTAATAATATTTGGGTTAGGGATTGGTGCGTTTCCCTATGAAGGATAGTTGAATTGTGTTAAGTGTAATTATGACCTTTCTATTGTCTTTCTTTGAAGATTATGTATGATCTCAGGAGATGTGTTTGGGTTCAAGTTGACAAGGGGTGGATTTGTGATGGTTAATACTGAGTGTCAACTTGATCGGACTGAAAGATACAAATCATTGATCTTGGGTGTGTCTGTGAGTATGTTACTAAAAGAGATTAACATTTGAGTCAGTGAGCTGGGGAAGGCAGACCCACCCTTAATCTGAGTGGACACCATCTAATCAGCTGCCAGCAAATATAAAACAGGCAGAAAAAATGTGAAAAAGAGACTGGCCTAGCCTCCCAGCCTATATCTTTCTCCCGTGCTGGATGCTTCCTGCTTTTGAACATTGGACTCCAAGTTCTTCAGTTCTGGGACTTGGACTGGCTCTCCTTGCTCCTCAGCTTACAGATGGCCTATTGTAGGACCTCGTGATTGTGTAAATTAATACTTAATGAACACCCCTGTGTATGTAGATATCCTATTAGTTCTATCCCTCTAGAGAACCCTGACCAATACAGCATGTATTCCTAACTGCCTTTTTCAGACAAGCAAATAGACTTCAATGAGGTTAAATAACTTACTGTAGGTTATATACCTAACAATAAAGGATGATAAGACTTTAACTCAGGAGTCTTTAATATAAATTCTGTATATTTTCTAAATTCTGTCATCTTCATGTTTAGGCCAGAAGCTGCTCTAAATCATGTACTTTTAGGTTGTATTTTTTTCTTTCTAATTGCAAGGATATTGAAGTTTAGGTTTATCACATCCCAACTCCGATGTCATTTTTAGTGTATATATGTAAAAGTTTATTCATTTAATTAAAATCCTTGTGTCAAAAAAGATGTAAACACATCATAGTATGCAGAAAATTTAAAAATATAAACAATAGATCATAGTATTAGTTAGTATACAAAGGAGTGGCTCCAGTAATTTCAGAAACCATAGACTTCTTATAAAATGTTATTGCCAGAAATGGAGAAATGCCTTAAAGGAAAAATGAGCAATTTATACAGAGAAAATAAAAATAATATGTTCTTAATAACATGTCTTATCTAAGTTCATAAATCAAAGTAAACAGAACTAGAGATAGGAATTGACAAAAACAAACCACAGTTGATATTTTGAAAACCCTTTTCTCAGGAATTGTCAAAACAATAGATAAAAATAAGCAACAGCAATATCAGCACATGACCAAATCGATACTTGTTAGAAAAATTACCCATTATTTTCAAGGGAAAAATGTTTGTGTGTCAGATAAACCATGAGTTTTGAATTAAGTTAATACAATTTAAAGAATTAAAAGAGTATGTTTTCTTCCAAAATAGGATGACAGTACAACAATAGTAATAAGGTATCTAGGAATTGCAGATATTTCACAACAGAACCACACACTCAGAAATACTATATGTCAAGTAAAAAATTACTGGAAAAATGAATAAGTATTTTGAACTGAATTATTATGAGAACGGAATATATCCAAATTTGTTAGATGAATCTAGAAAGATTCACTCAGATTCACCTAGAAAGATAATTAAAATTTTACATGTTTCTATGACAATGGACTATTTAATACTGTTTTATTTATTAGTTTAATATTAGATTATATTAGAATACAAGAAAGAAATAAAATCAATGACTTAAAATTCCTCCTTGAGATGAGAAAAGCAAATCCAATATAAGCAAGAAAAAATTTTTTTAATTAGAACCAAAATAAATATAAAAGAAACACCACAGAAATATCCTCAATGCCAAAAGTTTGTTCTTTGGAAAGATTCATAAAACTGATAAACATTCAGTCAGATTGAATGAATATTATGAGTGCTGTAAAGAAAAGCAGCAAAGTTCTATATCTTCAGTTTTTAAAAATTACCTCATTTCCTTTTTGAAAATCTCTGGTTTTAGTACTCAAATTAATACATCTAAAGAATCTTGATGACAGATTATTCATTTGTTTTTATTTCCTCAAGTCCCAAGAGTACTACTGTCATCAACTGAAAACAAAGCAAAACCAAAACAGTTGATAGTCCAATAATCTTCAAACATACACAAATGATTAGAAAAATACTGTATACTAGTTGATTTACTGTGTATTATTTTCAGTATATTTATTTTGTGGAATAAATAATCAGGTGCGAACATAAAATAACTGAGGGAGTGACATTACTATTAGTATATTGGACACAGATAATTACATGAATATCTTATATGAACTCTGTCAAACACAGATTGAAGGGTAGTTTATTATTAGTTACCAACTTTGAGACGAGAATCACATAGCTGAAATCAGAAACCGAGGATAGTAAGGAAGAATGCCACAATTTAATATAAGAAGCAAGAGATATCAGATATAACAATTCCACAGCAAGTAATGTGTCATATAAACAGATCAAAGAATAGATTTCATGGTATTGAATTACTGGAGAGCTGGAATGATTAAATATTCTATTTTTAAATTGTAATAGTTGAATTCAAACATTCCAAAAGTGCTAAATTTAGATTGATAAAAATTTATAAAATTTGTTACAAAATTGAGACTTAAGACTAAATCCTTTGTGATTTTTGTGTTTGGAAGGTGGATATTTTCATCTGATTCTTGGATATTATGCATTGAAAAGAGATCCATACCCTTTCCACATTATTTACTCAAAACTAGTAGTTTCTTGAGCTGCCTCCATGATCCTTGTGATATTATAAACAGTGAAAATACAATGACAAGAAAAATTTTGTGCATTCTGAAGTTTATACATTCCTGCACAAATAATGACATTTAGGTCAATGATAAACCACACATAAAACAGGGGTCTCATATGATTTAGACATACTCTCTTTTAATTCTTTAAATTTCATTGACTTAATTCAATATGCAAATTTAATGTTTGACTTAATTCAATATGCAAATTTAATTTTTAGATATGTTTAGATACACCAATAACCATGTTTTAGAATTGCCCACACTATTTAGTGCAGTAACGTGGTGTATAGGATTGTAGGCTAGGGGTAATAGGCTATACCATATAGCCTAGATGTGTAGCAGGCCATGTAGTCTAAGTTGTGTACCACACTCCACAATAATGAAACTCTCTGATGTTGCCTTTCTGGGATGTAGTCCCAACATTAAATGATGCATTATTGTATTCTAGTATGGGGGACATAGCTGAACAGTACATAAAACTGTATAAATGTTAGAATGCATGAATCTTCATGATAAAAAATATAAGGAAAGTGAAAAAAATTTAAAATAATTGAAATTACATAAAGTATGTGTTTCATCTACAGTGGAATAAAACTAAAAATTAATCACTATTGGAAATTAGGAAGTTTAAAAAATAAATGAAAATTAAATAGCACACTATTAATAAACAAGAATCAAATAAGAAATCACAAGAAAAATTGTTCTGAACCAAAAAAAAAAATACAATATTCCAATACTTACAGAATACATCTAAAGCAGTGCTTAGAAGCCAATTTCTAGCTGTAATTTTCTGTATCAAAAAGAAGAAATATCTTAAACAACCTAATTTTTCATTACAAAACAAATAAGAATAAGAGTAACACTATAAGACAAGGCATATAAAAAGAAATAAATAATGAATGTTAGTTTAAAAAATAAACTAAATTACAGAAAACCAATAAAGAAAATCAACAATATCAAAAATTATTTATTTGAAAGGTCAAGAAAACTGGCAAAATTTTATCTTCAAATAGTGAAAAAGGGAGAAGACACAAATTACTAAATCAAGGATTAAAGAAGGGATTTTATTACCAACTTCATAGAAACAAAAAGGATTATTAAGAAACTCTAGAAACAACTGTATGCCAACTAATTAATATATATGAGATGGACTGATTTTATTAAAAAATCAACTATCAAAACTGAAGAAAATATAGAAAAAGTGAAAAGTAAACATATAAGTAGACTGAATTAGGGATTAAAGAACAACGCCTCCAGAGCTTCCTGCTACACACACACACACACACACACACACACACACACACACACTCACAGAAAATACCTGACCCAGCAGGCTTCACTGGTGAATTCTCCCAAATATTAAAGAAATATGAACACTATTTCTCTGCAAACTGTTGCAAAAAATATAAGAGTTAACACTTCCAAGCACATTCTGTGAGGCTCCTGTTGCCCTGATACCAAAGCCTGACAAAGACATCACAAGAAAAAAAAAGTACAGGCCATTATCTTCATAAATATGGAGAAAAAATACTCAACAAAATATTAAAAAAAAACTAAATCCAGCACCGTATAAAAAAGTTTATACATTATGTTCAAGTGAGATTTATTTTAGGGAAAAAAGGTTTATTTAATATTAGAAACTCAATAATCCTATACAATAAATGTAGTATACTATAGTAATAAAACAATGGAAAAAAACCACATGATCATATCACAATGATGAAAAGGCATTTATAAAAACTATATTCATATTAATATCTAACAATTTGACAACTGAGCAGACTATCCTAACCTTGATAAAGGAAATCTATCAAATATCTACAACTAATATAATAGCTAATGATGAAACATGGAAAGCATTCTCCCTAAGATCCAGGGCAAGACAAACAAATCTGTTCTCACCCCTTCTATTAAACAGTGTCCTGGAGGTTCCAACCAGGGAAAGTAGGCTAAAAAAAATGAAATACAAGATATCCAGATGGTAAAGGAACACACAAAGCTTCTCCACTCACAGATGCCATGATCCTTTATGTTAAAAACAAACACAAAGGAACACACAAAGAAAACCCAAATGATTGATAGTCAACCATGACCCCTGCAACACACAATTGAATTAATAAATGATTTCAGCAAGGACATAGAATCAAAGATTAACATAAAAATCCATTGTATTTCTGTCAATGAGCAGTGAACAAACTAGAAATAAAATTAAGGAAACAAGTCTATTTTTTAAAACATAAAATAATAAAATGCTCAGCAATAAATATAATGAAAGAAGTGCAATACTATACAATAAAGTCTATAAAACATCGTCAAAAGAAATTAAAGAACACCTAAATAAATGGAAAATACCCCAATTTTGTAAATGGGAAAATATAATTTTTTTTTTTTTTTTTTGAGACGGAGTCTTGCTGTGTCTCCTGGGCTGGAGTGCAGTGGCCGGATCTCAGCTCACTGCAAGCTCACTGCAAGCTCCGCCTGCCGGGTTCACGCCATTCTCCTGCCTCAGCCTCCTGAGTAGCTGGGACTACAGGCGCCCACCACCTCTCCCGGCTAGTTTTTTTTTTGTATTTTTTAGTAGAGACGGGGTTTCACCGTGTTAGCCAGGATGGTCTCGATCTCCTGACCTCATGATCCGCCCATCTCGGCCTCCCAAAGTGCTGGGATTACAGGCTTGAGCCACCGCGCCCGGCCAAAATATAATATTTTTAAAAGAGTAATATATTCAAAATTATTCACAATTCTGCACTCTAACTATCAAAATAGCAGCTGCCTTTTTGGCAGAAATTGACTGGATAGTCCTGGAATTCATATGAAAATATAAGGCACCATGATTAGCCAAATAAATAATGGAAAGAACAAAATTGAATGACTCACACATCATAATTCCAAAACTTAGCATAGAACTACATTCATCAGAAGAGTGAGAGTGTGGTAACGGCATAAATATAGACATATAGACTACTAAAATAGAATTAGGAGTCAAGAAATAAATTTTCACATGTATCATCTTTGAGTTTTGACAAGAGTACCAGAAAATTTAATAGAGAAAAATGGTCTTTCAACAAATTGTGTTGAAATAACCAGATATTCACATGCAAAGAAAAAATACATTAGAGCCCTACTTTACATAATATATAAACATTTACTCAAAAATAGATAAAATACTTAAAGATAAGAACTAACATCATAAAATATTTTAAATAAAAACACAGGTACTATCGTGTTTTTTTTCTCTGTGTTAGACAATGATTTCTTAGATATGACACTAAAATCACAGCCAACAACAAAAATAGGTAAATTGAACTTCCTGAAAGTTGAACAATCCTTTTTGGCTTTTAGGTTCAGGGATACAGGTGAAGGTTTATTATACAGGTAAACTCATGTGACGGGGGTTTGCTGTAGAGATTATTTTATCACCCAGGTGTGATAAAGTCTAGTACCTAATTGTTACATACTCTTCTCCTCTCCCTCCTCCTACCCTCTACATTCGAGTAGACCCCAGTGTCTGTTGTTCTCTTATTTGTGCTCATGAGTTCTCATCATTTAGTTCCCACTTGCAAGTGAGAACATGTGGTGTTTGGTTTTCTGCTCCTGCATTAGTTTGCTGAGGATAATATTGATCAATTTTATGCACCAAATATAATCATGAAAATGAAAACTCAGGGAATGGGAGAAAATATTTTCAAATTATATATCTAACAAGAGACTTTTATTCAGAAAATGGAAGAATTCTTGCAACTCAACAATAAAAAGACAACCCAATACTAGATATTTCCCCAAGGAAGATATACAAATGACTACTGAGTACATGCAAAGATGTTCAATATTATTAATTTGGAAAATAGAAATCAAAACCACAATGAGACACTAATTCACACCTAATAGGATGTCTATAATGAAAAAGACAATAGCAAGTTTTGATGGTAATGTGGAGAAATTGCAACTCTTGTACGTGTCTGGTTGAAATGTAAAATAGTTCAAGTTCGGACTCCAGATTGGAAGTTTCTCAAAAACAAATTAAGCATATAATTCCCACATGACCCAGGATTTTTACTGCTGGTTATATCCCCAAGAGAATAGATATGTAAATTCACACACAAACTTGTAGATTCATGTTCACAACAGCATTATCCATAATAGCCAAAATTTGTAAATAGTTCAAATGTTATAAATTGACCTATATGTTCTGTACCCACACGATTAAATATTATTTGGCTATAAAAGGAATGAAGTACTGATACATGCCACAAGAAGAGTGCACCTGGAAAACACTACCCTAAGTGAAAGAAGCTAAGTACAAAAAGTTATATATTGTAAATCACTTTTACATAAAGTGTATGTGGTGAACAAATTTCTAGACACAGAAAGTAGATTCATGTGTGCCATGGGCCCAGGAAGAGGGAAGACATTGAGAGAGACTATTAATTTTAGGGTAATGAAAATGTTCTGGAATTGGAGAGTGACGGTTAGTGACTCAACAGCTTTGTAAATATGTCAAAAACCACAAAATTGTACACATAACATACTAAAAAATCTGCCTTAGAGAGCATGATGGAATATGACATCAGATAGATGTTGTTCATAAATATAAATTATGTAGCTACAAAAAGACTCAGGAAGAGTCCTACTAACAAGACATGCTTCAGATTATATGTTAGTGTATTTTATTGATTTTTAATATTATGAAACACAATAGAAAAAATAGAAATACAAAATTGTTTAAGTTAGGAGAATTACTCTTCGAAAAATCCTGCCTGTTTAACATTGATAGTTGAATTGAAAACTGTGTTTTATTATCGACAACTTCTGCAGGCGTGAATGTGAAAATGAACTGAAACAGTACTTAGTGGAGAGAAGTAGAGTCAAAGGTGATCTTCAATAACTTTACATGACAACAAATACTGAGTTGAAATAAACTTTTAATCTAAAAAAGAGACAGAGTGAAAAAATAAAACAACTCATATAAAAAAACAAGCAAAGCAGAAGAAACAAAAGAGAAAAGAGAATATGACAATTTTTAAACTAAAAAAGATTCTCTCAGTCAAGTAAAACATCTTAAAAATATCGTCGTATTTTCTTTAGGACTTGGATGCTATCAAATATAAAGAACTAAGGCAGAACTCTATCAGGAGAGAAATTGATGTGTAAAAGTCAAAGGGTAATTTATGCAAAAGTCAGAGGACAGTTTATGCACTTACAAAATAATTACTTACTAATTATCCACTACTGAACAGATGTGTTTCAAGGTTGAAGAAAAACAAGAAAAATAAAATATCTTTATAGAATTTTGGTCTATTTTCCAGTATATAAGCAATATTCATAATAAAAACATGAAATGCATGGCATATTTTATAGTAGTTACACTTACGGAGTTAAAAAAAGAGTGTTGGAGAAGAGACTGTTAGAAAGTCACAGTTTGTATTAGGATTAGGTTTAAAAGGTTTCATTGAGATGAAATTTGAGCAAACATCAAGTATACATATGAAAGAGAATGGGAATCTTTTCAAAATATGGACCTTAATGTGAAACACTGTGAAAAGAGATAAAGTAATGAGTATTTGTTAAATAATACTTAATAATTAATTAATGTTTACATTCCTAGGTTTGCCATTGTCTTAACTCTCTATATGTGATTATAGCCTGATTATGATTTTCAAGTCTCACTACTCTGGATCAGTGCTACTGTCTTCCTGATTATACTGCACACTATGGAATCTCGCAGGCAATTGAGATTGGCTCTCTTCCATGGTTGGCACGTACCTCAAAGACATATGGGCTTTCTTTCTCTCTACTCTTAAAGCATGCTGCTTTGATATCAGGATAATCTCCGGCTGTATTTACCTAATTCATCTAGATATCACACCTCCTCCATAATTATTTTTGTTTCTAAGTTATTTGACCACTTTAAGATGTTCACGCCGTTCACAACTGCCTCTGTTTGAAACCCCCTCTTTCCTTCTGATTCTGTGAAGCTTTTCTCTCCCTATTCTACTTTTCTGACGCTGTTCTGATGGACATGTGCCTTCCTCTAATGCTCCTTAAATGTTAATTTAGAAATTTTTCCTTGGACTGCTTTTTGTTATCACTCTTCACAGACACTCAGACAATGTTATCAGTATTTGTTTTCATTTGCCACAGATGTTTCTCAATTCTCAAATTTAAAAAAGCTTAAAAATTAAAGCTAAATTCCAGGAAAATATCTCACTCCCATTTACCTTGAATTATATGTACTAACACCATTTCATATCTAAGCAAATTTAGAATGTGTTCAGATATGTGTGCTTAGATATGCACCCTTACAATGTTTTCATTCAATCTAATGCACATTCCTTAGAAATTGTCAGTTCTGGAGAACTGAGTACCAGAAATTATCCTTAATACCTGTGTCTTCTAACTTACATCCTTTTAATCCTTTTTAGGGTTTTCCTTGTCTCTCTTTTCTCTACTTTCCCATACATATTCTAACTTGGACTGTCAGTGTTTTCCTTCTACACTTTGGGTTAACAGGCTTAGATCCTATGTTGGTTAGGATAGAAGACTAAGCTAGAAGAAGCGTGAGACTCAGTGCAATAGTTACTTAAAGAACAAATGTTTTTCTTTCTCATGTTAAAATTCTAACATAAGTGGCTCATTTCTGCAAGACACCTTGATTCCTTTCTAAGTTTCCTTCTACAATTCCCTAATATATTTATTGTCTATATGGGGGACACCATATGTTTTGTCACTTCTACTTTAATCAAATAAGGAACATTGAAGAAGGCAAATGCTGAACTTTAAAGCAAAGCCTCAAAGTGGCACACATGACTTCTGCACATATCATATTTGCAAGAATTTTATGGCCACACCAAATGCAATGGAAGCCGGAAATTATATATAGGTGCACAGGAATTAAGAAAACAAATTCTGGAAAATCATCTTTTCCATATAGCCCATGGTCTGGACCATCTCTTTCAACGTTATCAAAGTATCCTACACAATCCCAAGCTTCACAGTATTTAGTAACTATATACAACACACTGAGTAAATCTAAACATTTCATATATTGTATTATACTAGTACTTTATGTTCATATTGGCCTAGAAATCAAATCATATTTTATCTTTTTCTCCACTTGAATTCACACTGCAGAAATTCTGAATTATGTATGATTCTTTAAAGAATATTTTTCTTCTCTTTCTTTCTCTTCCTCCTGTCCTTGCTTCTCCTTCTCCTCCTTCTTTTTTTTCCTTATATTATTTCTCTCTACTTTTCAATGATAATTACATTATTCTGGAAGGTATCTTCCACCTTTGCCCATCTGAAACATTGTAATGTTGTTTCAAATATTCCTTATTTTAGGGTTTTGTTTTGTTTTGTTTTTTGAGATGGAGTTTATCTCCTGTTGCCTAGGCTGGAGTGCAATGGTGCGATCTCAGCTCACTGCAGCCTTCGCCTCTGGGGTTCAAGTGATTCTCCTGCCTCAGCCTCCCAAGTAGCTGGGAATACAGGCATGCACCACCACGCCTGGCTAATATTTTGTGTTTTTAGTAGAGACAGGGTTTCACCATGGCCAGGCTGGTCTTGAACTCCTGACCTCAGGTGATCTGCCTGCCTCGGCCTCCCAGAGTGCTGGGATTACAGGTCTGAGCCACCGTGCCTGGCCCATTTTAGTATTTCTTTAAAAATAATTATACACCTAAGTGTCCACTAAAGTTTGTATGCAGCTAAATGATAATTATATTTAATAATTATTGTTCTTTTCTCAATCTCTGAAGTAGTTGTAAGCTTCTTATTATCAGGGTTATGTCTATTTATATTGATAATGTATGCTATGTAGCCATTTAAAAATAATTCACAATTTATGCTGTAAAGCTAAGTAAATAAAAAAATAATTCTACTAAGGAAAGAACACTACAAGGATCCATTTTATTCAGTTTAAGGATTACACATAAAACTCTAAAAATGTAATATCATACCAACACATGCAAATTTATTTAAAGGTTGGAATTATTGCTACTGTTACCTAAAGTTTAAAACTTTACTGTGAGAAAAGTTATATTGAATAATATTTTCAAATTTAATTCAATTAGTTTTTGATTTGATTTGTTTCCTTATATAGGCTACTTATATTACATTTGCAAATAAGATTCCCAGCATTAATTCACAAGAGTAGTGGTATGTTTTGTAGTTTTGCATATTTTATTTTAATATACCACCCTTTCAAGTAGATAAATGAGCAAAATATTTGCATGACTGTGCACATATTCTTAAAATATTAGCAATGATAAAGTGCATAGCACAGTCTCATTTTATTTGTACTATTGATTGATTCTGGATCTCTTTCATTACTTTAGATATTTTGCATTATTTTCTGGCTGTAAGACACCCACATGAAGAAACATTTTCAGGCAACTCGAACAAGTCATTAATTCTCACTTACGACTAAAAGTGTTAATATCCCATCAAGTGGCGTTATCTGCTGCTGTGATCACTAAAACTATATTTGCTGTCAGCAGACTCGATGCCTGACCCTAAGTAGATAAATCAGAGAATTCTCTGACTTATCCATGCCCAAGTATGAATTTCCACTGAGTACGTTTGACATACAATCTGAATAATGAACTGCCCCTAAAAATAATGAATTAAAAGGTAAGTAGAAGACATACATTATTCAGATGAGAAAGAGTCAAGGGAAGTTTCCTACATGAAAGATTTTGGTCTAAGAAATGCAGTTGGATGTTAAAATTTCATCTAGATTTCCATTTCCTTAATTATATCTATTTGTAAAGCTTTGACTGTTTTCTAGTTAGTTTGGAGTTCTCTCTCAAAAAAGATCTAAAAGAGTTTCTCAAACTGAGAAACTCTAATCTGTCTCTAATTTTTTTTTTTTTTTTTTTTGAATAGAGAAAAAGCTCTTCTACTACTATTACTACTGTGAATAATATGGTCCCCTATCGTATGGACAACTATTACTTTTTTTCTACCACTTCATGAATTGAAACACTTTAGTGTATCAGGCAATATAATATAGTGTTAATTAACATAAAACAGTTGCCATTAATGTAATGGCCAATTGTACTTTTTTTTTTTTTTTCGTTAGCTCAGATGGTTTAAGTGACCTGGCTGTGATCACACAGCTAATGATTGAATAATCTGGAATTCAAAGCCATGACTGCTTATCCATGAAATCTCATGCTATTTTCTTAACCGCAATCACAGTGTTTCAACCATTGCGTGCTCTAGTACATATAACTTAGTTCCATCAAAAGATACATTTAACAACAAGCCATAGGAAATGCATATGAAAAATCCAAATTCAATGAAATCTACATCAAAATTTGAGCCAGTTATTTTTTGAATATGAATTAACTGAATCTAAAATTTATGTGGAAAGGCAAAAAATTTCAAATAGCTCACACAGTACTGAAAAAGAACAAAATTATATTGCTGACAATACCTGATCTCAAGAGTTATTACAAAACCACAGTGACCACGACAGTGTGATAATGATGAGAGAGAATACAAGTAGATCGATGGACTGGAGCAGTACGCCATCGTTATATACCACTAGGTTTCTGAGAACTGTAATCCATCAGAATGACATCTTTAATCTTAAGCTTTGTCTTTTTATACATAGGATAAATTTCTGTACAGAGACTATTACATAGGATATACATTTATATGCGTACATCCCATCTAATCTACAAAATTTAAATTTTCTACATATATGGAAATAAGACATAAAAAAATTACTGCTGAGCCTTATCCAAGCTTTATAAATTGTTTTGAAATAAATAAAAACTTTCCAAAGTTTTTATTTATAATTTGCCTGCATAATATACTTATTATTCCTATCTTACATCATTCAATTAGGCCAAAAAAACAAATTATTAACCGTTTTGATTTCAGATTTCAAATTTCCTATGCATCTGAGGATAGTGCCTCAGAGATTTCTGCTCCACATTTTTCACACGGAAAAATTGAAACTAGTTTGATACTGGCTGTCATGGACAGCAGAAAGAGCATTTTCAGGGCAGTCAGCTGAAACCAGGGTTGAGAAAGAAATCATGATGGGACTCCCGGGTCAGCAGTCATATCTGGCCTCTTGTTGGTTTCATTCATAGTTTTAAATGCTGGAGAAGGTGAGAAGAGATGACAGAGTCTCATAATTATTATAGAAGTATTATAGAGTCTCAAAATTAGTATAATTCTGTCTAATCACTTTAAAATGTATTGAGAATATTCATTGATTTATTAAAGTAAAATATATTATTAATAGTTTTGAAGTAATTTAATTTAGAGGCCGGGCGCGGTGGCTCAAGCCTGTAATCCCAGCACTTTGGGAGGTCGAGACGGGCGGATCACGAGGTCAGGAGTTCGAGACCATCCTGGCTAACACGGTGAAACCCCGTCTCTACTAAAAAATACAAAAAACTAGCCGGGCGAGGTGGCGGGCGCCTGTAGTCCCAGCTGCTCGGGAGGCTGAGGCAGGAGAATGGCGTGAACCCGGGAGGCAGAGCTTGCAGTGAGCTGAGATCCGGCCACTGCATTCCAGCCTGGGCCACAGAGCGAGACTCCATCTCAAAAAAAAAAAAAAAAAAAAAATTTAATTTAAAATATTGTTTTCCTCCTTCCATGTAACACCATATTTCATTCTTTCAATAGAATCTCTATGGCAATTATTCTATAAAAGATACAATAACAAACATGATAAATTTAAAATAGCATATTATGTTTGTGCACGTAAGGTTCTATGGAAAGTTTATTAAAATAAATATGATAATTTGGCAAGATGTAATGCATTAACAAGTGATTGTGTTTAAGTCTATAAACTATTAGTATAAAATGAAAATACAAAATGGTGAAATATACACATATGGAAGACATATGCACAAATATATATGTGTATATATGTACAAAATTAAGAACATTTTTAAATATCAGCAACATACAGGTGAAAAGAATCTGAAATTTAATAAAACACTACAATATAACCAAAACATCAAATATCAAAAAAACCTAAAAATACAAAAAATACCATTATAGACCCTGAAACGTAAAAGAGGAAATTAATAGGATCTCTATACATAGAAGAATATTAGAAATTGAATATTTAATAATTTAATGATTTTCTACCTATATTCATTTACAGACTTTGTGCCATCCCATTCAAAATTCCACAAGTTTATGTGTTTCCCTGTATGAATATGCTTATAGGTGTGAAAAAAGATAAAATGAATTTAAAATTCATATCTAAATATAAAGGACAACATACACCTAAGAATGACATTGTAGAAGGACCAATTTTAATGGAAAGCATGGAAATTAAAAACAAACAAATCTGACCAATGAACCAGCACAGAGAGTACAGAAATCAAAAAAAAAAATGCATGAATAGTTATGAGAAAAATGACAGTGTAAAGAAGTAAAAAAAACCCCAGTGTTTTCAATAATTGACTTTAGTCCTATTTACTACTAGTAAGAAGTAAAAGTGAAATTTACTCATTTTCAAACTACTCTTAAAATTAACTTATAAGGGTAAAAGTAAAGTAGAAAAAAGCAGTAACAGTCTTGAAGGATAAAGTGAGATACATTGTTTTGGAGTAGGTTTTGACTTCCAAAAGAGTGCAATTTATAAACAAAAATTAACTACATTAAAATTAACAACTATTTATCAGAAAAAAGAAACGTTCAGGTAAGAGAATGACAAGTCAAGATATAGTGTGGGATATTATTTGCAACATGCAAATTTGAAAAAAGGCTCATATCCTGAACAGAAAAATAACTACTATGAATAAATTATCTCTGATAATTGATCAGAAATCAATCATCTCTTTTAACAAGTTTATTAATAGGGTACATGTGGGATTTAGACTTGCTAAATATAAATCAAAGAGAAAAAGCAAAAGTAGAAAACATTGGGAAAGACATTAAAACTAGTACATCAAGAAGAAAATATAGAAGGACAATGAATATATGAAAAAATCTACAATCTTTTTAAGATGCTGGAAAATGGAAAATGAAAAACAAAACTAAATAAGAAATTACTACAAATCCTCACATATAGCTAAAGCCAAAATAACACTTAATAAGTGTGACACGAAGGATAGACAGCAATATTCATTTATTATTGGTGGAAATGTACATTGGTCAAAAATGGCAATATATTTGGAAGTAGCTATTAAAGATTAACATATTAAAAAATTCTATAACAAAACAATTCCATTCTTAGATGTATATTTAATTATAATATGTGCACTTCTGCGCTGAGATGTATACGAAAAGGTAAATAGCAGGGTCAAATCAGAACCACACTAATGTTCATTAATGCTTGAATATTTGAAAAATTTGAGAAAAAATACAGCAACAAAAATAAATGGAAGGCCTCTACATGTAATAACATGTTTAAATCACCCGAATATGTAGTTGAACAACATCCAAGACCACCTAGTGTATGAATCCACTTATACAAAGTTCAAAACTAGCACAAAAAACATTGTATTGATAGAAAATAGAATTATAGCCACATTTTGAAGAAAAGGGAGAGTAGTGATTGGACAAGGCGTGAAAGTGTCTTGAAAATTACTAAAACATATTAAATTACTAGACCTGGATGTGGTTATATATGTCTACTTTTGAATAATTATTCGTATTATGAAATTTTGTCCTGCATAAATTTTTTTCTGTGTTATATTTCCCAACGCAAAAGTTCAAATAATTAAAAGAATCATTTATTTCTGTAGTCCAGAAATTTCTAAGATTTAGCTATTTCTTTGCCTGTCTTGTATTACTACAATTTCCAATTATTTAACAGACATTGTTTTTATTTCTACTTACTTTATATATTTCTTCTCTAAAAACTAAATTGTTTATGGAACTCTCCTACACCATATTTTATTTTATAAACAAACCGCACTGCAGCCTGGAATGCATTGCTATCTCTCTTATCAAATTTGCGTATCTCTTAAACTTTCTGTCCTGTCTTCTCAGCACTTCTTCAGCATACATTATGTCTATTATATCATTTGTTAGGTATTGCATCTGTCATCTTAGGTATGTGACTCCTTTTAATTTATAATAATCCTCCAGGACAGTTACCATGTCTTCCTCTCATTATTTTACAATATAATAAGGTCTAAAAATATGTGTTTAAAACATTTTTAAGATTATTTTTCAACTAAACCTGTTAATACATTCATAACTTCAATTCTGTATATTTTGAGTTTTTCATTCTTATCAATTTGCCTGTCTTTTTTCAATTACTAAAAAATGGGGACCAAGTAGATTTGGAAAATTAGGTAACTACAAAACACACTAAGTACTCTATAGAGCATAAAAGCAATTTGATAATAATGGGAATTTGATTTTATATGGTATCATGTACAGTCAGTACTGACTATAACATTATAAAGGTGCTAACCTTCTCAAGGTTTTGAGATAAACATATGTGATCAATGATCTCTTTTAACAAGTTTAGTAGTAGTGTATGTGTGGGATTTATACTTGTTTAAACTTATAAAAATCTTGAGAAAAATACAGCAATGAACATGTTTGTAATTTGGCAGGTGGATTCTGTCCCAATTGAAATCTAATTATTATCATTTATTCTATTTTTTACAGGATGGCATGCAATTTTTCAAGCAAATTTTCTTTATTACAAAATCCATCATGAAGTTTTCTATAAAAATATTTCTCAGTACTTAACATCATTGCAGAGAACAAAAGAATAACTCAACAAATGATAAATTACAGTTAAGTGTCTGAGTAATTTTGGCAACCATGTATTACCCATCTCAGTATGTTATTAATTCCACAGAATATTTTTTGCATATGTTTTGAGACGGTAGGTTTATAGAAATTTTATTCATTTATATCAAACTTAAGTAGCCCAAAATATACTAGGAGAAAGCATAATTAAATGGTGGTATATAAAACTGCTTTAAAATATTAATAAAACAAAACTAAGTTAAATGAAGAGACAATAAATATATAAAGGGTTATGAAAACCAATTTCCATTCTGAACAGCAATAATTTAGAATGAGTTTTTATTTTGAAAAACATTTAAACTACATACCTAAAGGTATATAAATATATTGTTTCCTATTGAAAGATTGCCAGTTAAATGTCCTTGCAACAATTACAATCATTGAATGAGAAATAAATAATCCCCCAAATCAGTGTAGATACTATATAGTACTTTTGCAAAATTAAATGAGAACTAGCTAAGGACAAGATATTCAATTATTGCAGGCTGGCCAGTTTTTTGATGATCTGAAATAAAGGCAAGAAAAATCATTTTCTGATGCCATGTCTGTGATTAATAAAAGTATAGAGAAATCGCTATGCTAAAATTTAGCATATACGAGGCAAAAAAATTATATACTAGTTACAGGTTGCTACGGCAATACTATGACAAAAGAAGGATGCTAGTTTTGTAAGAAAACATGAGTTTATTAATGTAATAAATATAATATGAAATCAAACTAGATAGAATAAAAATTACTAATGCACGTTGTGTCCAAATGATTGTAATATTCCAGAGAGAATTTTAAAGAAAATGGAATCACATCTAACATAAAAATGTGTGAATTTAAATTACAGCTAGTTTAAGAATCACCAATGCATGTAGATGCTATTTACGTAAAGTTTGGGCAATGTAAAATAAGACTGAATACTCCAAAATATTAATAATTATTATAAAAATTTCTAAATTATTGTTACTATTATTAGAAGAATATGTATTTATTTAATGATCCCATCAATATATTCTTTCTGTACATCATGTTATTTTCTGTCTAACTTTAATTATTTGCTTCAGTGGGACACATCTTCCACACAATTCCTGAGAAATATAATATGAAAGACAAATTGAGAGTTTGCATGTTTCCTGAGATGTTCATCTGAAATCCACTTACATAATTTTGCATGCTGTCGAGTTACACCGCAGAAAAAATACTCTAGAAAGACCTGTGAAGACATATTCAGTTTCTTCCAATTTTCAATTTTGTTGTTGAGAATACTGGGTCATTCCGCCTCAATGATTAATTTCCCATCCAGTAATTTGTTCGGATCTCTTTTCTTTGGGATCAGGCCTAATTATGTTTCTCTATAAAAAAAATCATTAGAACCAAGAACTAAACTATTGTTATTGGAATATTCATATTACCATAATAGACTATTAAAATTATTTATACATACATACACATAGACACGCACGTGCGCTCGCGCGCACACACACACACACACACAGAAATGTAAGCCACACATGATATGATAGGTCCTATGCTGCTTTTTGTCCAATAATTGAAAATAGTGTTTAAAGAAGAACTAAATATGTTCTGAAATACGCCTCCTGCATAGCAAGCCTCAATATTTTTAGATTTCACCTTATTACAAACTGATCTAAAATTGTGAATTTTTCGATTTTGTTTAAATTGACAAGATAAATTTTAAATGTGAATGGAATTGCTAATGATTTTAAGTGACATGATTAATTGTAAAAAGAATGATTCATTGGTCACATAATCTGATTTCAAGACTTTAAACTACAATGCTTAGGAGAGTGTGACATCTATTTCAGTCCATTTGTGTTTTAACAAAGTACCTGAAACTACTTGATTTGTTTTAAAAATGGAATTTATGTTCTCACAGCTCTGGAGTGTAGAAAGTCCAAGATAAAGGTACCAGGAGATTCAGTGTCTGGTGAGGACAGCTCTTTGCTTCCAGGTTGGTGTCTCTTGCTGCATCCTCACAGGGCAGAAAGGAGGGAAGCTGTGTCCTCACACCAGAGAAGGAGAAGAAAGGCAAAAGGGCCAGGCAGCTGTCTGAAGGCTCTTCTGTAAGGACATTTAATCCTATTCATGAAGGCTGAGCCCTTATGAATTAATCGCTTCCTAAAAGAACACCTCTGCATGCCATCAGCTTGGGGTTTAAGTTCCAATAGATGAATTTGGAGGGTCACATACATTTAAATCATAGCAATGATGCAACACAATTCATAATTTTTAAAAAAAGTTAATTTAACCCAAGGCAGAACCTATAAAAAGACCCACAAGTTTAGCCGGGCGTGGTGGTGGGTGCCTGTAGTCTCAGCTATTTGGGAGGCTGAGGCAGGAGAATGGCGTGAACCCGGGAGGCGGAGCTTGCAGTGAACCTACATCGCACCACTGCACTCCAGCCTGGGCGATAGAGGGAGACTCCGTCTCAAAAAAATAAATGAAATTAAATTTAATTAAAAAAAAGACCCACACATAGAGTCAGCTGATTTTTGAAATAGGTAACAGGACACTTCACAGGGGGTGGGAAGTGGGAGAAAAATGATTTCAACATAATGATGCTCAAATGACATATTAATAAATATAACAATGAAATTTGACTACTATCTTAGGCCTTGAACAAAAATTAATTTGAGCTGAAACACATACCTAAATACAAAAGCAAAACCTATGAAACTTCTAAAGGTGAATTCAAGAGTATAGATTTTCACCTTGGGGAAAGTAAAGACTCCTTACAAATTTCATGAAAATCACTAAATAAAAAGAAAAAAAATGGTAAATTAGACTTCATTAAATTTACATTTATACATAAAAAATTGAATATAAAAAGATTAACCATGATCTCAGAAATAATATTCTTCACAAATTTAGTTGAGAAAGGTATCAGATCACAATTGCATAAAACTTCTATAAATCGATAAAGCCATATTTACCCCATTAAATAAGTAAACAGCTAACATTTCAAAAACAAAAATATAGACTGGCTGATAAGCCCGTGTACATTGATATTCAACATCATTAGTCGTTAGGGAAATGCAAATGAAATGAGTTATAATTTCACATCCACTGAAACAGCTAAAATTTAGAAAAAACTGACAGTGTAGAATGTTGATGAGCCTGTGGCACAAGCAGAACTTGCCTACATTGAAAGAGTCTATCAATAGTACATTCATTTTGGAAAATCATTTGTCAGCTTTTTATGAAATTAAGTGTAAAGTTACCCTATGGTCTCAAGTTTTCAATAGAAATAAATTTATAAATAAAGTAAAATATTTTTATAGAAATGTCATAACAGCTTTATTAATCACAATCTAGGAATAACTCAGATTCTCATAAATAGAAAAATTAACATTGTGGTATTTCATATAGTGAAATAATATATGATAGTAAAAATGAATGTACTATTCATAAATGCAGTAACAGGGAGGATTGCAAAAGCATTATTAAATCCGAGTAATACAGAAAAACACAAGCTACAGACTATGTAATTTAAACTGGTTTAAGCCTTGAAGAAATACATTTTATATTTGTGGTAAAGTGATGTGGTGATCTCTAGGTCAATCATATCCTCAATAATTAAATTTGTTTTTGCCTCAGTGCTTGGATACCCACAATATTGGTCTTATCCTCAATCTTTTCTACCTTGTAGCTACAAGAGGGCTACCCTTAGAAATCATGCATTTTATTTACTTGCAGTAGAAAGGAGATACTGACTCCTGTGACTCTCTTAAGAACAAGAAAAAATGTTTGCCCCAGAAGCCCACTAGCAGACCTCTTCTTAGATTTTATTGACTTAAAAGAGTTAGACTTCTTCATTCTCTATCCAACCATCACTATTATGAGAAAAGAGATTGCTTCGATTGACTTACATTGAATGACTCAACCTGTGGTAAAATTGAATGGAAAAATAATTTCCCAAAAATGATTTAGAATTAGAACACATACATAACTACCATCTTAAAGAATATATTAATAGGCCGGGCGCGGTGGCTCAAGCCTGTAATCCCAGCACTTTGGGAGGCCGAGACGGGCGGATCACGAGGTCAGGAGATCGAGACCATCCTGGCTAACACGGTGAAACCCCGTCTCTACTAAAAATACAAAAACTAGCCAGGCGAGGTGGCAGGCGCCTGTAGTCCCAGCTACTCCGGAGGCTGAGGCAGGAGAATGGCATAAACCCGGGAGGCAGAGCTTGCAGTGAGCTGAGATCCGGCCACTGCACTCCAGTCCTGGCGACAGAGCGAGACTCCGCCTCAAAAAAAAAAAAAAAAAAAAAGAATATATTAATAGATTGCTATCAATGAAAGATTACCAGGATTGGAGACACCAAATAGTCATTTTAAAATGAAAATATTTTAGTTTAAAACATATTTTATGTGAGATTAAAGAAATCTATGTAAGCCAGGTTGGGCTAGCTAGTTTTAATTTTAAATATATATACCTAAATGTGCACAGTAGGTAAAGAAAGTACCAAGCATCTATAAAAATTATTTGTGAAGAATTTCTTTCTCATCATGAGAGGTGTGCTTCTCATAACCTGAGCATTATATAATTTTAAGGTTTAAGAGCTGTATCTATGCAATTAAAAAACATGTCTTGACTGGGATGATAGAGAAAATTATAAAACTCTTTTGGCTTTAGTGAGGACATGAGTCTTATTAGCAAAAGATAAAATAATAAGGTTTTCAAGACAAATTTGTTGTTTTGTACAGCAATTTTGGCTATAAACATAGCATATCATCATCTGAAAGCAAGAGATCAAGTTTCCAGCTGTGTTGGAGGATGCTGGCTAGACTGCAATTCAAAAATTTGAACCCACCTTGTACTTACATTATTGACATATAAGAATCAAGAAATGCTAGTTCTGAAGTGGCTAACTCTTTAAAAGCCATCTGCAATCACAATGCGTGATGTGCTGGCAGTTGGTATTAAAAAGTCACTCAGCTCATTAGTGGTTCCAATTAGCTGATATGTAGTGGAACACCCTGGCAAGTTGTCTCAACTGCCATGTTAAATCTAGGCAGGATTCTCCACTGTGGAAACTACTAGTGAAGTGAAACAGGTGGTCCTCTCAGTGCAGAAAGTCACCTAGAGAGTAATCAAATATCACTCAAATCATCTAGCATTCTGCTCAAGATATATAATGTGTCCACATAGGCATCCTAATCAAAATGTGGTATCATTCCAAGGCACTATTAACATTTAAAATTTTTAATTCAGAACATATTTTGATGTTTTGCTGTGTATATACACAAGTGTTTTTAAATTAAAATCACTTTAGTTTGAGGAATGAAAACCCAGGCCTCTCCAATTAGGTTATGAGATATTTATCTGATATGGTATTTCAAATACAATGGTGTGACAAATGAATAATCACCAGTCTGTAAAAACAAAACCTTAACACTTGAGGCAAGTGCAGAATCAATATAAAATCATAGAGAAAGCACAATAATTAGTGCTTATAAACTAGTTATAGTGTCTAAAGAGAATAATGAGTAAACTTCATGTAATATAATCAAATATTTATTGCCTGAAATTATATCTAATGCTCTCATTTGAAGTACTAAATTTCTTGTAATATTTTCTGTTTACATCACAAAGCCATCAAAAAGAAAATATATAGCATTAAGCAAACACACACACACACACAGCTGTCAAATAAGAAAGAACAATAGCCATTTGTACTGTTCCTAAAAAGCAACATATGGTTTTGATATATGTACCTTTAGTTAAGCTTTATCACTTGTTTTTCCCTTAAAATCTGATAGATTGAATTTCAGTAGAGAGAATTTACAAATATCAGTAATTACAGTAGAGAGAATTCACAAATATCGAGTTCTAAAATTTCACAGTAATTACCTGAAGGGGATGCTTCCCATGCAATTGTCCTACACAGATTAATAATGATATTAATGATGAAAATAATAGAAACTTTAAGAAACTTATTTTGAGTGAGCCTTGATAAAATCTACACTTTCTGGCATCCAGAGTTGTTATGGATTGAATCGTGTCACTTCAAAAATTCATATGTTGAAATTCTAATTCTTAGTCCTTCAAGTGCCTTTACAGAGGTAAGTAAGTAAAAATGACATTATTAAGGTGATTTCTAATCTAACATGACTGTGCACTTATAAGAAAAGGCAATTTAGACTCAGGCACGACAGAGGGAAGAAAATATGAAGGCATTGAGAATAGACAGTCATCTACAAGGCATCAGAAGAAACAAACTGTCTTGACACCTTGTTTTCTGACTTCTAGCTTCTAGAAGTGTGAGAAAATCTTTTTGTTGTTTAAGCCACCTAGTCTTTAATACTTTTTTTGTTACAGCCCTAGCAACTGAACACAGCCTTACAGATGGAAACAAACATTTACAGATTATTTTAATAAGAATAATAAAAAATTGGTCACTGCTTTTCTATTAATATATTATAATTTACTAATATCTTTAAATATTTCCCTGAGATAATTTTATTACAATAAATATAAATATACATACAGGTGTATGCATATATTATTTTAAAAGGAGTAATAGCCTGTACAACATGTTATCTACTTTAAGATTTTATTGTTTCCTGGAGGTATCCTAATAAAATGACTGACATTTTAGTGCAAGACAGGTCTAGTGGATGTAGCAGATTTCAGATTTTTCCGATTAATTTTAATTAAAATAGAACATGGTCCATTCCCCCATCCTTTTTCAAAAATAAAATTTAAATTAGATTTTTATTATAGAGACTATCAACATCGCATTTAATGTCAAATGTATTCTTTATATTGATGATATTAGCAGTTGTAGGAATATTGTGCCACTTTTCAACATTGAAAAGATAAACATCTAAAGATAGAACATCTTTACATGTGTAAAATTCAACTAATTATATTTATATCATCATGATTTATTACAATATTCCTTTATGAAGTAATAATTATTATTTGTGGGAAAATGCACATATAAACTTTACCATCTTAAAGATTTTTAACTGTACAATCCAGTGGCATTAATACATTCATATTGTTGTTCAATCATCACCACCACCCATCCAGAGAACACTTTTATTTTGCAAAGTTGAAATCATGTACCCACTAAACATAAGTCCCCATTTCCCCTTCTTCTCAGCCACGATAATCATCATTCTACTTCCTGCCTGTATCAATTTGACTACTCTAAATCTACTTTCTGTGTCTATGAATTTATCTATCTATGTACGTCATGTAAGTGAAGTCATATAGTAGTAGTCCTTTTGTGACTGATTAAATTGACTTAACCTAATGACCTCCAGGTTGATCCATGATACAGAATTTTCTTCTTCTTTAAGGGTGAATAATATTCTACTCTGTGTATGTGTATGTGTGTGTGTGTGTGTGTGTGTGTGTGTGTGTGTGTGTGTGTTTATCCTGTTTTATCTATTTATTTTTTGGGGGCAGACACTTGGGTTTTTTCTACCTTTTCTCTATTGTGAGTAATGCTGCTATAAACATGGGTGTACAAATATTTCTTTGAGTTCCTTATTTAAATTATTATTTGGGTAATGTAACCAGAAGTGGAATTGCTGCTAAATATATTTTTAGTTTTTATACGAACCATGATACTGTTTATCATAGACTCTATTTTACATTCCCACCAATAGTGGTCAAGGGATCCAATTTATTCACATAAATTGCCAACACTTGTTATTTCCTGTTTATTAGGGAGTTGCTATCCTAATAATGGAATAAGGTGGTATATCACCGTGGTTTAAATTTGCATTTCTCTGATAATTAATGATGTTGAACATCTTTTCATATACACATTGACAATTTGTATATACTCTTGGGAGAAATGTCTATTCAAGTTATTTTCCCATTTTAAAATTGGGTTGTTTGACCTTTTGTTGTGCAATTGTAGGAGTTATTTATATGTAATGGATATTAATCCCTTACCAGATAATTAATTTGAAAACATTTTCTCTCATTCCATAATCTGCCTTTGTACTTTGTTGATTCTGTTCTTTAATGCGCATTTTTAATTTTGACATAATGCATTTCATCCATATATTTTTTCTTTTGTTGCCTATGTTTTTGTGCCATATCAGTGAAATCATTGCCAAACTGATGTCTGAAGATTTATATCCTGTGTTTTCTTTTTAAAAGTTACAGTTTTAGCTCTTGTGTTTAGTCTTTGATCAGTTTTGAGTTAATTTTTATATATGGTGTTAGGAAAGGGTTCGACTTTATTTGTCTGTGGATATTCACTTTTCCCTAAAGCATTTCTTGAAAAGACTGCCCTTTTCCCATTGAATGGTCCTAGAATTACTGCCAAAAATGATTTGACCATGTATGCAGGGGTTCATATGTGAACCCTCTACTATATTGCATTGGTGTATAATTCTGCCTCTTTGATAATACCACACTGATTTGATTTCTGTTATTTTGTAATAAGTTTTCAAATCAGAACGCGTGAGTCCCTCAACTTTGTTCCTTTTTTTTTTCTTTTTTCTTTTTTGACACAGAGTCTAGCTCTGACACCCAGGCTGGAGCGCAATGGCACAATCTAGGCTCACTGCAACCTCCACCGCCCTGATTCAAGCCATTCTCTTGCTTCAACCTCCCGAGTAGCTGGGACTACAGGCATCGGTCACCACACCTGGCTAATTTTTTTTGTATTTTTAGTGGAGACGGGGTTTCACCATGTTGGCCAGGCTGGTCTGGAAGTCCTGACCTCAAGTGATCCACCCACCTCGGCCTGTCAAAGTGCTGGGAAAACAGGGATGAGACACTGTGCCTGACCAACTTTGTTCTTTTTCAGGTGTTTTGGCTATTGTGTCCCTTCAGATCACACACAGATTTAAGGATTTTTATTTCTATTTCTGCAAAAATAATAGTAATAATAATGAGATTTTGAGAGTGATTACACTGAATCTGTATATCACTTTGGATAATACTAACATCTTAACAATATTACATTTTCCCCAATTGATATGAATGTTTTTTCCTTTTATTTCTGTATTCTTTAACTTCTTTCAGCAATATTTTTATAATACAAGTCTTTGACCTCCTTGGTTATGTTAATTCCTATTTTTGATATAATAATAGTATTATATATTATTTAAAATATATTAATAATATTAAAATATTATTAAAATATAAAATATTAAAATAAAAAATATATAAATACTATTAAAATAATAGTATTTTTTGATACTGTCATAAATTAAGCTTTTTCTTAATTTCTTATTTACACTATTCATTGTCAGTGTATAGAAACGAAACTGATTTTTGTATGCTAATTTTATATCTTGCAACTTTGCTGAATTTGGTTATTAGTTCTAACAATTTGTATGTGTGTGTGGAATCTTTAGGATTTTCTATATATAATATCATCTCATAATTAAGAGATAATTTTTTTCTTAACAATTTGGATGACTTTTATTTCTCTTCCTTGCCTAGGACTTCCTGTACTTTTAAAAATTAAAGTAGGACAAGCAGGTATCTTTGTCCTGTTTGTAACCTAAGATAAACATTTTTAGCATTCCACTTTTGAGTGTTACGTTAGCTGTAGGATTTTCATATATGACCTTTATTACATTGAGATGGTTTCCTCTATTTTTAGCTCATTGTATGCCATGGAAAGATACTGAATTTTGTCAAACGCTTTTTTTTTGTTTTGTTTTGTTCTGAGAGGGTCTTACTCTGTCACCCAGGCTGGAGTACAGTGAATCTTGGCTCACTGCAGTCTCATCCTCCTGGGCTCCAGCACTCCTCCCGCTCAAGTGGCCCGGACTACAGGTTCATGCCACCAGGCCTGGCTAAGTTTTGTATTTTTAGTAAAGACGGAGTTTTGCTCTGTTGCTGAGGCTGGTCTTGAGCTCCTGAACTCAAGTGATCTGCCTACCTAGACCTCCCAGAGTGTGGAATTACAGGCATGTGCCACCATGCTCGACCTCAAATGCTTTTTCTGTATCAATTGAGGTGATTACTTGTCATATTTTGTTTTTTCTTCATTTTGTTTATGTAGTAAATTACATTGACTGGTTTTTATTTACTAAACTAGTTTGCATTCCATAAATATATCTCATTTGATCATGTTGTATAATCTTTTTATTGTGTTATGGATTCTGTTTGCTAATTTTTTTGATGATTTTTGCATCAATATTCATCAGGAGTATTGCTCTTTAATTTTCTTTTATTATTTTTATTTGACTTTAGTATCAGAGAAATGCTAGACTCATGGAAAGAGTTTAGAAGTGTTCACACCTCTAATTTTTTGGAAAAGTTTGAGGATAATTGGAGTCAATTCTCTAAATGTTTGGTAAAATTTACTAGTGAAGTCATTTAGTTCCAGGCTTTGAAATGAGGGTTCAAAATAAAATTAAGGCATATGGTCATCATAGTTCACCATGTTAAAGCCTAAAATGTGATTGATAACTATCTTAAAATTGTCATTCTGTCTTAAAATGTCAGTTTGCTTATTAGAAAAAAATTGTGTAGTTTACACGAATGTTAATGTATACAAACTTGTAATAAATCTCCATGTTAGCCTTAATTTCTAAGCTTAAATAGCACAAGGCGGTTTATGTGTTGAAGGGAGCTCCTCTCTCAAAATTCATAGGTAGAAGTCTTGACACTCAAAACCTCAGAATGTGATCTCATGTAAATACAAGGTATTTATGGAAATAATCAAGTTAAAATGAGATCACTCTTTTGAGCCCTAATCCAGTGATTTGTGTCTCTACAAAAATAGGAAATTTGGACACAGTGACATTAAGAAAGGAAAGCTATATAATGAGACAAAGAGAAAATATGGCCATGCACAAGCCAAGGATGGAGGCCCGTCCTCATGAGGCCCTGACCTCAGAGGGAACCAATTCTGTAGACATTTTGATTTCTGACTTCTTATTTACAGAACTGTGAGAAAATAAAATTCTGATTTTTTGAGCCATCCAGTTTGTGGAACTTTGTTACAGCAACTGTAGCAAATTAACACATTGTTTGTAATGAAATACCTGCAGGATAATGTCATTAATTATTCCATTTTAAATGTGACTAAACCTTAAACCATTGTAGTATATATTTTGTTCATGTTGAAAAATATAAATTTATTATTTAATGATAAACAATGTGATTTATATTGCTGTGTACATTTTAATGTCTTTACCGTTAGGAATACACATACTTACAGATCTATGTTGATACTCTAATGATCCTGCCATGTTTGAAAAGCAAATTAAGAGCATTTTAAAGTAAGGTCATATTCCACCACATTTAGGAGGAAGGATTTTTTTAATGGTATCAGAGGAAAAGCATACAGCTTATTAAAGGCACCCAATATACATTAAGACCTATATGATTTTAGTAGGATATAATGAAACATTAGCATATTAAACAGTAGTACAAATTGAAAATCGATTTCACTTGTAGAGAGTTTTGTTTTGGTCTTGTTTTGCCTTAGAATTACTTGTCCTGAATATTTTGGTTGTTGATATGTACTATTTCAATCAAACAAGTGAAACATGACCATCTTATAGTGGGCCAAATCTTTTAGGCTATGAAAGCTCAAATGAAAACTGAATCAAGGAGTATTTTCAAATAACACTACACTAAATATGTAATATTCTCAACAGTGCCTTTGTACAAATTGTAATTATTGCAGATTGTTTTTGTGGTATAATAACAATTTTTTAAAGCCACAATGAGAAGACATAGGCTCTAAAATTAATTATTCAGTGCTAATATCAAACATGTTCTTATTGGAACTTTTCACTGTTTCTTCTATTGATTCTGGAAAGTTCAGTTATCGGACTCGGTTTCTTATGGTACCAACCACTGGGCTGGAAATGCACATTTACACGAATTCTTTAGGATATTAGTTTGGATGTGCTCCATTTAGTTGTGCTCTGCCGTTTTCTTGTGCATATATTCGAGACCATGTAAGTAGATTCTATTGCTTTTCATTACTCTCCTACTATTCAATCTGTGATTTTGTAAGTAGGGAATTTCACTATAAAAATCAAAGAAACCTGCTTCTAAAACATATTTAGAAGCATAGAGTAAGTACCTAAATGTTTAAAATGCTTTAGTTGAGCACTATTTAAAGCATTAAAATGTCTAACAAACTAAATGATGGGGTTATAAGATTTTCTAAGGTTCATGTTTGTTAAAAGACAATTATCACAGCAGTGTGGTTAAAGAAGCTATATAACACTTCAGTTAAAAGATCTTCTCACTAGCATTTTATCTTTAAGCTTGACATAGACATTTTGTAGGAAAATATATTAATCTATACTATTTTATGCCCTTGGATACACTGTGAAACATATGTGGTATTTTTTAAAAAGAAAAAAGAAAACCTTTGTGTATGCCTATGCACATGTAATTGTATAAGATTATGAAGTTATATTTGTTAATAATTTATATGTATCTTATGTATTTGTAGTCTAACAAGTTAGGCTGCCACAATATTTCATATGGCCAAACGCATGAGACAAGGCATATTGTCAGTCCTCAATAATAGTTGCAGAGTATCAGCTTTTTGTGTATGGGAGTTCTCTGAGCCCAAATTCCCAAAAGATGATGAGAACAGAACCAGATTAGTTAAATACACTTAAATGTTGTATTATTTAAAAGCACTTAAATTTACACATATGTTGACATACAGAGACATCCAAGACCCTCTCCATTTTTAAAATCGAAAATGAAGTAAAGAATATCCAAGAAAAGATATGTCATCATAACTTTAAGGCAAAAAATCAAATCATGTCACAGAAAGTATACTATGTCTAAGAGGAGTGTGACTTGACTGCTCCGTAATGATTTATCTCTAAGATCATAGCCTCAACCATGTCCATCCTCTCACACTTTTCAGAAAGCAAATTCAAAAAAATAAATTCTTGTCAAAATCATTCCTGTACAAAATTTATTAAGCAGCCTATGCTCCGTAATGATTTATCTCTAAGATCATAGCCTCAACCGTGTCCATCCTATCACACTTTTCAGAAAGCAAATTCAAAAACATAAATTCTTGTCAAAATCATTCCTGTACAAAATTTATTAAGCAGCCTATCTAGCTTAATAAATTTAAGCTTAATAAACTCAGTTCAGCTATAATGAGAAAAGATGGGTGAAATAAAACAAAACAAAAACTCAAGCACTCTGTTTTGTTAAGCAAAAGTCTGCAATAGTTCAGACCTCCTCAAAAATAATATGTTGTGAATTTTGTTTGGATGTCACTTAAAATATTACTGCCTAGAAATTCATTCAGATTTTGGTGTCTGACCAGGAATGTATAATTCTGTCCATCTAAATCACTTTTTGTCAGAGACACAGTTCACAGTTACAAATCTTGCAGATCCACCAAATCACTGACAACTCCCAGACATTTTTCTTTTTTATTTTTTTCTTAGACTGAGTCTCTCTGTTGCCTAGGCTGGAGTGCAGTGGCATGATCCCAGCTGACTACAGTCTCTGCTTCCCGGATTCAAGCAATTCTCCTGCCTCAGCCTCCTGAGCAGCTGGGATTACTGGTGCTTGCCACCACACCTGGCTAATTTTTTGTGTTTTTAGTAGAGATGGTGTTTCACCATGTTCGCCACACTGATCTCGAACTCCTGACCTCAGTTGATCTGCCCACCTTGGATTCCCAAAATGCTGGGATTACAGATGTGAGCTACCACACAGGGCCAAAATTTTTGTATTAAAGCACACACTAAGATGATAATATTTTATGGCCCATTAGGAGATGAGGCTTTTTTTTCTGCCTTGAGGAAATCTCACTGGGAGATCAGGAGATTAAGAGGATTAGTTACTTGAGGCAAATGTTTACCATAAACAACATAATTGCACACCAGTAGAACATCAGATTTGGAAATAGCTACAATAGAACTAGTAATCTATTTTAGAGCTACACCAGGTACATCAAGGAGGAAAATTTGTAACATACATATGAATATGTACCATTTATATATCAATTAATTACATTTATCCTCTTATACATTTGCTTATATGCACATGGAGAGGAAATAGAATGACAGTATTAGGTTCCATGGCTACAACAATAATAAACTTACTCTATGGAACTGTGTTGATTAAGGAGCAAAATTCAATTTGTATAATTTATCCTATAGAGGTAAATGGTGACACTAAGGACACATATCTTAGTACAATTATTCCATTATTCAATCAAGAAAATTCCAATTAGTAAAGAAGAATTGAAGAAATCTTGAGATGTCTACATAACAAAATTGTATGTAGACATCAGCAAATAATGTATTAGAACAATGAAATTCACTTTGGAGATATTTCTGCAAGGTATTGTTAAATGTTAAAAAGCAAATTTCAACAAAACTAAAAGTTTACCCCGCAAAAATATGGTACCCCAAATGAGCGTTTGTATTAGTATTGTTAACCATGTTCTGAGCAGGCTCCCTTTCTCATGTAGCCTGATAGTAAATGTACAGTGATTTAAACACAAACATATACAAATAAACACACACACTTATGATTCAACTTGGGCAGAAGCACTTGTATGCTATATATATTTTGATCTTATTTTCCATATGGTTTCATTCTCACTTATTTTTTAAACTAAGAATAAATATGGTGAACTGGATTGATCTGACTGAATCTCAACTCAAGCCCACTGCATTCTAACACACACATATAGAAATATGTAAAACATAACATTTAAAATATATGTTGTAATTGAAAGTTAAATAAAAACTCTCTACTTTTACATAAATTAGGAGTTACTATATTGAGTGAGCACTGGAAGACCAGGGGTTATGGGTATCAGATGTATCTTAAGGGGTACTGACTGAAAATACGACAAACTCGGGTCTATGGACTTGGTAAACAATCCAATCCAATTGGATTAAAGCAATGAAAAATGAATGAGTGGACTAGAAAATAAATATGAAGAAGGAAGGCCCAGGAAAGAAGAAAGATGGGGCTGGGCATGGCGCTCACGCCTGTAATCCCAGCACTTTGGGAGGCCAAGGCAGGTAGATCATGAGGTCAGGAGTTTGAGACCAGCCTGACCAACATGGTGAAACACAGTCTCTACTAAAAATACAAAAATTAGCCAGGAGTGGTGGTGCACAGCAGTAATCCCAGCTATTCAGGTGGTTGAGGCAAGAGAATCGCTTGAACCCAGGAGGCAGAGGTTGCAGTGTGCCAAGATCATGCCACTGCACTCCAGGCTTGGCAGCAAAGCAAGACTCCATCTCAAAAAAAAAAAAAAAAAAAAAAACAAAGATGAGAGATCACTGAATATTATAAAAAGCACACACACAAAACATTTTAAAAATAATAAGACTAAAATCTATAAAACTTCTGGAAAAGAGTATAGGGAAGGAGCTCCTGCCAAAGTAGTGACAATAATTCCTCTTTCAGATATCACACCAAAAGCTTGGGCAACAAAAACAAAAGTAAATAAATGAAACTACACTAAACTATAATGCTTCTGCACACACACATACAAATAATAAAATAAATGAAAGCACAGCCTATGAATTGGGAAAAATAGTTCTAAACCATATATGTAATAGATTAATAATCCAAGTGTATAATGAACTCATACAAGTCAATAGTGCAGAAACCAATAACCCAGTTTTAAAAATGGGCAAAAATCCTGAATAGACATTCTCCGAAGAAGATATAGAAACAGCCAACAGGTATATGAAAAGGTGCTCAGCATCATTAATCATCAGAAAAGTGCAAATACAAATCACTTTGAAATACCACCTCACACCCATAGTATGAATATTACCACAGTCAAAAGATAACAAAGTCTGTCAATGACGAATGAAGAAACTTTGGTACAATACATACCATGGACTATTTTTCAGCCCTAAAAACAACTAGCTTTTTGCCATTTCTCACAACATGGATGAGCCTGGAGTGCATTGTGGTAAGTAAAATAAACTAGACATAGAAAGAAAAAATATTTCCTGATCTCACTTATATGTAAAATCTAAAAAAGAAATGTCAAATATCCAGAGATATAGAATGAAACAATGGTTACTAAGGGCGAAGGTTGGCTGTGGGAAGGAAATGAGAAAATGCAGGTCAGAGGATACAAAGCAGATGTGAAGGATGAACAAGTCTAGAAACCCAATGTAAAATAGGAGGACTATTCATAATAATGTTGTATTGTATTTGAAATTCATGCTGAATCAGCAGACTTTAGCTGCTCTTGCCAGAAAAATAAAATAATGGGTAACTATGTGATATTATGTGTATGTTAGTTTGCTTGACTATAGTAACCCTTGTACTATCTATGTACCTATGATCCTTTTTATTTTGATATTGTTGAATTATATCAAAAATTAGTATCGAATTGATTAATGCTTCTTGTGTCTAATTTTATAATCCTAAGGACTTAGAGCTTTAGGTTGTAAGAGTTTACTTATATTAAAAAATGCTAAAATACCTTTGTATTATTTAGTTAAATTCTACCTAGGCATATGCTATTATTATTTTCTCATATTTTGTAGAAATTCAATTGCTTGCATTTTAATGCAACTATTTTTATTAGACAAATTGGAAAGATTTTTTGGTTTTTATTCTGTTATCTCCTACTAACTTCATAGTTGTACTAGCATTCAATCATAGTTTTATGTAAAAATTTCACATTCTCATAATATATTTGAATAATGGATGAATTGATTATCATTTGAAGATAGAGTAAAACTTATTAGTACAACTACTTGATCTAATATATCTATAGGGAGTACCAAGATGAGTATGTAGGGAGAGAGAAGGGTGGTATTATGTCTTCAAATTGAATTTGTTTTTTGGTTTCATACTATTTATCATTGTCATTTTGACCATTGCTGCTCTCTTTTTACAGTTTGTTGTGTTTTTTGTTCTTTTTGCTCGTATATACACAGACAATCCCACCTTATTGTTTGACATACAGATTTTTAATTGTACAATGGGTTTATCAGGATGTACTCCCATCCCATCATAAGTGGAGGAGCCTCTGATCTTACAATGTTTCAACTTGTGATTTTTCTACAGTACGATGGGATTTACAATGAGCTTATTGGCATATACACCCATTGTAAGTTGAGAAACATCTGTAGTCTTTTCTGCCTTTCATATGCATTCCATTTATTCTGTAACTGCTATTCTTGTACCTACAAATTTTTCTATGTCGAACTTTTAATTTATATTAAAAATTTCAAAGACTTATTTGTAATTTTATTTTTACTCAATATTTAATTGGGAGTAATTATGCTTGATTTCTAACTTGACAGCATTCTTATATTTTTATTATATTTATCTGTGATTTCTACTTAACATTTTTATCATCAGGGAATATAGTATATATGATAACAGTTACTTTTCTTGCATTGTAACAAAATAGCTTCAGAATTGTACTATCACTGATGGCAGCAGTGGCTGGAGTGGAGCAGCCGCTGTGAAGATGCTGGCTGCAGCATGGGAGGCATGGCCAGGGCTGCAGACTCCACAGAGTCAGTGGGATCCAGAAACAGGTGGGAGCCGCACCTGCTTCCAAGTTGGCAGGGAGGGATCCCCACACTCCCAGGCACAGCCGCACCTGTCCAGCCTTGGCTGAGGACCCGGACACCCCTGCACCTCAGGGACCAGGGAAGCCTCCCCACCCCTGAAGGCTAGTAAGTGCCTGCTCCCACTGCCCAGCCTCTCCCTCTTCCTGGTGCCCACTCCAATTTTGGAGCAAAGTTGAGGCTGAGCCTGGGGGCTGTCACAACCTGGCCAGGTATGCACACATTCGGGGCAGTGCTGGCGCAAAAGCCCCCGGCCACCTTGACCCCCTCAGAACTTTGGGCATTGAGGAGCATGGGAGACAGGGTGAGTGAGGTGGCTTCCTGAGGGTTGCTCTGCATAGGCCTGGATATCATGGACATAATTGATGGCAGCAGGAGGCAGACAGTCTTCTGGGCAGAAAGGAGTGGGTCCCTTGTGAAGCCCCAACCTTCAAGCCAGGAATGGCCTGAAGAATTCAGGCTTTCAGTTCCAGGTGGAGTCTGCAGATAGGAGTGAAAACTTACAGTGCCTTCTCCAGGCTGGCCCGTGGCTGCCCATGGACCAATCAGCATGCACTTCCTCCATTCTGAGCCCATAAAAATCCAGGACTCAGCCAAACTGGAACAAACATCCAGACTGCCTACCTGCAGGTAGCAGCTACACACTGTGAATTCTAGAGTGGAATTTTTTCCACTCTAATGTCCTTTTAATTTTAAATTATTTCTCAAGGCATTTATTTGCTCCCACATCTTACTGTAGATAGTAAAAGTAGCCACATAGAAGACTAAATTCTTTGTTATCTGGATATTTTTTCTGCTGGATATCCTAGTTGATTGCTCTTAACTTCAATTAAGCTGACTCTCATGGACACAATTCAACTAAGGCGTTTGCTACTTTATAACAGGGGTGGTCTTTAGTCCACTGTCTATTATCTTGTTTTTCATTTTCATCTAAGAGCTCATCAGAATTACACTATGCTCTGTTCAAAGCAATGCAGGTTTTTTTTTTAATTGGCTGCTACGAATTCTTACAGCCTCTACCCATTAACCAGTTCCAAAGCCTCATTCACATTTTCAGGTAATTGGAATAGCAATAGCCCCACTTCTCAGTGCCAATTTTGTGTTAGTCCATTGTCTACTGCCATAACAGAATACCACAGACTGGTTAATTTATAAAGAACAGAAGTCAATTTAGCTCACAGTTCTGGAGGCTGGGGAATCCAAGAGCATGGTGCCAGCACCTGCTCAGGGCCTCCCATGAAGGAAGGGAGGAAAGAGAAAGAGAGCCCCTGAGAGAAGGAAGGAAATGGACTTAACTCATCCTCTCTGTACTCCAGCAATAACTAACACACTCCCACAATAACAGTGTTAATCCATTCAAAAAGGCCAAGCCCTCATGAAATAATCACTCATTTTATTTTATTTTATTTCATTTTTTAGACAGAATTTCATTCTTGTTGCCCGGGCTGGAGTGCAGTGGCAAAGTTTCGGTTCACTGTAACCTCCGCCTCCCAAGTTCAAGCAATGCTCTTGCCTCAGCCTCCCAAGTAGCTGGGATTATAGGTACCCGCCACTACCACGCCTGGCTATTTTTTTTTTTTTTTTTTTTTTGTATTTTTAATAGAGATGAGGTTTCACCATGTTGGCTAAGCTTATCTTGAATTCCTGACCTCAAGTGACCTGCCTGCCTGGGTCTCCCAAAGTGCTGGGATTATAGACCTGAGCCAATGCACCCGGCCAAATAATGACTTCTTAAAGGCCCATCTCTAAACACTGTTAGGATAAAATTAAATTTCAACATGAGATATGGCAGGGACATTTATAGTAGCATCAACACGATATAACAGAGCCATATCATACATTTATATATGACTGATATTAACACAAAATATGAATTAAAGATTAAAATATATTGGCAGGATACATTCATGTGAAAACATGTTGGCTAGTTTTAAACACACGGAGACACACACACACAATGAAATACTATTCATAATTGGTCAACTCACATATATCAGAAATACTTAAAAAGGGCTTTCTGTACCTGTGTGGACCCTTGCCAGGGTTTCAGAAGACAAGATTAAATGAGCAGGTGTGCTTCTTCAGGGTTCTCCTGTTTCAGAGAGAGAAGTTAAGAGTCCTGCAGTTTCCTTCACTTGGCTGACATTCATCGCCTGCAGTTAAGCTCTGTTTTCACAGATGAGATACTTCACCTTGTCTGGATATTGTCAACTGAGGATCTCCATGCCTGCTGGGCCAAGTACAGAAATATATTTCTTTCTTACCCTGACTCTGGCTTTAACCTGAGTTCAGCGTGTTTTCTCTTTTTGTCTCTAGGTAAGGCTAATAATTAATTTGTCTGAGTTGCCATAAACCATTTAATATATTTATGCTTTAAAATATTTAAAATTATCTAAACATGCTAAAGTCAGCAGCAAATGTCTGTGCATTCCTAATTAACATATCAAGAATTTTTTTAAAAATTAAAGACTAAGAACATTTTATATCTATGTCCAAATGATTGATAAGCTTCGAACATTGAGTAAAAAATATGCAATTGTCAATTAAGACCAAATAATGTTAACTTCCATTCTTTCTTTTGATGTCAAAAACATTCTATTTTCACAAAACCGTACATTTTCAGGAAGGAAACGAAAGTGAAAGATCATCTACACTAGCTTATTCTCACATGCCTTGGCATTCCACATAATTACTATTCACTGTTTAACAACTCAGTGATATGGATGTTACCACCTTCATCATGTAGATAACCTTCTGAAACTGTTTTAAGATGACTATTTGTCCATTCTCACACTGCCATAAAGAACTGTCGAAGACTGGGTAACTTGTGAAGAAAAGAAGTTTAATTTACTCAGTTCCGCTGGCTTATTAGGAAGCATTAATGAGGACCTCAGAAAGCTTACAATCATGGCAGAAGGTGAAGAGGAAACGAGCATTTTCACATGGCAACAGGAGAGAGAGAGAGAGAGAGAGAGAGAGAGAGAGAGAGAGAGAGAGAGAAGGCGGAAGTGCCACATACTTTTAAACCATCAGAACGCATAAGATGTCACTCATTATCATGAGAAGAGCAGGTGGAAAATCAGCCTCCATAATCCATTCACCCTTCACAAGTCGTCATCTCCAATTCAGCATAAGATTTGGATGGGGACACAAATCCAAACCATATCAATGTCAGTTCTAATTATTATAACATTTTTACGGCATTAAACATACAAATCCGTTTTCCAATACTCTACTATTCATAGTCCCAGATAAAATATCTAAACCCTCATTGTTGTGACAGATTTTCAAATATTTGAATAGTTATGTTTGTCTGAAATCTTATCCTGCCTAAGAAGATCCTATTCCTTTAGAACTTCTCTATGATAAGGCTTCTTTTAGTTTCTCTGTCTTCACTGCTAATATTTGGAAAAATTCCAGCTTAACAATATTCTCCTTTAGCTATAACTCCCCGAACTGTGTACAGCACTCACTTTGGAGTCTGATAACCAAAAATAAGAGCAGATATATTAGAATTTTAAGAAAAATATATGTCTTTACATGATATTATCATGATTAATCCATTTTATTCTTTCCATTTGAAAATAACACAGTTGTTTATACTACTTATCTGTGTTTTGTCTACATTTTGCAATGCAAAACACACAAAATGTTATCGTGATAATAAAAATAGGCTTTTTATTTTTTATCTGTGATAATAAAAATAGGCTTTTTAAAATTTTTAACACCCATATAATAATGTTGAACTTACCAATTGTACTTGTTACGAACTCCTTGTTTTTAACTTTCATTTTAAGTTCAGGGGTATACCTGCAGGTCTGTTACATAGCTAGACTTGTGTCATGAGGGTGTGTTGTACAGATTATTTCATCACCCAGGTATTAAGCATAGTACCATCAGCTGTTTTTCCTGATCCTCTCCCTCCTCCCAACCTCCGCCCTATGAAAGGATCCAGCACGCGTTGTTCTCCTCTATGTGTCTATGTGTTCTCATCATTTAGCTCCCACTTATCAATGCGAACATGAGGTATTTGGTGTTCTGACCCCGTGTTCATTTGCTAAGGATAATGGCCGTATTATTATTACCAAGTAAATTTTTAACCTTTAATATATGAGTTATACTACATTTCAAACTTAAAAAAAAGTTTTACCAACTTGCCACATTTAATGTATTAGTGACATTAACTGGGTTTATGCCCAATGCCAATTATTTAAAAATTCTTTCTAGATTTATTTTATGTAATTATTGACAGGTGGAGTCTCACTGTGTTGCCCATGCTCTTCTCAAACTTCTGGGCTCAAGCAATCCCCCTCTTCAGCCTCCTGTGTAGCTGGGGCTTCAGGTGTGTGCCACTGGGCCTAGATCATATTTATTTATTCATTTTGAAAGGAGAAGCTTAAGGAGACAGATTCACTAAACTGTTTTTCTCTTTCTTTGTATTATCAGAATGTAGCAATATTTACTTACCATGAAATAATAACTCTTGAATAGAGAGTATTCTATTAGGATATTCTTGTCCATTCATCATTAGTCTTTCAATAGGAATTAGCTACCTATGAGTTTACGTAACTGAATTAAGAGTCTACATTTTAAAAATGTCCATAAAAGAATCTTGTCACTACTAACTTCACAGTGACAATGCATTTTTAATTCACTAAAATGGAATTTTTAACACATTCTATTTTTCCATTTCCCCTTTCCACTGTCTCTCCCTATTTTTACCCATACAGTTCCTTTCTGCCAAATAAATTTTCCTGAAGCTCAGCTCTGATAAAAATATTTACCAATGAGAAAATGTATCTGACATAAAAGCCTCATTAATAATTATTCTTAATACTCCATTTATTTTTATATTTTACTATACGTCTGGGATACATGTGCAGGTTTTGTTACATATGTATACATGTGCCATGATGGTTTGCTGCACCTATCAACCTGTCATCTAGGTTTTAAGCACTGCATGCATTAGGTATTCATCCTAATGCAATCGCCCACTTAGCCCCCCAAACTCTGATAGACTCCAGTGTGTGATGTTCCCCTCCCCAGGTTCATGTGTTCTCATTGTTCAAATCCTGCATATGAGTGAGCGCATGCAGTGTTTGGTTTTCTTCCTTTCTTTTTTTTTTTTTTTTTTTTTTTTTTTGAGACGGAGTCTCACTATGTCGCCCAGGCTGGAGTGCAGTGGCCGGATCTCAGCTCACTGCAAGCTCCGCCTTTCGGGTTTACGCCATTCTCCTGCCTCAGCCTCCCGAGTAGCTGGGACTACAGGCGCCCCCTACCTCGCCCGGCTAGTTTTTTGTGTTTTTTAGTAGAGACGGGGTTTCACCGTGTTAGCCAGGATGGTCTCGATCTCCTGACCTCGTGATCCACCCGTCTCGGCCTCCCAAAGTGCTGGGATTACAGGCTTGAGCCACTGCGCCCGGCCAGTGTTTGGTTTTCTATTCCTGTGTTAGTTTCCTGGGAATGATGATTTTCAGCTTCATCCATGTCACTGCAAAGGACATGAACTCATTATTTTCATGGTTGCATAGTATTTCATGGTGTATATGTGCCACATTCTTTTTATCTAGTCTATCATTGATAGTCTTTTGAGTTGGTTCCAAGTTTTGCTATTGTAAATAGTGCTGCAATAAACATATGTGTGCATGTGTCTTTATAAAAGAATAATTTATAATCACTTGGGTATATACTCAGTAACAGGATTGCTTGACCAAATGGTATTTCTGGTTCTAGATCCTTGAAGAATCGCCACACTATCTTACACAATGGTTGAACTAATTTACACTCCCATCAACAGAGTTAAAGCATTCCTATTTCTCCACATCCTTACCAGTATCTGTTATTTCCTGACTTTCTAATGATCACTATTCTAACTGACGTGGGATAGTATCCCATTGTGGTTTAGATTTGCATTTCTCTAATGACCAGTGATGATGAGCTATTTGTCATATATTTCTTGGCCACATAAATGTCTTCTTTTGAGAAGTGTCTGTTCATATCCTTTGCCCACTTTTTGATGGGGTTGTTTGCTTTTTTTTCTTTTAAATTTGTTTAAATTCCTTGTAGATTCTAGATACTAGATCTTTGTCAGATGAATAGATTGCAAAAATTTTCTCCCAATCTGTAGGTTGCCTTTTCATTCTGATAGTTTCTTTTGCTATGCAGAAGCTCTTTAATTTAATTAGATCCCATTTGCCAATTTTGGCTTTTGTTGCCATTGCTTTTTGGTGTTTTAGTCATGAGGTCTTTGCCCATGCCTATGTCCTCAATGGTACTGCCTAGGTAGGGTTTTTATGGCTTTAGGTTTTTAGTTTAAGTCTTTATTCTATCTTGAGTTAATTTTTGTGTAAGGTGTAAAGAAGGGGTCCAGTTTCAGTTCCCTGCATATGGCTATCCAGTTTTCCCAGCATCATTTATTCAATAGGGAATCCTCTCACCATTGCTTGATTTTCTCAGGTTTGTCAAATATCAAATTGTTGTAGCTGTGTGATGTTATTGCTGAGGTCTCTGTTCCGTTCCATTGATCTACTGTTTTGGCCCCAGTACCATGCTGTTCTGGTCACTGTAGCCTTATAATATAGTTTGAAGTCAGGTAGCATGATGTCTCTATCTTTGTTCTTTTTACATAGGATTGTCTTGGCTATACAGCCTCTTTTTTGGTTTCATATGAAATATAAAGTTTTTTTTTTTTTCTAATTCTGTGAAGCAAGTCAATGGTAGCTTGATGAGAATAGCACTGAATCTAGAAATTACTTTTGGTATTATGCCCATTCTTACGATATTGGTTCTTCCTATTGATGTGCTTGAAGTTTTTTTCCATTTTTTTTTGTGACCTCTCTTATTTCCTTGAGCAGTGGTGTGTAGTTCTCCTTGAAAAGGTCCTTCATGTCCCTTGTAATTTGTATTCCCTAGGTATTTTATTCTCTTTGTAGCAATTGTGAATGAGAGTTCACTCATGATTTGGCTCTCTGCTTGTCTATTATTGGTTTATAGAAATGCTTGTGGTTTTTGCACGTTGATTTTGTATCTTGAGAGTTTGCTGAATTTGCTTATCAGCTTACGGAGTTTTGGGGCTGCGACGATGGGGTTTTCTAAATATACATTCCTGTCATCTGCAAACAAAGACAATTTGACTTCCTGTCTTCCTATTTTTAAAATTATATAAATCTTAACTCTTACCAGTCTCTTCAACATTGGAGAAATTCTCGGAACCACAAGTTTTTACCCATTCTTCCTCTTCTGCAATAGAACACAACCTACTTAAAAATCACAGGACCTCTGACAGTTTTCCTGGCTTTCGCTTGGTGTAATTGGCAACAATAACACCTTGATTAGTTACACTGGTGGAACTTAATGTTAAGCACTGTATAAATTTTAAAAAGACATGCTCCAAAGGTTTAGTAATAGCCTTTTAATATTTTCATCTAGAAAGACAGGATTTAAACCCAGGTCTCACTCATTTCAGTTACTGTATTCATCAGTGTTCTCATTTTCTCTAACGCCCTCCTACAGGAGTTAGTGATTTGTTTGTACCATGTTCTTTCCCAGTAAGTGACAACACACACAGAAAACCAATTATAGCTAGATTATCTTAGACAATGAAAAAAAATGGTTCTCACACTTCTGTTTGGTTTTGTTTACTCCTACTTTCCCACTCCCCATCCCCATACATTTTTCTAATTGTCAATGTCACCCTTGCTTTCCCTGCCTTTTCTCCCTCTTCTCTCCCTTTCTCCCACCTCATAATTCAACCCTGAACAAAAATAGTTACTTTTTCAATTTTCTGTATGCACTAATTAGAAAAGAGTGGGTCCACTTCTTCCTTATTTTTTTTCTCAAATTATTCTACATTTTCTGAATTGACCTTCAAGACTGTCATGACTTAAACACTAGGTAGTCTCAAACAGATATTAGGTGGGTACAAAAGTAATTGTAGTTTTGGCCATTGAAAGTAACGGCCAAAATAATTGCAATTAAAATAATGGCCAAAGTCATTAAAACCAATGGCCAAAACTACAATTGTTTTTGCACCAAACTAATATTACCTGCTTTATGACAAAAAACATTCTAGCTGCCTTCCTATATTACCTAGTTTACTATATCATTTTAATTTTTTATTGTTCAAACCATTGAATATTCTTTAAGCTTTTGAAATTATGATTATTATATATTAATTAATGATTTAATATTAAATTTGAAAGAACAGATATTTTAACATAATGAATGGACAGTAGCGAATTTTCTTAATTTATGAAGATAATACAAATAAATAATAAATTCAATATAAAAGAACATTACTACAACACAAAAAAGAATTGGCTTATCGAATTAACTAAATGCTAATCAAAATTAAGATTCACTATTATGACAGGGTTGTGTGTAAAATTATAAAAGAGTGTTTTATGTTGCTAGGTAGAAACTATTTTTGTAAATTTTTTTTTTTGAGACGGAGTCTCGCTGTGTCACCCAGGCTGGAGCGCGGTGGCCGGATCTCAGCTCACTGCAAGCTCCGCGTCCCGGGTTTACGCCATTCTCCTGCCTCAGCCTCCCGAGCAGCTGGGACTACAGGCGCCCGCCACCTCGCCCGGCTAGTTTTTTGTATTTTTTAGTAGAGACAAGGTTTCATCGTGTTAGCCAGGATGGTCTCGATCTCCTGACCTCGTGATCCGCCCGTCTCGGCCTCCCAAAGTGCTGGGATTACAGGCTTGAGCCACCGCGCCCGGCCAAGTGCCACGGAGGTTTGTACAAATTGTTTCATTATCCAGGTATTAAGCTTAGTACCCATTAGTTACTTCTCCTTATCCTCTCCCTCCTCCCACTCTCAACCCCAGGAAGGGTCCCAGAGTGTGTTGTGCCCCTCTGTGTGTCCATGCGTTCTCATCATTCAGCTCCCATTTGTAAGTAAGAACATGAGGTATTTGGTGTTCTGTTCCTGTGTTAGTTTACTGAGGATATTAAGGTCCAGCTCTATCCATGTTCCTGCAAAGGTCACAATGCCATTTTTGAGGGTTGTATAATATTCCATGGTGTATGTGTACCACATTTTTATTTTATTATAATTACAATTTGCTTAGTTATTCATCTACTGACAGTTCATATTAGATTTATTAGTAATTAATTACTTAGATCATTTATGTAATGATTTATTAGGATTTTTTTGGGAAAGCATCCAAAATGCTTTTTTAGAAAATAAAATTGGGTAAATTGCTAACAGTGAAATTGATAAGATGTATATTGTAAGGTCACTTTAAATTTTTAATTTTTATTGCCAGAGTTTTGAAATACTATACACTCTTTTATAATTTTACACACAACCCTGTCATAATAGTGAATCTTAATTTTTGATTAGCATTTAGTTAATTCGATAAGCCAATTCTATTTTGTGTTGTAGTAATGTTCTTTTATATTGAATTTATTATTTATTTGTATTATCTTCATAAATTAAGAAAATTCGCTACTGTCCATTCATTATGTTAAAATATCTATTCTTAATATACCATTTTTTCAACTTAATGTATTTTACATATAAAAATTTTTGATTTCAGATAAAGACATTAATAAAGTCTTTATGTCTTCTTTTGTTAGTGTCATCCTTAGCAAACATCCCCCAAATTATTATTATGCATAAATCCTCTGACTCTTACTTTAATGTAATTTCTTTCCAAGTTATAAATATTGGTATTACAGAGAGGCAGAAACTTCATAAACATTTTAAGCTGGTCCAGATGGTCCAAACCAGATTCATCAGATTCCGGCAATATCATTACAAATAGACATGAAAGAGAAACAGTGATGGCACAAGTTGTTCTTGTTGCATAGATTGAAAAGCATCAATAAATCCCTTTTTTTACATTTGCCATCCATTAATATTCAATATCTGAGTCCATAAACGTAGGTCTTTAACTAATGTTAAAAATCCTGAAGCCAAACTTTGATACCCAATCTCTGAACCTCTTCTTGATTTAAGTGTTGGTAAGAATTTGGAAATTTGAGGTTTTATTGTCAAAGTAATTTCATGTCAGGAACATATAAAAAATTATTTTCAAATACAAAAACAGCCACCTGAAGCAAATCAAAGCCACATCAAAACTACATCATTATCTTAATTTAATATACTACCTAAAATGTGTGGTTGAGAATTTTCTTTGAAAAATGCAAGCCTGTGTACACTTAGTTTAAAACCACGGTCTATTATTTAATCACAGAACATTAAAAAATAAACCACCTATGTACCCTGAAAAACACCATATATATATACATAGTATATACAGAAATACATATTTCTAAAATAGTCTTAAACACTCTTAACTTAATATTCTATTCAGTAGTTCTGCATCAGATAAAGCACTGAAAACACTAATATCCTAATCATATAAATACTTCATCATTATCTAGGCTTTGGGTTCCAATGTCATATGATGGGGAATGAACTCTTATATATTTCCTCGTTGGGCATAATAAAATAAACACATCTACAACAATTTTGGCTTAAAAAACCTTCATCTTTCCAGCATGTTAGCATATCCTTGGTGCCCTTTTGACCTGGCATTTACATTTTCTAATGTTCTGTAATAATGCATAAATTGACTTTATCATTTTAGGAGAGCTATTTAATTACTTATTTTTATTTATGCATTTATTTGTTATTATTTTGTAACTTGATAATAATACCTACACCTGGACAGTCATCAGAGGTTAATTCATTTTCAGTCTTTAAAATATTCATGATTCTTAACTTTGCTGAACATTTCCACACTTGTTTTGAAACACAATTTCTTCAAAATATATCATATCTCTCCTTCATTGCCTTTGCCTTCAGAACACTGAAGATGTGCAATCCTTTCGCAGCAGTAACATAGTGATCATGACATCTTATTGTAATTGTGATCATCAAACCACAGCACATGTCTCTCTCTCTCTTTCTCTTAAAAGTTATGCTCAAAACAACCAGTGAGAAAAGCATGCCAGAGCTAAAAATACATGTATTTTTCCTTTTATTTTTCCTCCAAAAGAACAGTTTGTGCAAAACTGTGCAGATATGAATGGCCAACCTTATGGTTGTTATGAATTTGGGTCTCTAGATGTATTTATTACTTCCAGCTTTTTCTGTTAAGTATGAGTTTTATACTTAAAGATACATCTCCTATCTTCCCAGCCTTTTCTAATTTCTGAGAATGTATTTTAGCTCAATAAGTTGAGGATTATAGCAAGAGTGCACAACCCACTTAAAAAGCAAACATAAGGCCCATTCCTAGTAAAACACGACTGCAATGCAATCTACGTTCTTCCCTCTCAGCCAGGAGGCAAATTAACATTATACTGGCATCTACATGTATATTAACATGTAGGTTTATACATCAAAAATTAAATTTTAGATATTTTGAAAGGAAGTTCATTGAACAGCAAGAGTTAAATTGTGACGGGTACCTGTATGTTTCTGATATATATATATAGACCACTCAATTTCAAGATACAACTAAATTAAATGTTTCTTTGTTGCTTAATTTTTACTTGTTCTAGACATTTTTTATGAATAACAATTTGACATATGTTGCATTTCCATTCATCTTTCCTTATTTTATTCATTTCTAATTAATTCTGGGATAGATTTCCTGGAAAAGTACCACTACTGAGTAAATTTAATGCATAATTGATTTTTCTTTTTACAAATTTTATTTACATATTTAATTTCATGTGTTGGTTATTATATTTGTTTTTGTTGCTAAATTCATCTGTCTTCTTTTTAACCTCAATTTTCCATCATAATACCTCACTTTTAATTTTATTTCCATAGATTTAAAATAAATTGGGTTGAACATCACCTGGATTTAGCTCCCAATGGTTTAATTGAATATATATACATATGTAATTTTATATATACACAAGACATGTGTAATAGTAATATATAAATAAGTTTTAGCCCCAGGTTTCATGTGCCTGTGATTGAAAATTTTATATGGTGATAGTATTTGAAAATATTTCTTATCCTGCTACATTGCAAATAATCTATTTTGGGTTTTCTTCCTTACATCAATTTTTATAATTTTGTTAAACAATCAAAACCTTCCAATTAAATGTTTCATTATTAAATCTATTTGATTCTTTAACATTCAAAACTTAACAATCAAGGTCCATCTTTCTTATTCCTTGAACAATGAATAGAATAAATCTTAACACTCATCCATAGGCCACTGTTTTAAATTGTATGCTGAATACATTTAAGATATATAAATTATTGATATTAATTTTATTTGTAATAGATAAATATTTTAAAATATACAGTACAGGTAAAAATACACAGTACAGATGAACTTGTTCTAATAATATATTTTAAATGTGCTGAAAATGTACTTTGTACTATATCTATTACTAAGTGCTTACACACATTATTTTCTTCAATCCTCACCAAAATTAAAACAAATAGATCAGAAATTTGTATTTACAACTAAAGTTTAATTATAAGGAAATTAAGGCTTCAATAAGTAAGCTATAAAGCAACTATACTTTAATTATACTTTAGCACAGGTTTCCCCAACCCCTGGACTGGTGCTTGGTTGCACAGCAGGAGGTGAGCCATAGGCAAGGTAGTGAAGTTTTATCTGTATTTGCAGCTTCTCCCCATCACTCCCAATAATGTCTAAGCTCTGCCTCCTGTTAGATCAGTGGTGGCATTAGATTCTCACAGGAGGGTGAACTCTGTTGTGAACTACTCATGCAAGGGTTCCAGGTTGTGCATTCCTTATGAAAATGAAATGCCTGATGATCTGTCACATTTTCCCATCATCCCTAGTTGGAACCATCTAGTTGCAGGAAAACAAGCTCAGGGCTTCCACTGATTCTACATTATGGTCAGTTATATAATTATTTCATTATATATTACAATGTAATAATAACACAAATAAAGTGCACAATAAATGTAATGCACTTGAATCTCCTGAAACTATCTCCTTACCTCATCCTTCCCTTTGTCTGTGGAAAAATTGTCTTCCACTAAACTTGTCTGGTGCTGAAAAGGTTTAGCAAATTGTGTTAGAAAAACCCATCTCCATATCTGCTTTAGCAAACCGTGTTAGAAAAATCCATCTCAATATTTATCCTCCTCTCACTGTGGACACATTTTGGGCCTAACAGTAAAGAAATGTATTCTCTCTAACCTAATTTTGAATATTTATTTATTTTTACTTATCATATCTCATATTTTTGAGTTTACATTCCTCTCATTTGTTTACACACTGTATATAGTAGGGCAAGTTTTGTTTTGTTTTTTAAATCAGAATTTGTGAAATACTTATCCATATGCTCTTGTTACTTACATGTCTTTTTAAACTTGGGAACTGTTCCACAGGGACATCTTGTATTTCTGTCCTTGCCTACAGGAGCAGTATTTATTTTGGTCAACAGAAAATGAATTGTCAAAATATAAACTTTTGGAATCTAAAGCCACCACATTCATAAAACATTAATAAATTATCAGGAAGAAACATGATGAAGAAACTTCAAATTGGAAAAGAGGTATATTGATTGGTATTTATTTTGTAACAAATTACTCCAAATCTACTAATTTAAAACCAAAGACACTTATTATTTTTCACATCTTTATAGGTCAAAGAGTCAGTTATTGTGGTCTGTCTAGGCTCAGGTAGATCTGCATGGTACATGAGTGACTGGTAGCCTGGTTACCCTCAAGGAACTCATTCACGTGTTGGCAGTTTGTTCAATATCAGTGATGATCATGTGTCTGTCTTAAGCAGGGTATCTTGTACTAATTCATAGGATGTGGTGGTAGCTTTTCAAAGAAGCAAGATAAGACATCTTCTTTGTTTAGGCCACATTTAAAAAATTATCTTCGGCAAAAGCAAGTCTCATGTCCAAGCCTATGTTCAAGGGGTAGAGAAATTAATAATGTATTCATTCACTTTGCTACCTAGTGAGAACTGACAGCATGTCAGAGAATCGGATGATCCTGTGTCCTAGGGACATATGAAGGGTACAGAATACATGGATCAAAGAACAGAGAACAATGGGTATCCAGACATCTCAGCAGGTGCCGCCTGGAGGCATGTCTATCTTTGGCAGAACAATGCACAGATAAGTCAATGTCAACATATTCTGTTGCCAATAACAAAATATCATCATAGATTCTTCTCTGGAACTTTATGCAGTCCTACAGAGATAGCTTTTTTGATAATGAATTCTGCTTAAATTTATGTAAATAATTGTAGATAATTCAGATCAGGTATAAAAGTATATATACATACATGCCCAGACACAGAAGTGTACACACACACACACACACACACACACACACAGCACCTAGCCTTAACTGTAGGTGTTAAACAAAAAGTAACCCCTGAATGTGAGATTCATTCTCACAGATAAGATATTCTTGTTCATCTTTCCAGAGAGTTTTTCAAATCAAATGTGAACGTGGCCAGTGCTGCTTATACATCATGCAGGATTTTATGGGAGCCTCCAGATGTCTGTGATACAAATTTAGACTCTTTCTTCAAATGAGTTAGAATGTCACATAAATCAAATTGATAACATTCAATGTACATTTACTTATTTAAAATAACTACACCACTAAACTTTCTATTTTAAATCAGGTATATAAGCAGTAGCCAAAATAAACATTGCAATGTGTTTTATATCTTGTATTTCTAAAATAAAGCTTTCATAATCAGATAGTTTCTAGAAATACAATTACCAAGTGTGTTATTTTCTGTGCATCTAGAAACTGTCTCCTAACAGCCCTTAAAAATTGATCTACTGCTTTTATTCTAATATCCAGTAAAATAAAAATGAACATTTAAGCATTGTAACAATATGTAAATCATTAAAAGAGTGCATTTTACTGTTCTTAAACAATGGCAAGGCTTTTATTCAAAACAACTCAAAATAACCCAGTAATGTAATATTTTTTTGTGTCTTTACTTAGATAAAAATATGTACAATCCCATAAAAGTGTTCATGAATTTACTTAACTCATGATTGCTGAATAAAACAGTATTATTTAAATGTTCTTAACATTGATCATTGTATTTTATCACCACAGAAAGCTCTTTCATACAACTTAATATGTGCGTGTGTGTTCAAAATGATATGTGTATTTATATATGTAAAACAACTTATGACCATTAACCCTACATTAGTAATTTTATCAATATGCAATAAGATTGATTTTCTCCTGTTTATCAGAGTAATAGGTCACATGCCCCAAATATTTTTACTATATATTGTGATAAAATATCCATCTCGAAGAAAAAAGATTTCCATTCCTTAAATATATGTAGAGTTTATCACATCCAGGAGAGTCTTACTTAGGCCAAAATTCATCATCTTTTTAATTACCAGTTTAAACCCATTAACGTTCCTTTTATATCCAAACATTTATTTCTCTTAGAACCAAGCTCGGAGGTCATAAATAACATATGGATATCCTGATCATGAATACATTTAACACTGTATTTCAATTCTATTTTAGTTTAGTGCTGTACATTTTCTTAAGAAGAAAAATACATATTTTCAAAATGATAAAGCTTATTGACTGATGCAGCTTTAATTTAAATATTCGTATTTGAAGAAGAAAAAACATATAACTACACTGTCAATTATCTTGTCTTTTAAAAATACTTAGATTTTTGAATATATGTAGAAAGATATATTCATAAGTTAAAATGGTAATTCTTGAGTTTCTTTCTAGTGCCAAAGGCTGAGGCATTTTTTTGGAAGAAGTATATACTGGAAAGAGAAGCAAAATGAGCCATTCACCATGGTTTCAGAGACACCACATTATTATTTCAGGGATATTTGCATTATGGTTTCAAGATTCAAGGAGACAAATACTATTTTCTGTCCATGTGTGTATGCTATATTAGTTTTTTTTTTTGATGAAAAGCACATTACCATAAATTTAGCACCAAAAAACAATATTTATTTATTAACTTCCAGGTCTGTGGGTCAGATGTCTGGGTACATCATAGCTGAATTCTCTAGTCAGCATCTCAAAAGATTGAAATGGCATTAACTGGACTGTTTGCCTTCTGAATGCTGGGATAACTATCTATTTCAAGTTCATTAGGTGGTTGGCTCATTAATTTCTTTGCTATTGTAGGATATAAGTTACCCTTTGTCTGCTAACTGTGCTGGTGATCACTCAGCAGCCTTCTCCACTAGCAGCTCACAGTATGGGCATTTGCCTTCTTCCAGACAAGCTGGAATTTGTCTTTGTGATTTCTGGTTTTAATTCTAGACAGGGAAAATATTGCTTTTGAAGGGTTCACCTGACTTGGTGAGGCCCATGTGGATAATCTTTCTACCTTACAATCAACTATGCCCTATAACATAACCTCATCAAAGAGGAAAATCTATCATCTTTGCCGATCTGCAGATCATTCAGGACATATGCACCAAAAGAAGAGACATTTTGAAGGATATCTTAGTATCCTCCCAGACACTAATGACAGAATGTTAATGTAGGTATAAGAGATGTTCTTGTAAAAATTTTCTCTCCAAAAATTGGAACATTTTTGAGGACGTTTGGAAGGTTATGGCTGACTATACGACTGAAAGTTGAAAATGTGAATACTGATACGAATATAAAATTTGAATATCTTATCTCCTACTTTCCATTTTTATGTTTGATTCTTTGGCACTTTTGTAATAACACAACCAGTGTCATATATTTTATCAAAGTACTGATGATACTTATTTCAATAATGGGTGCTCATTTACAACAAATAATAATGTACTGCAAGGAACATTCAGATTCCATCTCTTACTAAATGCAGTAAGCATTTACAATTCTGTAAAGCACACCAATTCTGGAATCTTTATTAAATTTTATTTCTACTTACAGACTAGCCAGTTATTTCAAGAGCTCATTATTGTCTTGCAATATCTTATCAAATATATCCACTAACAACCAATACATACTATTACCTTCATTTTTTTTGAGATCTCCTACAGTTAGATGTTTTTTTCTATTTCAGTTGGCATGCCAAGATACTGTAGATAGCAAGGGAATAAAATATTTTGCCAATGATTAATGAACATGAATATTTTATTCCTCTATTAGCTTTTTGCTGCCTACAAACTGAGTTCTAATTCAATACGACATATATCAGATTTTTGCTTTTGTCACAATGGCTATAGGATGTCAAGTCTACACTCATTTTACATGCTCAGTGCCCATGGGGTCCTCCTTCCCTCACAGGGCCATGAGCTTTTGGAGGTTGTTCCATCCTGTGCTGCCACATCTGGCATATGTGGCCTTCAAGAATGCTTCAGAAAGAAGAGAGTAGGCTCAAGGAGGCACACCTTCATCTTAATGCCCCAACCTAATTAAAACAGAGCCTGAAGCATGGGATAAAGTATGGTATACCACAAAATATCTCTCTCATAGCTGTCAACTAAGCAAATTGCCAATATAACAAAAATTCAAAACCAATAAATGCAAAGAAAAGTAAAGACTTCAGATAAAATTGCAAACAGAGATGTGTCACTGAGGTATTTGTTCTTTGAGTTAGCCAGGCATGCATACCAAGTCTTAAAGTCTTTTCTAAAAGAATAACTGTATATATCAGGGCTGCTACTTTTTGAAAGCCATGTTTATTTTAGAATGGGTATCCAATGGGGAGATTAGGCTGACTTTAAAACGTATTCTCTGGGTTGAAGGTGATCACCAATTCATGTGTGTGTGCGTGTGTGTGTGTATATATATATATATACACACAAACACACATACACTTATAAATATATAGATTTGTATTTATATATATGAAAAAATATTTTTCTTATATTTATGGGTCAATCCATACATTTATTTGTTTTTTGCACTGTGCCCATGCTTTTCTTGAAAATGCAATCCACTAATCTATGGATAATATCTTCATAATAATATCCTAAATTTGATAGTGGTGGGAACATTTGAGAGAGAACGTCATTATTTAGAGAACTATATATCATGTTCTAGACTTCTGATTTGGAAGCCCTAATTTCAAAACTTTTCAATTCAGTTTTTGCATAACTATTCTTCAAATCATACTCATCACAGTAGTCTTAGGAAATTAAATATTACAAGCCCAGATTATTTGATGCTTCCCCAATCATATTGAATTGCATTTGTTGAGGTGGATCACTGAGCCAATGTATTTTAAAAGCATTTACCATCAATTAATTCGCACACAAATTTTAGGACAACTGCTCTGACCTCACTGGATCCAGCCTATGTAAACTATGACTACAACCATTCTGGAAGTTTGTTTAGCATTATCTGTTAAAACTGAGCATGCTCATGAGGTGGCTGTTCTGCTCTTAGATATATTCTCAACAGAAATGTATATATGTCTTTTCAAAAAGACAAGCACAAAATATGTGCATTACTTATAGTAGTACAGATTGTAAATAATGCACTTCCCTATCAGCAGCAACAAATGATTTAATTATGGTAAATCCCCTAATGGAGTACTCTATAGGAAAGAAAATGAAAAAAGTACTGTTATGAATAGCATCAGGACCATATTTTTTAAAACACAATTTTAAAAAATTGGCCAGACAGAAATAAAAACTATAAGATCTAATTTATATTATATTCAAGAGCAGGCAGAACTAGTCTATGGTGCTGTAAATCGAGATTTACAGCTCCCTTTGTTGGGGAGCAGTGTTTCTCATCTATAAAATGCGATTTATACATTCCAAATATGCAGATATAGTAACAGGTACCACTAAATTATATAATCAATGAGGTATTGCTTTGTGAATTTATTATTTGTTTTCAGATACATAGCTTCTCACTGTTATATTCCCACCCCAATGTCACCCCAAAAGAAGACGTATAACTTAGAGTAGGTGAAATTATGAGTTCTTATTAAAGTGTTGTCTCTTTTACTCTCTTGTTCCACATTGATATACTGTTTAAAAGACTCAGGGATGCTACTTTTTGGAAGCCATGTTTATTTTAGAATGGTGTCCAATGGGGAGATTAGGCTGGCTTTAAAACATATTCTCTGGGTTGAAGGTGATCACCAATTCGTCTATCATTTCTTTCAGAGCTGTCCTTTGGCACCTGTCCCTTTGCAAATATTGTTGCAGTTACTGTCAGATTGATGTGATGTCACTGGCAATGGAAGGAGAAACTGCTAAGTTCAGTCTTGAGCCTAAGCAAAAGTAATATTCAATTCAGCCCAGTATAGTAAACTAGAGATTCAGAGTGCACTTCAGTGGCAAAGGAAAAATAATTTTGCTTTCATGTTCTTGATCTGTTTTACACACACACACACATATATAATATATGTAATATTATATAAGTATATATTTATATATAAATATATATACACACCCACATACATATATATTATTTTTTTTCAAATAAGAACTTATGGTGAGGCTTTGTTAGGGCAAAATTTTGGTTTTGTGATGATGAATCCGGCCAAATCCACTAACCCTGTAAGTGCTCATGGTGTTGTACAAATATTTACTTTTGATAGACATATATACCCATTTTTACACATTTTAAAAGATAACAAAACAAATAATCATAATACTTGTTTGTAAACTATTTAATTATTTTTCAGTATTCATTTTCAAATTGTTATCATAAACTGAATTTCCAAGGTATATGTTCCAAATGCATTGGGAAATAACATGGGTTCAACTACAAGAAACTTTCTTTCCTTTACTCTATCCAATGTAACCTTTATAGGTTTTTTTATAGTCAGCTTCAACAGAAGTTTTTACTTGAAGAAAACATGATAATGATACAAAGCAATTTTAAACTGCTGTTTTGAAATAGGATTTCCCTACATAGAACTTTGATATCATTTAAAATATTTTCAGTGCTTTGGGCCACGACAAAATCACACATATAAATCAGTTAATAAGGGTATAAATTTAATTCCAACTAGATGTTTTCCAAATAGTATTTTATATACCTCACTATAATTGTTATTATACCTAATAACAGTTCATTACAATGTATTTATAATTTATCATGAAGAAAAGAAATTACTGTAAAATCTGGGAATGAAGCTATGTGTAGAGAGCTTAACGACTCATACATTTGCAGAAGGCAGTTCTGTGCTTATTTACTTAAAAACAGATTTAAATTATTCATTTAAGATTTTCTGGCTACATTCAACTCAACACAAAAGGGAAGTGGTCATTGATTTACTAGATTACCATGTCTCTGACATGTTTTAAAAATTACTCCCTCACTTGTGCTTTTCATCCTGTTCTCTGTAAATATTCATTGCCTTTGTATTAGTCCATTCTCATACTGCTATGAAGAAATACCAAATACTGGGTAATTTATAAAGGAAGGAGATGTAATTGAATCACAGTTCCACATGGTTGTGGAGGCCTCAGGAAACTTATAATCATGGCAGAAGGCAAAGCAGAGGCAAACAACATATTATTCTGCCCCTGACACCTCCAAAATCTCTTGTCCTCACATTTCAAAATACAATCATGCACTTCCAACAGTCACCCAAAGTGTTAAGTCATTGCAGCATTAACCCAAAAGTGCGACTTTAAAGTCTCAACTGAGACCAGGCAAGTCCCTTCTGCCTATGAGCCTGTAAAATCAAAAGCAAGTTAGTTACTTCCTAGATACAATGGGGGTACAGGCATTGGGTAAATACACTCATTTCAAATGAGAGAAATTGGCCAAAACAAAGGGACAAGAGGCCCATGCAAGTTTGAAATCCAACAGGTCAAGCTGCTGCAAGAGTTGAGCTCCCACAGCCTTGGACAGCTCTTCCTCTATGGCTTTGCTGAGTACAGCACCGCTCCTGGCTGCTTTCACAGGCTGGCATTGATTGTCTGTGGCTTTTCTGGGTGCCTGGTGTAAGCTGCCAGCAGGTATAGTATTCTGGGTTCTGGAGCATAGTGGCCTTTCTGTGAGCAGAAAGTGGAGTGCATAGTGGAGTGCATAGTGCATAGTGGAGTGCCCCAGTGGGGACTCTGTGTCGGGGCTCCAACTCCACATGTCTGTTCTACACTGCCCTAGCAGAGGTTCTCCATCAGGGCTCCACCCCTGCAGCAAACTTCTCCCTGGACATCCAGGCATTTCCATACATCCTCTTAAATCTAGGCAGAGGCTCACAAACTTTAATTCTTGACTTATGTGCACCAGAAAGCCCAACAACATGTGTAAGCTGCCAAGGCTTGGGGCTTGCACTCTCTGAAGAAAAGTCCTGAGTTGTACCTTGGTCCCTTTAAGCCATGACTGGAGCAGCTAAGACATAGTGCACCAATTCCTGAGGTTGCACACAGAAGGAGGGCCCTGGGCCAAGCCTAGGAAACCATCTTCTCCTCTTAGGCCTCTGGGCCTGTGATGGCAGGGGCTGCTGTGAAGGTCTCTGACACACCCTGGAGCCATTTTCCCCATTGTCTTGATGAATAACACTTGTCTCTTGGTTACTTATGCAAATTTTTGAAGGCTGCCTCTATTTCTCCTCAGAAAATGAGTTTTTCTTTTCTATCTCATCTTCAGGCTGCACATTTTTCAAATTATGTTCTGCTTTCTCTTCAACAATTTGCCGCTTACAAATTTCTTCTGCCAGACACCCTAAATCATTTATCTTAAGTTCAAAGTTCCACAGATATCTAGGGCAGGGTCAAAATGCCACGAATCTCTTTGCTAAAACAGCAAAAGTCACTTTTGTTCCAGTTCCCAAGAAGTTCCTCATCTCAATCTGAGACCTCCTCAGCCTAAACTTCAATGTCCATCTCACTATCAGCACTTTTGTCAAAGCCATTCAGTAAGTATCTAGGAAGTTTCCAACTTTCCCACATCTTTCTGTCTTCTTCTGAGCCTTCCAAACTGTTTCAATCTCTGCCTGTTACCCAATTCCAAAGTCACTTCCACATTTTTTGGTATCTTTACAGCAGTTCCCCACTACCTTGGTACTAATTTACTGTATTAGTGCATTCTGACATTGCTATGAAGAAATAGCTGAGACTGGGTAATTTATCAAGGAGAGAGGTTTAATTGACTCACAGTTCCACATTGCTACAAAAGAAAGATGTTTAATTAACTCACAGTTCCACATGGTTGGATAGGCCTCAAGAAACGTACAATCATGACAGAAGGGAAAGGAGAACCACACACTTTCTTCACAGGGTGGCAGGATGAAGAAAGTGCAAGCAGGGGAAATGCCTGATGCTTATAAAACCATCAGATCTTGAGAGCATCACTCATTGTCATGAGAACAGCATGAGGAAAACGATTCCCCTAATTCAGTTACCTCTACCTGGTTGTGCTCTTGACACATGGGAATTACGGGAATTACAATTCAAGGTGAGATTTGGGTGGGGACACAGAGCCAAAGTATATCAGAGGGACCTTATCCTTTGAGAAGGGTGAAAGTTACCCAATCCTGACTATTCACTTAAATTCCAAACTCCATATTTTATATTTTATTGATAAGAAACATTTGATGGAGGATATTGAGGAGCAAATGACTGATAGATAAAACTAACAGTAAAGCCAGGTGCAGTGGCTCAGGTCTGTAATCCCTGCACTTTGGAGGCTAAGGCAGGAGAATCACTTAAGCTCAGGAGTTTGAGACAAGCTTGGGCAACATAGTGATGTCCTGTCCCTACAAAAATAAAAAATAAAAAATAAAATAGCTAGACATGGTGGCATTCTCCTGTATTCCTAACTACCCAGGAGATAGGAGGATGGTTGAGCCCAGGAGATTGAGGCTACAGTGAGCTGTGATTGTACCACTGCACTCCATCCTGGGTGACAACAAAGAAGTTCATAATTAGAAGACGGCTATGACTTTGTTTAAAAATATTTTGTGTGTGTGTGTGTGTGCGTGTGTGTGTGTGTGTATGTGTGTCTGGGCCAATGGAGCTTTTGTTAGAAATAGAGTCATTTCCTAGGCTCTTACCTAAAGTATCTGGCTATCATATTGTATTCTTTCAAAACTAAGCAATTATAGATCTTTAGGAACCTTTTTTTTTTTTTATCTGTAATGCAGAGCAACCCAAGGATGCATTTTACTCCCGAATGTCAGTGCATTACTTTTTTTTTTTCACAAGTTGGTTTGCAGGATTTATTGGTTTATTTAATAAATATGTTTTGAGGTCCTATAAGTTTCAGACAGTGAGTATTGAATCATGAGCAAAGAGAGAGACCAATGTGAAGAGAGGTCCTAAACAACGTGAGGTTGAATAAACATATAAGCATTAACATAAAAATTGCTGCTAAATTTCTTAATCTTCACAAATGCAAGAAATATTTGGAGTAAGATTATGTATACTAACAGTCTTCTAATCTAGAGTTTCACTCTAGGAGACCACTTAATATTTCCCTGCTTGTTATTTGACAATACTAACACCTGAGATTAATTTTCTTATTGCTATACATACATGTATATATATAGGAGAGAAAGTAGAGAAGGGAGTGAATATAAATTGACTAGTTACTTACAAGCCAGGAGGTGACTTAAACTAATGGAGTAGACACCACAGAAAAAACAATTGCATGTAGAGAAACACACTTACATACACACACATAAAAAAATCCATTATTGTTCAAGTTTGAATTATGGAAGCATTGATATTGTGGGCAAATACAAGATATATATACCATCTATATCTATATATCTACCTATCTATCTATCTATGTATACACACACACAAATTTAAATTTATGACACTTCTTTCTTGTATTCTTATGCACATAATTTCTGAATAATTATTAATATACTCAAAACATACAAAATCAAGCAATTACAAATTGCTTCTTAATTTGTAATTGGCTAATAATTTATATACATATCACACTGTCATGTGTATATTAGTAGAAATTAAAAGACATTGCAAATGTCTAACAGAAGCAAAACATATAAATCAATATATTTTATCATAACAGAGTATTGGCTAGTATTTAATTATTAAAAATAATGCCTTCAAAATTATATGGTAAAAAAGAAATATGAAGTATTTTATGTCACTTTTTCTTATGAAACTACATTTTATTCACGGAATTGAGATAATGTTACAAAGTAGTCACAAAACTTGAAAAGCATTGTAAAAAATTGATGAAAGAGCTGATTTTTTTTCTTTTAATCTTTGTCATGTTATGTATTTTTAAAACCCATGTACCACATATATACTTATTTTATAATCAGAAAGTATATTAAATGAACATAATACCCATATATAATTAACTCTATAAGTATGTATTGAATAATAACTGTGTTTCTGGAGCTTTATTCAAAACAAATTCTGATTATATGTTATTCTACAAAGTTGCACAAATAATATACTTCAATAATTATTTTAAGTACTACATCAAGGTAAATGTAAAAAGAAGACAGTTTAAATAATCCTGATGGGAAATTGAGTACTGTGCATTTCAGCAAGTAAAATGTTAATGGTATTTGCAGAAAGAATAGTGCTTTCCTAGGCATAAACTTATTAGATAAATAGTTTCCATACAGGAGACAAATTACATGAAACATGAAAGGGTCATGAACATAACTTGGGGAAAGACAATTTCTTCAGTAAATGGTGCTGGGAAAACTGAAAATCTATATGCAGAAGTATAAAATCACACATATTTCACCTTTTGGGTACCTCTGTTAAAACTCACTCTATTACATAATAAGTTATTAAAAGATGTCACTTCATTGGTAGACTAATTATTTTCAGAGGTGGATTTACTTTGATTCCTTATTTTGACCCTTGAGTTTGTATCCTAGTAGTTGCAGACAATGTTAAACTTTACATGAAGTGTATGATCCTGCAAAAGAGTAATACCTGTTCTGGAAACAGGTTACTGTAAATAATCATCCCTTCTCATTGATTTAGGCAAGACTCACAGAAATCTCCACCCCTCGTTTAGTTTGTGAAAAATATCCCGCTATATACTAAAAAGTTCTGTGTAGCAAAGGAAACAGAAGAATGAAAATCCAACCCATTGAGTAGAAGAAAATATTTGCAAACTAATTATCCAACAAAGGAACTAATATCCAAAATATATAAGTAACTCAACAACTCAACAGCAAAAAACAAATAACCTCACTAAAAAGTGGGCAAATTATCTGAGTAGACACTTCGGTTTTTAAATTTTTGAATTTTACTTTAAGTTCTGGGATACAAGTGCAGAACATGTACGTTTGTTACATAGGTATACGTGTGCCATGGTGGTTTGCTGCACTTGTCAACCCACCACCTAGGTCTTCAGCCCTGCATGCATTAGCTTTTTGTCCTAATGCTCTCCCTCCCCTTGCCCCCTACCCTCCGACTGGCCCCGGTGTGTGTTGCTTCCCTCCCTGTGTCCATGTGTTCTCATTTTTCAACTCCCACTTATGAATGAGAACATGCGGTATTTGGTTTTCTGTTCCTGTGTTAGTTTGCCGAGGATGGTGGCTTCCAGCTTCTTCCATGTCCCTGCAAAGGACATGATCTCATTCATTTTTATGGCTGCATAGTTTTCCATGATGTATATGTACCACATTTTCTTTATACATAGAACTAACCCAAATATGCATCAATGATGCACATTTTGACTATTTAAGCAGCAAATACATAAAATTATTTTCTAATAAGAAATAGCAGGTAAAAGCAGAAAGGAAACAGAGGGTATAGTGAGTGATTTCTCTGTATCCTCAGCCAAGAAATTTTCACTTCTTTTCTATAAATTACAGAGAACTAATTACACTTGTTCCATAGGTTATGACATGGAACTATTTCTATTTTGCAAATGTGAAATGTCTTTGCTATTGTAAATAGTGCTGCAATAAATATGCATCTGCATATGTCTTTATAGTAGAATGTTCTATATTCTTTTGGGTATAGATCCAGTAATGGGTTTGCTGGGCCAAATGGTATTTCTTGTTCTAGACCCTTTAGGAATCACCACAACATCTTCACCATCTTCAACAATGGTTGAACTAATTTACATTCCTACCAACAGTGTAAAAGCATTTCTATTTTTCCACAGCCTTGCCACCATCTATTGTATTTTGACTGTTTAATAATCACCATTCTGACTGGCATGAGATGACATCTCATTGTGGTTTTGATTTTCATTTATCTATTGATCAGTGATGTTGAGCATTTTTTCCTATGTTTGTTGGCCACATAAATGTCTGCTTTTGAGGACTGTCTGTTCATATCTTTGCCCACTTTTTGATGGGGTCATTTTTTTTCTTGAAGATTAGTTTAAGTTCCTTTTAGATACAGGACATTAGACCTTTGTTGGATGGGTAGAGTTCAAAAATTTTCTCCCATTCTTTAGGTTGCCTGTTCACTCTGATGATTGTTTCTTTGGATGTGCAGAAGTTCTTTAGTTTAATTAGATCCAATTTGTCTATTTGGACTTTTGTTGCAATTGCTTTTGGCATTTTTGTCATGAATTTTGGGTCCATGCCTATGTCCTGAATGTTATTGCCTAGGTTTTCTTCAATGGTTTTTATCATTTTAAGTTTTACATTCATGAAGACATACAAATGGCTAACAAGTATATGAAAAAAATAATCAACATCACTAATCATCCAGGAAATGTAAATCAAAACCACAATGAGATATTGCCTTGCCCCAGCTAGAATGGCTATCATCAAAATTAAAAAAAAAAAATGAGTAATTCTGGAGAGAATATGGGGAAAGCAATCTCTTTTATACTGTTGGTGGGAATTTAAATTCATGTAGCCATTATGAAGAACTTGGAGGTTTCTCAAAAGACTAAAAGTGGAACTACCACATGATCTAGCAATCCCATTACTGGATATTCATACAAGGGAAAAGAAATCAATATTAGCTACTCTCCCATATCTATTCCAGCACTATTCACAATCATGAAAGACAGAGAATCAACCTAAATCTCCATCAAGAAAATGTGTTATGCAAACAAATACAATAGAATATTACTCAGCCATAAAAAAGAATATGATCCTGTTAGTTTGCTGCAACACGAATGGAACTGGAGGTCATTATATTAAGTGAAATAAGCCAGGGACAGAGAGATAAATATCACATGTTCCTACTCATGCGTTGTAGCTAAAAATTTGGACCTTGTGGCGATGATGAGTAGAGTGATAGTTACAGAGGCTGAGAAAGTGTGGGGTTGGGGGATGAAGAGAGGTGCTTAATGAGTGCAAACATGCAGTTAGATAGTGGGAAAAAAGTTCTAGTGTTTGACATATCAATGGGGTGACTATGGTTAACAGCAGCATATTATATATTTTGAAATAACAGAAGATACAGATTTGAAATATTCCAACAGAAAGAAATGATTAGTGTTTGAGGTGATAGATATTTAAAACAACCTGATTTGAACATTACACATTGTATAACTGTATCAAAATATCATATGCTCCTCATAAATATGTACAAATGTTATGTATTCATAAAGATAACTAAAGTTAAAAATTAAATTATGAAAAATAATGAATGACCAGGAGGTATGATAAGCAGCAAATACATAAAATTATTTTCTAATAAGAAATAGCAAGTAAAAGCAGAAAGGAAACAGAGGGTATAGTGAGTGATTTCTCTGTATCCTCAGTCAAGAAATTTTCACTTCTTTTCTATAAATTACAGAGAACTAATTACACTTGTTCCATAGTTTATGACATGGAACTATATCTATTTTGCAAATGTGAATATGATAGCAAAAATAAGTGTAAAATGGAAGACATACAAGGAGAAGGGAGAATGAGTTAGAGTCCCACTCTGTTTTCACAGCCAGAACTAAGACAATAGAAATGAATCAGAAAGAGAGAAACATTTGCAGTAATAGTGAAATAGCAGTACAGGTTAAATATAAGAATAAGGAAAATTAAAGGCCACTGTACATTTATTGTTTGGATACTGATGGTGGCATGTTTATGCAAACAGAAGGTATAAAAAATTTTATGGCATAGTGGTAAATAATAAGTTGATTTTAATTCATCAATATATCAGCACATTTATTAGCCATTAGGAAATAAAAAATAAACTTCATACCTAAGTAAGAAGGAACTTTATTCAAAATGACTCTTGCAATAAATAGGGAGAATGATCTAACCAAGAAAGCTCTCCACGTGTCTCTAAAGTTAGACAAAAGGGTTTTTATTATTATTATTTTTTATTTTGTTTTATGGAAAGAAGTAACCAGGCTAGAAGGAACCATAAGTGAAGTGGAATGTAAGGATGCAATGAGTGTTTTATCCTGAAAACAACCGATTTCAGGATGGGCTTTTAAGGAGGAGCTGTACTTTGGTTTAGGCTGAGGTGGATAAAGAGGCCTGGGGAAAAGAGAGAAAATTAACCAAAGTTTGACTAACAAGATTTTTCTCTGACTGATTAGTGGAAAAAAGCGCCAGGCCTGACCCACAGACCCTGGCCAAATGATGGGTGGAAAATATATGCAGACACAGGATTTTTGCCTGGCCGCATGGCTAGGAGACTGGGCCACTCACAGACATCGAAGAGGATGCCATAGAGAGTCACAGCAGCCGCAGCCCCGACATGCCGACACTGCAGGCATTTATTTAGTACAGATTTAATGACAGAGGCTTTAAGTCAACACATTTGTGGGTAATTAAAATGGTCCCCACTACCCCTGCCCAGAGAGCAGTCCTGCGTACAGATGATTAAAGGCCAGGTTCCCAGGCCTAAGTAAACTGTCTTATCTAGATCAATTCCTTTACACTTGCTTATTATCTACCTTTTGTTCTCAGGCTCCAGATAAGAGAATTTTGTTGCCTTCAGCCAAATTATCTTTAAAAGCTTTTGCAAAATCTCCCAGCCTTCCAAGAAGGTTTGCATCTTTCTCTATAACTTTTATAATTTTCCCACCACCATGACTGAAAACCTACAGACAAGTAATTCAGCTGATCATTTATGAGATAAATAATGGAAATTTGGAGGTTCTGTGTCCAGCTTTGTTAGAGGTGAATAAGGTATCAGTGAGTTTTACCTAAATCATATTAAGAAAGATGATTTCTTGCCATAACCTGTTTCCAGAACACAAAGGTATTGGGCTATGACTATTCTGCAGAATAGGCTTCATGTAAAGTTTAACATTGTTTGCAGTTACTATGATACAATCTCTGGGGCCAAAATAAAGAAAGTAAATCTACCTTCCAAAATAGTCTACCTGGAAAGTGAGATTTGTTAATAACTCCGGTTATTTAAGGAAATAGTGTAAGTTATAACGAAGGTAGCAAAAAGGGAAAACATGAGTATGTAAAGAAGTATGCATAGTTTACATTTGCAATGATGTAGAAAAATTGTCTAAAGATTTGTCTTTAGATTGGAGCCATTAGAAATCTGTAGCTCCTGATCTAGGCAACTGGAAAAAAAAAAAACTTCAAGGCGATGTAAATACCCTGTGCTTAGGTATGGACAGGGCTAACTTTAACATGCTAAGATGATCAGGTGAGTATAGAGATAACTAAACAACACAGTTAAGAAACATAGACAAGGACTAGATCAAGAAGGTCTTGAAAAAAGATTTGAGTTTGTTTCCACAAGCAGTTGACAATAATTTAGATTGTCCATTCACTTGAAAATCCCCCCAGTCAACTCACGTTTGCAACATATAAACTTGGTTAGAATTTCACTCATATTTTCTTGGCTCTGCATCCTGAAAAAGGAGATATTTTTCTGTTCAATATATAATACTGAAATGTAACTTGGGAAAGCAATTTTGCAGGCCTAGGTAACATTAGTCAGAGAGAGTATTTTCCCTCGATTTCTCTTGATCCCAAATTTCAAGAGAAATATTTAGATGCTTCTCATAATTTTCTGTAAAAAGTGCTTCTCTGAACAAGGTTATAGCCACTAGAAGCTCATAATTTTTTGTTCTATATTCTCCAAAGACAGTACTTCTAAGAAGAAAAATCATACTTCTAAGGAGGAAAATTGATCAAGCATCAAGAAAATGTCATAATACTAGTAAATCTCAGTGCCAAAATAAAAATTTGTTTGTCTATGTGCTTTGCCTATAGCTAAGGTGAACATTTCAGTAATTTTTTACTCTGTTTTTTGGACATTTTATTTCACCAACAATGATTTTAGATGACCTTCCTTAAAAGTTATATTTACCCACCCCACAATTATTGTTCCTGTTTTTATTTGTAGTAATTCGAGCACTCTTCCACCTTCTTTCAATCCTTCTGCTTCATTTTAATTTTTTTATTCTATAATTCTTCTTGTTGAAAGAAATCATTTTCCTTCTTAGTAATGATGTTTATGGGCTATAGCAATGGTTCTTAGACTATAATGTAAGACTCTGTTAAATAACTGATTTAAATGCAAATACTTACAAATATATACAAAGATTCTGAATCAATAAATTAGCTGTTTTAGGCCAAAGAATGTCTATGTTTAACAAGCATTGAAGATAATCCACATATGGTAATTCTCATAGATAATCATTTTATGGTGGTAAAAATATGCTAAAAATCAGCTAGTTCTAGAAATTTACATATTAGAATCTGAGGTTGAAAACTAGTCAGTTAACAGATGTTGATATTGCTTATTTCTTTGTATATATTTTGAGTATAGTAACCACATACAGGGTGCTGTGTTTTATGGAATAATTTGAATAATCTTGTTCTTCTAACTAAATACTATTATAATGCCATCAGATTGTCAGAATCTCTATGACTACATTGTTATTGCTCTGGTTGATCATTTGTTCACTGCCAGAACCCAGGAAACTGACATTTGGGAATCAAGAGCCCATATGAAATGAGATTGGATCCTGCAAGGAAGATATCCTTTGTTAAAATGGCATTAGTATTGTCATTAGGCACCCTACATTTAGCAACATGGCATCAAATCCATTTGTCAAAGTCAGTATATTTAAGACAAATATTAATAGCTTGTGTGATTTTTCTTATTGTTGATCTCTAGGTTTGTTTTTTCTTTCACTGTTTTTTAAATCACCAGTAGATATCACAGTGAGTATCACCGAATAGGTATTCTGTAAGTATTTGTGACCAAAGCAGTAAATAAATTATGAAGTGGCATACTTCATTGACTGAGTTGAATTGGAATAAACACCTAAAGTGAAATGAAATTAAAAATACTTTTTATTGTTGAAGACAAGTGAGAATACTCACCACAATGCTAACAAGAAGAGCTTCATTTTATTGTATTTGAGGTTTAATAGTGTTTCCTAAAGATTTGTTTTCCCTGGAAATCTTTGAATGTGATCTTATGTGGAAATAAGGTCTTTGCAGATGTAATCAACTTAGGATGACACTGTGCATGGTTAGGGTGGGCCCTAAATCCAGTATGACTGGCCTCCTTATAAGAGAGAAATGTAGACATACATACATTGGCACACACACATACACAGAGAGATGGAGGAGGGCATGTGAAAATGAAGATATATTGGAGTGATGAAACTGCAAATCAAGGAGCACCAAGGATTACGAGAAGCCACCAGAAGCTAGGAGAGAAGCACAAAAGAAATTAGTCCCTCAAATCTCAGAGAGAATATAGCTTGTGTCAATAACTTGATTTAGGATTTCCAGCTTCCACAAGCATGAGAGAATATATTTCTTTGTTGTTTTAAGTCACCCTATTGATTCTTTTTTGTTATAGCAGTATTAGGAAACTAATAGGATGACCAACAATTTTAGAAAAGTAAAAATAAAGCAACGATTACAGTTTTAATTCAATTTTCTCTTTATGTGTTACATAAATATGCACTTTAAAATAATATTTGTATGCTCTTAATCTTCATGTCTACTTCTTAAAATCTTTGTCATATAAAATATCATCATATATTGTATTATGCCTGAGTAGGTATACCTCATATAAATATTGTTTTAGCATCATATAGAAAACATTTTATTTATAATTTTAGAAATAGTATCTTCAATGTGTACACAGAACGTTGAGTTCTACTCTTAGAACCTTAAATTTGAAAAAAATTAAATTCCAATGAATAAATACGAACTAGCTATAGTCTTAAGAGGGAAGAGGTTGATCGATCCTAAGTTTTATCAACTATATCAGACCATCACCAATGAGAGATTGGCATAGAAAACAGATCATTGACAACCTCAACAAATGGTTTTCTTTTTACGTGTATGCCATTTCTTTAGTTTTAATTGTAAGAATGTTGAAATTGCTCACTAGAAAATAAAGCCACTGTTCAATAGAGTTGAAAAGAGAAAAGTTCATGATTTATAGTTGATATGAGATTAGGTTAAGCATTTGTCTAAAACGGTTCTTGCAGTGCACACTGGGTGCCAATAGCAGTACACTTTATATTAATTTTAACTATGTGTTTGAAGCCAGTTATTTTGAACCTCTTGATGCTAGAGCCCCTTTGTGGGATTTGCAATAGCGTACAATAACTCACGATGCATTGTACCCACATGGCTTTCTACTTAAGGATTAATTGCTAACATTTTGCCTTGTCCATATGTACATTATGCTCTAAACATAAGGACATTTTATAATTAAGGAAAATTGCCAGCACCCTGGCCAGCAGAATAAATGCAAACTTGTATTAGCAATACTATAAGACCTGTGTTTGCGTAGGAAATTACCAGTGTCCTAAAACTCAATGTCAAGTTTTATTCATCAGTAATGATTCCTCAGTGCTAATGCTTATGCAAGGAGATTCTAACAGTGTGAGTGTAACGGGCAATAAGATTATAGCTTTGTCACTTCAAGGAACCTTTCTGTCTATATGATAAAAATATTATTCAATTACTTTTGAAATAAAGTAGCTAATAATTCAAAGTTTCTGACTTAATATGCTTGCTAGCTGGTCTTTTCTTCCCAGATATCTGGGAAAAGAGGGAATTAAAGCAGGAAAAATACAAAAGCAAGAATGATATTAGCTAAGTTATATTTTCCTCAAAGCTATTTCTTTAAAAATTACTAATTTTCATTGAGGTATCATTTTTATATAGCGCCACAAACAGATCTTAAATATCAAAATCTATGTAAGGTTTTAAAAAGTCATATATTCACGTATCCCACACCCTTAACGAAATAAAGTAGCTTTGAACATTTATATGTCTCTGTGTCTGTGTGTGCGTCTGATTCAGTTTATCTTCGGAAATACACATAGAGTTTCTGATTCATAGGGTTGTGTAAATTTATGTGACAAAGAATGCCAGAGTAATATTTAAAATATTTGTACAATTTTACACTCTTATTATCAGTTAATCATGTTTCTATATCTTCTACATTCTTAAAAGAGTTTTTTGTCATTTTGCTTTCTTTACAAATTTTAACCATTAAAGTCACTGTAGAGTGGTATATCATTGTGACTTAAATTGGTATTTCCTTAATGACTAATGATAAATCACTTTTTGATGTACATGGAGTAAATTCTTTATTGTCTTACAATAATATGTGACATGAAATATGTGACATGACTCATCTTTTTGCATATCATAGATCTTTATTATAAGCAGTATATTATTGAGCCTTGCTTTTTAGAAAACAAACACAATCCAAAATTTGTTTTTTTAATTGTGGTGTACTATTAAATTATATTTAAAATAATTATTGATATGATTATATTTAAGTCTACTTCTGTTGTTTTCTATTTGTCTATTCTGTCCTTGGTGACTTTTCTCTGTTCCTGCTCAGTTTTTGATACATTGATTATTTTTTGTATTTTATATTTCCCCCACTCATTAGATATTTATTTTGGCTTTAAATTTTCCATGGTTGCTCTAATGTTTACAATTAGCATCTTTAACGTATCAGTCTACCTTAAAATCATATATTACCTTGTCATATCTGTTGTAAGAATTTTAAAATTTTATCTTCTTATCTCTCACCCTTTGTGCTGGTATCATTGTACACTTTATTTTTACATATGTCATAAACTCTGCAATACACTATCATAATGTTTGATTTACACATTTCATTATCTTCAAAGAAATTAAGACACTGGACGCAGTATATATATATATACACATATACACATATATATTTTTACATATTTTCCAATTTTTTGTGTATATATTTTTCATATATTTTCCAATGTTTTGAATTTTTCTATAGGCCCAAATTTGTGTAGAATACATTTTCTATCATCTCAATGACTTTTTTAAGAACATTTTTTTATTATAGCAAAAGCAAATAACATGAGATCTATCAGCTTAACAAATTTTTTAGTGCACACTATAACAATAGCATTGTTAAGTATAAACATAATATTGTGCAAAGGTCTCTGGAACTCGTTAATCTTTCAGTACTTAAACTTCACACTCATTGAAAAGTAACTCCCCGTATTGCTCTTTCTCCAGTCCCTAGAAACCACCATTTGCCTTTAGACTTCTGTGAGTTGGACTCTTTTAGATACATTGTGTGAGTGGAATCATGCAGTATTGGTCCTTCTGTGACTGGCTTGTTTTACTTAGCATAACGTTCTCAAAATTCATCCACACTATTGCATATGGCAGGATGTCATGTTTTTATGCCTAAATAATATTTCATTGTATATATACACAACAGTTTTCTTATCCCTTTTTTCTGTTTCGACATTTGGGTTGAGCTCACATCAGGCTATGGTGATAACAGTGCAGTGAACATGGAAGTGCAGAAACCTTTTTGAGATCTGACTTTTAATGATTTTGGATAAATACATAGAAGTGTTACTGCTGGGCCAAACGAGGTGACTCCCAGCACTTTGGGAGGCCAAGGCGGGCAGATCACGAGGTCAAGAGTTCGAGACCAGTCTGGCCAACATGGTGAAACCCTGTGTCTACGAAAACTACAAAACTTAGCCGGGCATGGTGGCGGGCGCCTGTTGTCCCAGCTACTTGGGAGGCTGAGGTGGGAGAATTGCTTGAACCAGAAAGGCGAAGGTTGCAGTGAGCTGAGATCATGCCACTGCACACCAGCCTGGGCGACAGAGTGAGACTCTATCTCAAAAAAAAAAAAAAAAAAAAAAAAAAAAAAAAAAGTAGGTACTTTGGCTGTGAATATTAACCCTCACTATTTATATAAATCAAGTTTATTCTCCAAATAATTCTAATTATAATAAAAGATAAGTATCCAGATTTTAATTTTGGGAAGAGCATATTGAAGGCAGCATTAGAGATGTAGAGAAGACAGATGGCATTAATAATAAATAGAAAATGTACCGGGCATGTAATTATTTCCAGGTGCCTGGTATATTATTTAATCCTCATAGCAGCTGAAGTAGGTATTATTATTGTCTCTGCATTTTACAGAGACATAAATAATACAATTATTGCTCTGTACTTCATAACTTGAGGTATGCAAATACATTAGGTCCCAGAAGACAGAAACCATGTCTTTATTTTTCAGAGGTGTATTTCTATCATCTGGCATGGGATCTGTGTATCCAATTCATGGTTTTTGAATGACCGAAGTTCACGAAATGCATTCCTTGAACTTTTTATTGTATTAGACATTAAGACAAATGTTTCCTTTAGAAAAAAAGATTACCGCTTTCAAGTGAAGAAATTGAGGACTAGAGATTTTGAATTTTACTATTAATCGCACAATTAGCAAGTGACACAGTCAGAACTAAAACGCGGTTTGGCATGACTCCAATTTTTTAGCCATTGCCACCATGGGAAATGTTAGCATACACAGCTTTAGCTTGTAAATGATCAGACAGGGAGTTGAAATGTCTTATATGCCCAATTTATGTAGCTGTTAAAGAAGAAACAGAAAAATGTTTTGAAATATTTACAAAATATTTTCTAGAAACACGAATTTAAAAGCCGAATACTTTACTCTGAGGTGTCTGAACTAAAAAAAAAAGCTACACCAAACATAGCTGGACAAGTGTACTAAGAGAAATTCTAGGACTAAATGTCACCTTCCTTTTATAAATTCTCCAACTGATTTATGTAACAACAGTTAACTCTACTTTCTGTTGTCTTTCACATCAGCTTTGAAAAAAAACAGCTGAGATTCTTCAGAATGAGGGGAACGTGCCTCAAACATACAGATGCAGTTTTTTTCTCCTTTAGGCCATACCTTCTGCCTGAAAATGACAAGTTGGCTTCATTTAAATATTTAGTGTTTCCTTTTTCTATTTATAGCTAGAAACTTTTCATTCATGAACATTCTTCAGAATGCAGATTCTAAAATTTGAAAGCCTATGTGGCATGTATAGTTTGCATTATCTTTCTGATATATGAATATATTTACTTGAAAAGGGTTTTAAAAAATAATTCAATATTAGTTACTGACTTATTAATTTTATAATCATAAAATTATTCAATGGAGATGCCTGAAACTTTATACATAGTTGACCTATAGATTTAACAGCATATTCAAGTCTTAAAATCTTGACTATTATAAAAATAAAGACTAGGACTTATTCACTAATTTATTTATTACCAACTGTTTTATTTATGTCAGTAAAAAAGATTACAATTCACAACACTTTCATTTTTTCTTATATATTATATATATGATAGAAATATATATACATATACATGATAGAAATACACACACACACATATATATGTATGTATGTACATATGAGATATATAGACAGATACACACACAAACGTAACTGGTAATTCTAATAGAACTGCTTGTGGGAAATCTACTTTTTTAAAGAGTGAATGAAAGAAGTCTTCTTGCCCAAGCTAATCATACCTCTCGCTTTGCATAAGATACTTTTTATAATGCTGAATGATAATCTTTCAAACTGTACGCTATGTTTCCTATCACAAACATGTATTTGTATGAAAAGTAATACAAGCACATGTTATAAGATTAAATATTAAAGAACTACACAGTGGAGAAAATAAATGCCTTTCACTTCAAAATTGAAAATCATCAACTATCAGTAATTCAGTATATACTTTTTATTTTTTTTTCATTACACATATACTTTTGGCTAATATTCTTAATATTTTAATTTGAGATTCTCATACACTCACTGTTCATTGATAATCCACTATATCTATCAATCATTGCACATTTTCTCCAGTTACTTTAACCAACAACACTAAATTAACCTGAAACTCACTAGATATAATATTAACATGATATAAGGGAGTTAGTTGTACAGGGTGGAGGAGCTATCTACAATACAAAGATAACATTGCAGGTCCCGTAGAAAAATTTACATGATAATAAGCATGCAAGGTATTTGTAGTGTCTCTATTTATGTGTCATGGTAATTGAAATTCAGAATATCGGTAAGTAGCCAAACTCTTTTTTTTGTGAGTCAAATATGTATGAACTATTTCATGTAGCCTGTTAGAAGAGGCAAATAGAATATGGAAATTGAGTACTTGGAACAATGTATTCATATTTAGAGAGAAGGTAGCAATAGGTCAAGTGAGGTTTTCACGTCAGAATAATTTTAGACTTAGAGAAACTTGATAAACCTCTGCAGTAATTTAATAACCACTTATTGATCACCTACAATATATGACTTTTTTTTTTTTTACTAATTTTGTAATAAAATAAGGAAAACAAAATGTTTGAAATCAAAAATATTGTTGGACCATAAAGAAGGCTGATACACAATTATTAAAATATATACCTGTGATAGTTAATTTTATGTGTCAACTTGGAAGATGTTTTTGGATGAGGTTAACATTTTATTTGTGAAACTCGAGTCAGAGTCAGCAGATTGCCCTGAATAATATAACTGGGCCTTATGCAATCAATTGAAGACCTGAACACAACTAAAATACCACCCTCCCAAGTTGGAATTCTCCAGCGAATTGCTGTTAGACTTTGCACTTTTAGATTGTCCTGTGCCTCTGCCTGCCTGCCTTTGGACTGGAAGTGTGCCACCTGGTCCTCTGGGTACTGAGCATGCCAGCCCACCCTGCAGATTTTAGATTTGCTGCCTCCATAATCAAATAAGCCAATTCCTTACAATAAGTCTCTCCTCTCTCTTGATATCATGTTGTTTCTGTTTCTCTGGAGCACTCAATACAATACCAAATACAGAGCTAGAGACGTAGACACGTGAGAGAGTCCAAGAGAGTGACATCTGATGAATGAGCCATCAGATGTAGACATGTAAGAGATTCAGTGAAGTGACACCTGATGTGGATTAAATAATCATAGAAATTCAGCCAGTTAGGGTAGGGAGGAAGCATATCTTGGGAAGAAAGACAGAAAGCAAAGACCAAATGAAAGTCTGTTTAATGGCAAATTTGTATTTTCCAACATAACAAATAAATGAATGAGTATTGCAGAAGACAACAACGTTTGTCTAGAAACTATACAAAATCTACTCTGCAGGTTCCTAATGTGTCAGGTAAGGGGCATCTTTTTTGATGAGTTTAGCAATATTGGCAGGATTCAAATCACTGGGCCAGATCCAAGTCACCAAGAGACCTCTATGTCTTGTTAGAGGAGTGGTTTTTTTTTTTTTTTTTTTTTTTTAATCTGAGAACTGATGGCTAGTATTTCGTGCCTATCTTCTCATTTCAAGGCTATCTTCTCATGCTCATATATCTCTCATGGTACCAGACTGGAGAAGGATAAAGGAATTACAATGTAAGAAATGTTGGTGGTCTGAATGAGTGAAGGATATTACAGGCGAAAGGATGGAGGCAAAGATAAATTACAAGCCCTAACTTGTGAAATAAGGTATATGGTAATTACTGAATTACCGAAATAAAGAATTTTGTACCAGACACTTTAATTGTAAGAATTAAAATATTCCAGACAGAAATGACAGCAAGAAGTTAGATGTAAAAGTAAAGGACTGAGACCCGGACTGTATATGTAAATGTGAGAGTCTAAAGCATTTATATGGTTATTACATTGTCTAAGTATGAAATTTTTGGTACAATAATGGGGAAAAAAAACAAGTCGAAGACAACAGCTTCTAAGTAAGCTAGGGAACGACTGAAGGTCTAAAATGTTCAGTGATCAAGCACATAAGCACGTCAGATATTTTTGGAAGAAAACAGCCTTCATTTTCCTGTTTTGTCCTGATCGATCAGTCAACATGTCTATTTCCAGAAAGCCAGGGGTGATAACTAACATCAAGGACCTGATCAGAGTGAGGACCATGCCATTGTGTGTGGAGTCCTGGTTAAGAAAATGGCTGTAGGCCGGGCGCGGTGGCTCAAGCCTGTAATCCCAGCACTTTGGGAGGCCGAGACGGGCGGATCACGAGGTCAGGAGATCAAGACCATCGTGGTTAACACGGTGAAACCCCGTCTCTACTAAAAAATACAAAAAACTAGCTGGGCGAGGTGGCGGGCGCCTGTAGTCCCAGCTACTCGGGAGGCTGAGGCAGGAGAATGGCGTAAACCTGGGAGGCGGAGCTTGCAGTGAGCTGAGATCCGGCCACTGCACTCCATCCTGGGCCACAGAGTGAGACTCCGTCTCAAAAAAAAAAAAAAAAAAGAAAATGGCTGTAAGTAGATTTTCAGTGGGAGCATCTAATATAATTTTTGTGAAGTGATTGTTAGGACCTCAATTTCAAAAACGGATGCCTAGAGGTTGGAGCAATTGGGTTAAATAAAGGTGAATATACACAAATCTTAAAACCACTTCAGGTCAGATGAATATGGAATGAATATAAAGATACACAATTGATTATTTTAGTAGCTCTTTACTCATTTCTATATAAATTATTGAGATCCAAACATACCCTTTACTATGTGCAAAGAAAACATAAGGATATGATTGTAAGAAAAGGGGACTACACAGAAACAACCTAATTTAAATCTTTCAGTTACTCATGTTTGACTATGTTCTGCTCTGCATACCAAATGCCTCTTGGCTTTACTGTTAAAGCTAGGCTAAAGGATTGCTTTGGCAGCCCATCATTGTCTCAGTGTAATCAGGCACTTAGCAAGCCTGACACTGGATGGTGGCATCCTTTGTTTGGAAACAGCAGTTGATTTCACAATGAACTAGTTGATTGCTAATTTATTGCACTAATGTGAAGAAGCAGGGGGCCCCCATACTGCACCTGAATCCAGATGTCAGTTTACTACCAAGATAATATGCTGTTTAAAGATTTTCACTTACACTTGGTTCTATACAGATTTTTCTTTTAGTGTGCATTTCTAGGCTCTGGCTGTTTTCTTACTTTTCTCAATAGCAATAATGAATGGCCATTATTGCATTTACAGAGCTTCCTTTAAACTATACAAACTTTAGAAAAATGAGCATATTTCTTATTAATGGCAATTAATGAAATTAATACAAGTAATTAACAATTCTCTTATAACAAGACCTAAAGAGGCATATATTCTAAAAAGTTTATCATTTAAAAATATCAAATATCTATTTTTGATTAACATTTGGTAATTTGTCAAAATATATCATACATATTCAGCAAAATTTCATATATTAAGAAGTATTTTCGTTACAGCAATATTTAGAATTATTATATAAGATGCTTATTATGATAAGAGCTACATAATCTTTTTCACAGATCCGTGAAAACTAAGTGTAATTCTTTTTTTTTTTTTTTTTTTTTGAGACGGAGTTTTGCTCTTATTGCCCAGGCTGGAGTGCAGTGGCACGATCTCAGCTCACCAGATCCCCCGTCCCCCAGGTTCAAGCTATTCTCCTACTTCAGCCTCCCAAGTAGTTGGGATTAGAGGCTTGAGTCACGATGGCTGGCTAATTTTTTATTTTTAGTAGAGACAGGGTTTCTCCCTGTTGGTCAGGCTGGTCGCCAACTCCCGACCTCAGGTGATCCAACCGCCTCGGCCTCCCAAAGTGCTGACATTACAGGCGTGAGCCACTGCGCCCGGCCATGTAATCTTAAATAAACTTTCTAAAGTATAAATATTAAAGATAGTACAGTCTCTGAATATGTTATATATAAGTCAGTCATAAATTTGTAGTCATTACTTGACAGATTTTTAAGAAAATAATATGTTTTAACCCCAAGTTCCAAATGATATGTTTAAAATAAGTATACAATTAAAAGATTTGGAATTAGTATTAAAAAATAAAATGCATAAATAATTAACAACATTAAAAACAACATGTAACAAATCTATGAGAGTACAATATATAATAGAGTACATAAGTTTTTAATCAAAAAAGAAATTTTAGAAGTATGAACACTGATATTAACTTTTAAGACGATATATTCAAACTCTGTATTCACCGCTCTTGATGTATCCCCTGGAATATCTATGTAGACGATAGCAATGCTTTTATTAGCTTAGCTAATTTCCTCTCTTAAAATTTGCTGCCTGAATTCCAATATAAGGTGATGATGATGTTTGTGGTCACCTGTAATCTCTAATTAAATGCATTTATTATTTACGTAGACCATCTACTGGATTGCAAATGTGTGTTAAAAGCAATACATACTTCATATGGAACTTCCATCACTAAAGTTACAGTATACTACTCTATTAAAATTACGTATGATGTTTAAAATACAACTTAAATGGTCTTACCTTTGGGTTTTTGTTGTTGTTGTTTTCATTTTTTAAAAGGCAACCCTTTTATTTTTATCATTATCTTTTTCAACACTTATTTTGGATTCAGAGAGTATATGTGCAAGTTTGTTACATGGACATATTATAATGCCGAGGTTTGGAGTACAAATGATCCCATCACCCAGTTAATGAGCATACTGCCCAATAGATAGCTTTTCAGTCCAAGAACCCCTGTCTTCCTCCCCACTCTAGTAGTCCCCAGTGTCTTTTTTTCTCATCTCTATGTTAGTATTAGTGTATTAGTGCATTCTATGTAAGTATTAGTGTATTAGTCCATTCTTAACGCTGCTGATAAAGACATACCCACGACTGGGTAAATTACACAGGAAATAATCTAATTGGACTCACACTTCCACGTGGCTGGAGAGGCCTCATAGTCATGGCAGAAGGCGAAAGGCACATCTTACATCACAGCAGGCAAGACAGAGAATGAGAACCAAGTGAAACGCATTTCCTCGTATCAGATTGTTAGATCTCGTGAGACTTATTCTCTACCACGAGAATAGTATGGCCGAATCTGCCGCCATGATTCAATGATCTCCCAGTGAGTCCCTCCCGTAAGACATGGGAATTATGGAAGTACAATTCAAGATGCGATTTGAGAGGGAACACAGAACCAAACAATATCAGTGAGTAACCAATGTTTAGCTCCCACTTATAAGTGAGAACATGCCGTACTTGGTTTGCTGTTTCAGCGTTAATCCACTTAGGATAATGGCCTTTGGCTGCATGCATATTTCTGCAAATAACATGATTTTGTTCTTTTTTTTTTTGGCTGCATAGTAATCCATGGTGTATGTGTACCACATTTTCTTGATCCAGTCCACCACTGATGTACTCCTAGCTTAATTCCATTTATTTTATAATATTTCAACCAGGTATTCAGGTTTCTGAGTTTTCATTATGAGTGTGAATGGCAGTGGTTTTTTTAAATCTCCAAAAGTATATTTCACATTGTAACTGCTCAGAATATATTTTTGAATATGCAAAGACACATGCTATTTATTCCCATCAATTTTCAGTTTTTCTTATACTTTTTAATCCTTGGAATTTTTTTGGTAATCTATTTGTCTTTGAAATATGTCTCATTGCCAAGATATAGGCTCTCCCAAAATGCAATAGTCCTTACTACACACCAAAATAGAAGTCATGCATTCAATTTCAACTGAGCCTCATGTCATTTTTCAATTCTTTTTGGTTTGGGGATTCTACACTCTTAATATTGCATGTGTTTCCATATAATCCTGAATGGGTGGAAGTCTAATAATACAAATGTATTTTTCCTTTGATCACAACTCTATTTAATACTTAAGTCCCTAACTTTTGTTTAAATATGTATTAATCATAATGCAACTCACTGATTTCTTTTTTCATCGGTTAAAAAAATTATTTCAAAAAGATCTCTTTACTGTGTTTGCTAAGCTCACATCATTTCATATATAAACGTTTACAGTATGATATTGCTTAAATTGAAACATCAGATCAGCTAATTATAGTAATTTTGAAAATGAAAATAGTATAGATAGCCAAGCTGGACACAGTTAAACAGATTAAATAAATCATAAAAATGATTCATTTAAAATAAGACAATTTATTTAAAATGAAATGAATATACTTCAACACATACTGTGAGGGTTAATTTTATGTAAATATTGAAGGTACTCTTGGATAAGATTAACGTTTAAATTTGGTACATTTTGGGTAAAACAGATTACTCTCCAAAATGTTGGTGGCCCTCATCAGTTGAAGGCCTCACTAGAACAAAATGTCAGCCTCCCAGAGCTGTAAAGAATTCTCCAGTCAACTACCTGCAGGTTTCCTCACGGCATTGGCTCTTGCTGGTCTCTGCTTACTGGTTTTCAGACTGGAACTGTACATCGCCCCCTCATCTCTTAAGCCTGCTGACCCATGCTGCAGATTTTGACTTGCCATCCTCTATATCATGTGAGCCATTTTTATTTTACACATACACAGACACACACACACAAACGCGCGAGCACACATACACATATCATGTATCCTATTGTTCTGTTTCTCTGGATATTTCAGACTAATAGAAACCCCTTATTCATTTTGCTACCTAGTTTAAATTAATATTGAAATTCTTAGTAAATTTATTTAGTTTTTTTGCAGTCATTTAGATTGGGAGGCATAAAACTGAGCTCTGCCCTGCATATACAATTTCAATATACTTACGACGAATAAGAGAGTTGGCAAAAACTTTTATTTATAAGGATTGCCACATTTAAGTTCTTGGATCACAGCCGATTTCTGAGCAATGAGGCGATGCACATTGTAACAGAGCTGCTGGGAAAGAAATCCACAGAAGACAGATGACAGCAGGATGACAGCTGCGATATGGTGAGGTGAGGAGGGAAAACCACCAGCACGCAGCAAGCAGGAGAAACACAGCAAATGCTCAGTGAGGCACAGCTTCCCACCACATGACACAGCAATGGAATGTGGAGAAACAGCAGTGGACAAACTGTCTTAGGCAACAGGAATCGTAAATGGTGACTCATGTGGTTACAGTAAAGGCATCAGTTACCCCATGGGGAGAAGAGAAGTGACACCGTATAAAAATATCGGCTCTCAGCAAATGAAGTTTTGACGTTTATGAGGTGTATAAAGAAAATCAGTTGTCCTTGAAGCACATTTATACAAAGGACTCAGCATGAGTGTTTTTTTATTTTTTATTTTTTTTTAAGTGAAGGTCAATGTAGCACAAACAAATAATATCTGTAACTTGGGTGGAACAAGCATTTTTAGGAATAGTTTTTATATAAACAAAATTACGAGGTATTCATTTGGCAAATGTAATAGCGGGAAAAATTAATTAAACGAAAAATTCTAATATAATCATATGAGCTCTACAAGATACTTAATGTTATTATATTCTTAAATAATTTTCAACTATTTCTCTCATTTTTCCTGTCTTATTTGACTTAAATGCCTATATTATATATATATATATGTATTCATATGAACTGTGTGTTACTGACCTAAATATTCATGTAAACTAATGTATTATAAAAGTTTGTATAAAATAATATACTATTATTAATTCTTTTAGTCTCTTAGAGACATGAGAGTAGCTAAGTGACAAGGATATTTCAGATTGAAAATATCCTAAAAGCATATTCTTTTTAGTTCACTTAGTTTAGTCCAAAACAAGGTTCAAGAGTATTTTCCCAACACCATTCACTGGTAAAAATGGTTTAGGTCTGTTTGTGACAATTCCAGTTTAGAAAATTTAAAAGAAAATGTAATTGAAATTTATTTTCTGTGTTTGGTTTAATAGGAAACATTGAGCTTCCAAAGTTTAGTATATTTTCTCACATTCTTAAACGTTCCAAAGGTCGTTCTGAAAATAGTGCTATAGTTTGCATGCTCTCTAACTCTTCTTTTTCTTCCCAGCATACCATTACCCATTTTCCTCCTTGTTCCAAACTCATATGCAATGTGTTTGCTCAAAACATGTTTGTGTACTTAACAATAATTAAAATATGAGAAGCTGAAGGCTAAAGGATAAGTAAAAATTACGGCTTTAATCCATGTTGGATTTATAACATTGTGGAGAAAAAGTAGATATAAATGACGTTAATACCAGGAACTTGTTACGGTACAAAGACTTTTCTTAGAGTTGTAAAAATAAAAAAATAGCATTTCTATGTGAGATTCTTAGGAAAGGATATATAAAAAATTATCAGTTGCCTCAAGACATAAGAATGGATAGAATCTTGATAGGAAATGACTCCAATGGGTATTTGCCTCTATCCATCTTACATATGAGAAAAGATTAATTTGTCAAAAACTGGCTTGATGATTGTTTTACATTTTGGAAATATACTTTTAGAAAATTCCTGGCATAGAAGGTGAAATAATGAGAGCATGCAGTCAGTAGGATACACAGTCATTCACTGTGATGGAAGAAAAGGAAGCTTTTGGGTTTGAACCTGACTAGAGGTGAATGCTACATGTAAATAGTAACTTTGTCTATTATTTATTTGCCTATTACTATATCAAATTGAACTTATTTATAACTTTTCTTCCTTTATTTGCCATCTTTTTTCCCTTTCTATTTCTAATGTGAGATATAATTGGTTTAACTGATAATTCCTACTTTAAAATTAAAGGTTCTTACCCTGTGAACATTTTTATACAGAACAAAATATACATAAATATAGTACTTGGTCAGAAATTGATTAAGTATGTGTGTGTGTGTGTGTGTGTATAATATTTTATAGTTCCAGTGACATATGCTTTCACAAGCATATTAAGTATAACAAAAATTACATTTAAAATATAAGGTTGATCAGTAGAAAAAATAAGTAAGTTATGCTCTCTTACCTTGCAAGATCCCAGATAATCTCTTTCATTTGCAATGGATTGCTGATTTATCTACTTCTCCTTATGACTGGATGGATTAGCATGAACCAATTTGTGGTCAACAAAATGAAATGGAATCTTGCCATTTCATGTAGGACCAGTAAGAAGGTGGTAGCATGCTGCTTTCAAAGGGAATACACTTTTTTGTGTCTTCAAAGAGTCATGAGTATCTGGGAGCCCAGTTTGTCAGTGACAAAAGAGCCATATTGCCATATTCTTTACTTGGCTTTTGGAGAAAATTACGTAAATTTGAGTGATATTGGGGGAAAGAAAAGTGTATCAGCCGCTTCTCTGGCCTCTTGGTATTTTCTTTTTCAGACCTTGTAAAAATTATGGTGTTTGTGTGTGTGTGTTTGTGTGTCCTAATAAAATGTTACAGCATCACGACCAGATACTGGGTACACTGTTTGTACTTTGAAATATATACATTTAATATCTCTCTTTCAGGTAGATTTGTCCTCCATATGCTTGAAGAAAGCAGTAATTTTTTATTTAATTTTCTTTAAGATAGTTAATTGAGTTTTTATCTTATCTAAACAGTAAATTTTCATTAAATTTCTCCCTGAGATAATTTGCATAGGATGATTTAGGAGAATTTAACCAACTAACCCTATATTTAATGATCATTGTTTAGTGATATATAATTAAAAATTAAAATTGTTCTAAAACATACAAGATATCTTAGAAAAAAACTTGATTCTGTTAGTCTGAAAAATTCTAACTAAATTAATATTATGTATTATACTGCCATTATACATATACAATTTGAACTGCTAACATAGTTCTATTTGAGTAAAGTAAAAATTATGAATATGTTCACAAAACATCCATACATTCATATATTAAATGTAAATTTTATTTTAGATATAAAAATATATTCATTCTAATAGTCTTTAATATTATCTGAAGGTGAAAATGTATTTCTTGACTTTTATTTGAATGCCACATACTAGTTTATAAAGGTTTTATTTACTAATTTTGACTGAGTACCATCAAGAAAAATTGCAGTTATTACCTGACATTTTAAATAATTTCAGGCTTCAGAGGTTATTTTAACACTTCAAAGGTATAACCCATTGAAATTTAATAATAGTATAAATAAGAAATTTAATGATAGTATCAGGAAGCAGGGCAAAATGTCAAAAAACAAGAAAACAATTGGTTGTATCAAAGAGAGTAAATTTTATAAGTTTTTTTTCCAGGATATGTAGAAAATGAAAACATGTGTAATATAATAGTGGCAAGATAGAATTGATGACAAGTTGGTACTGTTGAAATTTTATTGTTTTGATTCAAGATGCATAAGAAATTATTTATTGAAAAACAGTGCAAAGCATTATACAAATTTAAACAATAATTTTGCAGGTGCTTTTTTAATAAGGAAATATAATAAAAAACATAAACATTATTTTCTTTTTAGTGAATGATATCCATATCTCTTTTCACATTTATTCAGTGTACATGTAAGATGAACAAGATAAAATTCCCAGAGAAGAATTTACAAAGGAAACATAGTGAGATATTAAATCATTGGAAATAGTTGCAGCTCTTGTGTTTTGTTACTAAAGAGAAAAACAGATTAGTAAGGAAATGGTCCAGAAATAGAAACTATTTTCTCTAAAGAGTTGTTACACAAAAAAATGGATGAATCATAACTCAACATAAAAATAAACTAATTTTTACAGGGTAGTTTTGTGAATATGATAACTAAATTTAGACCTGCAAAATGTAGAAGAAAATATTTTCCTCATTTGAAAAAATACATATTTGGAAATTAAAACATAGATACTATGGGAATGTTAATAAGAATATTTATGAAATAATGAATGGGAATAATATTTATAATTTGCATGATAAAATATACAATATGTGCAAAGAACAAAGATGTATAACTACTAAGAGATAAATTTGTCAATTTAAAAATGTCAAAAATATATGAAAATACATTTTGAAATATTTTGGAAGAACTGGATAAGTTAAATATGTTCACTGTATTATATTTAATTTTGTATGATGAAAGTGAGATATCCATACAAATGAACACAATCTTTGAAGAGACAATTCACAGAACATTTATAGAAATATACGACAATGTGGGAAACTTTAACATTGCTAGTACTTAAGGTTAATATCAACAATAAAATGTCATTTCAGAAACTAAGTATCTTTTTAAAATAAATTTGAGGAGGTTGTGATGGAATATCTACAGTCATCTCTAAAGGAAGGATGCTATGGCATAAGATTCTAAAATATTCATAGTCTAATGTGGTTTTCTACTTCAAAACAATATGCTTCAAAGAAATAGTATTGAATGTAAAAATGCTATAGCATATAGTATAGCAATCTATACACAAAAATGATTCTGATATTTACAAGAAAAAGAATTGAAGATTAAATACTTTTCAAAATAACAGGAAAAGATTAAATAAAAGTGATTTTCTCTTCCTTCTAGTTTGCAAGTGCCATAGTAAAATTTGAGTTTTAATAACGTTTTCTTATGTTATATTTTTAATAATCCAGTAAGTGAAATAAATATGTGATTAAAACCATACAAAATTACCTTTAAATATATAGTTTCAGATTTTAATAATTAAGATTGACATATCACCAGCTTCTACCTTATTTCTGACAAGATAAAAATAAGGGGAAATGTTTTAACAAAGCCACCACTGCACTAATCTGGATAATATATTTGTCACTGTGAAGAATTGAAACATATTTGTCAGCTCAGTACACTTTAGGGGGTCACAGAGAAACTTTAGGGCAGTGGTAACTGAGCTCTGTGGAATTATACACACAATCCAGCAAATTGGAAATTTCTGAAAATACATCATCCCGTCCTCAAAAGTGAGGAAATTAAAACAGAGGACAACTCTTCAAGTAGCGTAGTGTAGTGTGTAGGTTGTCCAAAAGAATGGAATTAATTGTTACCTCTTTGAGATTAGGAAATGACATACATAATGATCCTACAGACGATAATGACCAGAACCCTCCACTGAGGCAATGGGTTCTTTACTCTTTGCTGTAAAACTCAACAATGAAAAAATAGTAATAATAAGGAGAGCCATAACCTGAGCTTTCCTGCTCAGCCCCTTCGTATTATCAGGCAAGTTTTATGAGTGTGGAGAAAAATCCAGAAAAATAATGCACTCACAGAATAAATATATATATGTAACAACAATATATCTACAATAACAACAAAAAAGAGAAGTTAAAAAATAATGGCAAGTGTGGTAACCTATGTAAATTACAGCAGAATCTTTTTTTGACAAAAAAGTAATGTTAACTAAGTTTTGTAAATATTCTCAAAATCGTAAGTATACAAGAATAGTAAGCCGTATTAAATAATTAAAAGAGGGATCCATTTGAAATACTGGGTTTTAAACATATAATGGTTGAAAAACAAAGAACTTGGTGATGAGTTGATAAGTTGGATGGCTAAAACTAAAAGACAGGTAGTTTCTTTGTACTCCAAGATGTCTTTCTGGATCTATTTTTCTTCTTGACAGAGTTTGTTTTGCAATCATGTTTTAACAGTGAACTGAAAGACAGTCAAAATTTCTCCCAAAAGAAAAGCATGATCAGAAAACATTTAAAAGTGCCTAACACAATTCACAGGAATGACTGTGATGTGTAGACTTGTCTACATGCATGAACATGCACTTTCAGGTAGAGGAGAAAAAAATCTAAAGAATAAATACATTTGAATAAATAATGATGTTGATTTCCTAAGATTAAAGATTGATATAGAGTGCATCTTGAAAAAGTTTATAGGGTTCAAAAACAGTTATGAATGATAAAAAGGCAGTAAGCACCCAAACGTGAAATTTAAAAGCTTTAAAGATTACAGGAAAATGTACAAAATCTATCTAAGAAAAAGAAATCACCTAAAAGAAATATTACTTCTCTCATACCTTAGGTGCATCATGAAAGCTCGACCTTGGAGTAGCATTTTCAGGGTGTTAAATGAGAGTAATGTAAAGGCCCAAATTTTATATTTGCTCAACCAGTAGTTACCAAATTGTCACCAAATGATGGCCACAAGTCAAATTCTTCATATCATTTGTTTTTAGACATAAATCTTACAGCCACACTCTTTATTAATTATCTAAGTCTGCTTTTGCACTATAATGACTGAGTGGAATAATTGCTTCAAAATAACAAGGAAGAAGGAAATGTCACTATAAATGTAGTGGGCAGAACTTGTGATGATTTGTTCATGTTTCGATGGGTGATGAAAACATGGATATACTACACTATTCTGATGTCTTGTAATCTTGAAATAAATAAACTTTGTTTTTTGTCTACCATTCTATTAGTCCAATATGTCATTAAATCAACAAACATTTCTACATTTTAATTAGACTTAGATATGTTTTATTCTCACATATTATTATACGAACAAGAAATTTTATTATAATCTAGACAAATGTAAAATAAAAATCAATGCAAGCCAATTTGTTTTCGAAGAAAATATATTCCAATAGATACTCTAAAGGACAAAGGGGAAATTATGTTTTTATTTTTATTTATTTATCTATATTTTTTGAGATGGAATCTCACTCTGTCACCCAGATTGGAGTGCAATGGCACAGTCTCAGCTAACCACAACCTCTGCCTCCCAGGTTCAAGTGATTCTTCCACCTCAACCTCCCGAGTAGCTGGGATTACAGACATACATCACCACGCCCAGCTAAGTCTGTATTTTTTAGTAGAGATGAGGTTTCTCCATGTTGATCAGGCTGGTCTCGAACTCCTGGTCTCAGGTGATCCACCCGTCTTGGCCTCCCGAAGTGCTGGGATTACAGGAGTGAACCATTGCGCCTGACTGGGAAATTACCTATTGGAAAAAGAAAAGCACATCAGAAAGACAAAAAATCAATAAAAGCATGCTGGAATGGATTTGCACCTGACAAAATCATGGGGATAAATAAACTGTTATAATTGGATATTTTAATATACTTCTCTCAGAAAAAAAAACACAAATGTCAAAATATGAATAATAACATAAAAAAGTACATGATGTCTCTATACCCAAACAAACCAAGAATAAGCATTTCAATAAAAATCAAAGAAATAGGCCGAGCACTGTGGCTTACGCGTGTAATCCCAGCACTTTGGGAGGCCGAGGTGGGTGGATGACAAAGTCAGCAGTTCGAGACTGGCCAATATGATGAAACCCTGCCTCTACTAAAAATGCAAAAATTAACTGGCCATGGTGGTGGGTGCCTGTAGTCTCAGCTACTTGGGAGGTTGAGGCAGGAGAATCGCTTGAACCTGGGATGCGGAGGTTGCAGTGAGCCAAGATCGCACCACTGCACTCCAGCCTGGGTGACAGAATGAGACTGTCTCAAGAAAAAAAAAAAAAAAAGAATTCAAAGAAATATTGGAGACATTTAAAAAATAGATTATAAAATGTATGTAAAAGAATATGTGTTATCATAGAAACAAGTCAGTCTGAAAAGGAAGCTGTAGCCAACCGCACGTGAAATCATACTGTAAAGGTAAGTATTTAAAAGTATGGTACTGATGCAGGAGCAACAACAAAAATTTCCAGTGATAAATGTGCTCAGATATAGATTTATTTATAGATATATTTATTAATTAAAAGTTAGTACTGTAAATAGAAGAGGCAAGAATTTCTCAGTAGAAAGGATTCAGGAGGTGTGGTTAATCAGTGAAAGAACACTAAGTTGAATTTCTTATGTTTTTTTGAAATCTGAAATCTATAAGAAGCAAATGTGCAAGGCCAAACAAACTTGATGGATGAAAAAGTGCACAGATGTCTTTGTGGCCATGAGGTGTGCAGAATCTTTTATTATTTATTTACTTATTTACTTATTTTTGAACTTTTATTTTAGAGTTGGGGGTACATGTGGAAGTTTGTTACATACATGAACTGGGGTCACAGAGGTATATCATACAGATTATTTCATTGCCCAGGTATTAACTACCCAACAGTTACCTCTTCAGCTCCTCTCCCTCCTCCCTCCCTCCACCCTCTAGTAGAGTCCAGTGTCTATTGTTCTCTTCTTTGTGTTCATGTGTTCTCATCATTTAGCTCCTACTTCTAAGTGAGAACATGCAGCATTTAGATTTCTGTATTAGTTTGGGAAGGATAATAGCCCCCAGCTCTGTTCAGATTCCCACAAAAGACATGCTTTCTTTTTTCAATGTCTGCATAGTACTCCCTGGTATATACGTACCACATTTTCTTTATCCAGTGTTTCACTGATGGGCATTTAGGTGTATTCTACATCTTCGCTATTGTGAATAATATCTGCAATTAATATTCGTGTGCATGTGTCTTTATGTTAGAATGATTTATATGCTGCTGGATGTATATCCAGTAATGGAATTGTTAGGTCTAATGGGAGTTCTGCATTTAGATCTATGAGGAATCACCATGCTGCTTCCCACAATGGTTGAACTAATTTAATAATACTTCAAAGCACACTTCATATGTTGATACTGAGACGTTTGATTACAAAAAAAATTACAGACTTACTTTCAACAAAGGAAATCTTAATTAAAATTAGCAGACAGATGACAATATGGAAGAACATATTTGCAATTCCTAAAACTGACAGGGAACTCCTCATAACAAAACATTTAAAATGGAAAGAAGTAAGAAAATGAAGATTAAGTGTAGACAATACACTAAACATAAGTATAAATGCCTAAGAATACAAAGACATCAAACTCTTTATAACCAGCAAAATATCTGTGAGATATCATTTTATATCCACCAAATTGGCAAAATAGTTGGATAATTCTAAATGAACATTAGTCTATATGGGCTGATATTTAAAATTAATCTTCAGTGAAAATTGATAAGTAAATACATTATCTCTAGATCAAATACTACATGAATTAGAGTTTTTAAGCTATATATATCACAAGTTAACATACATATTCAAGGACCTATATACACCACATTAGGATTATTTATTGTCTATGAAATGAGACATGGCATATTATTAACTCGTATCTGCACAACTCAATTCTTCATCAATATAATAAACTGTACTAGAGTAGTTTTATTAGTATGACTGGGTAATAGCTGATATATTTTTATCTCTTCTAAAAAGTTGGGTTTTTTTAACCTTTTATACTCACTACTGATTTAATTGGAATGTGTTTAGTTCTCCTGGGCAATATTTAAAAAGGCTAATAAGGCCGGGTGTGGTGGCTCATGCCCATAATCTCAGCACTTTGGGAGGCCAAGGCAGGCAGATCACAAGGCCAGGAGTTTGAGACCAGCATGGCCAACATGGCGAAACCCCGTCTCTAATAAAAACATAAAAATTAGCTGGGCGTGGTGACGGGCACCTGTAATCCCAGCTACTCGGGAGGCTGAGGCAGGAGAATCACTTGAAACTGGAAGGCAAAGGTTATGATGAGCTGAGATTGCACCATTGCGCTCCAGTCTGGGCAAAAGAGCGAAACTCCGTCTCAAAAAAAAAAAAAAAAAAAAAAGAAGACTAATAAAGGCATCAAGTTACCTAAACTATCATAGACAAAAATCAGCTACATTAGGATTCAAAAAAGGAGGTTCCGTTTTTCCTCCATTTAACAGTTCTACTAAAACAGTAATTGCCAATAGGTAAATTACTGGTGGATAAAAATGGATACATTATTGATGAATTCAGAAAATTTAATGAAGATCATTAAATTTGTGTAACAAAGCACAGTTTAAAGTGTGTAACAAAGCACAGTTTAAAGAGAGGATAAAACATGTAGGTGTACCTAAGTAATACCCAGGCCTGTAGGTATTATTTCTAGAGGTGAAAATATTTAAAAGTCCAATATTAATATCAGTGCTTTCTGTTTTATAAATAATCATTGCATGTCATTTCCTAAAGGCAATTGTTGATACTGAAAATTCCAAGACTGCATAGAAATTATATTATTGATAGGGATAAGAAATTAATTAATGCCCATGTGTTTTAATTTTCTCAGCAGTGAATGAAAATAGTGATAATGAGTCTATCTTTCATAGTTACCTTGAGGACTACATAATTTAGCAAAATCTTTAGGAACCACAGAGTATCATATAACATAAATATAGGCCAAGAAGTTATTTGAATTCCTCTTTTAAATTTGCAAATGGGTAAAGTCAAGCACAGATAGCTTTATTTATGTTTTTAATTCAAAATAATAATAATAAGTACTATAGATAACGTGAACCTCTGAAAAGCAATCTTTTGTGACAACCAGATTGTACAATGTCATGATTCATTGATTCACTTTAGAATAGTATATTTCAAATATATACGACGTAAATAAGACATTTAGTTTAGTTGATACATAATTTTTAGTTCTCCAGATAAAGTTGGGACTGCCAAAAAAAAAAAAAAAAAAAAAAACTAATGAAAAATGTAGCTTATTATGTTTTCCTAAAATGGGATCTTCTTCCCCACTAAATTTGACAAATATATATTTTTGAATTTACTTGCAAATTTCTAGTCTAAGAATATTTTGGTTATTCATGCGTACAAAGGAAATATTTTGAACAGTTTTACTCTAAGTTTTCTTGTCTCCATTTCAGTTGAAATAGATGCTACAGGCATGGCCAACTGGGGTTTTGAATAATGTTTCTTCAGCTGCCAAATTGCTGCATATAAACTTGATTGAGACCGATTTAGATTTGGATTCTGACTGACTACACTAAATGCGAGGAATGAAATTAAACGGAAAATTACAGTTCATTCTAGTTCATTCCAGCGGGAACAAGCACTGTTATAGATATTTCTGGTCTTGCTACTTGCAGCTTCAAGTAAATCAAGTGTTCACATTGGCCCATGTGAAAAATCCTCTTTGTAGTCTGACAACTTTCACATGTCTAAGGAAACAGAATAGATAAAATATAAATTCACAGGAATAATCCAAAACAGAGTCATTATCCAAACCTCTCTTCAGAATGGCAGGGAACAAATGATGCAAAAAGAAGATAGTAAAAATGTAAGAATAATTTAGGCATTAAATGATAATTTCATCAACGTTCATGTGGATCAATTTAATGTTTGTTCAAATTTCATTGTTGTTTTATCTGCTGACAGTCTTTAATATATGTTAAGTACTAGAAAAAGAGAAAGTGACATAAAAATACATCTACTTTTTTGTAACAAGGATTTGGTTTTACTTTTGAGGTAAAACACTTTAGAGCAAGTTAGTTTTGCTGTGATATATATTAACATAAGTCAAAAAGCAAAGGGACATAAAATGCTATATAGTTGGAGACATTTTGTCCCAATCCTGCGCTGACATACACTCTTCTCCTAAATTTCCCATAAAATAACTAAAGTTATTATAATATGTTATATATTCCAAAATTGTTTAAAGAAATTTATGTGATCTCATCGGAAAGAAAAAATAGCCTAATACAACCATTCAATAATTTATACACTAACATAACATCATACTGTACTCCATAAATATATAGAAGTATTATTTTTCTCAGATAAAATATAGTTTGTGAAAACAAACCTACTTTTTGTAGTCACTTATAAAAACAACCAGATTTTCTTAGGGCAAATGTGTATATGTTGCTTCAAACCCCACTTTTTTCACGTTAGTATATTATATATACTCTTCTGTAATTTGTTGTCATTGTTGTTTTAATCAGTCTATCTTGCATTACTTTATATCAATACACAGAGAGCTCCCTAAGTTTTTAAGATGCAGTATTCTTCATTGTGTAAGTATAACATATTTTATTTTTATTCGTTGAATCTAATATTGCAGCATTGTGAATCATCTTTTGCTATTATAAATAATGTTGCAATGAAGAGATCTATACATACATGACTATGTTATATGCGCACTTATACCTACAGGATATGTTTTTAATGGTGGGTTGGTGATTCAATGGATAAATTCATGTTTAATATTGGTAGCTATTTCTAAGTGTGTTTCCACAATGGTTGTTTCATTTATACTCAAAACAGTAAAATATGAACGTCTATTTCCTTACAACCCGGTCAATGGATTCTACTATTGTTAATTAAATATTTATCACAATTTTTATCACTTATTATTAGTGTCTTTTTTTTTTTTTGAGATGGAGTTTCATTCTTGTTGCAATGGCATGATCTCAGCTTACTGCAACCTCCACCTCCCTGTTTCAAGCGATTCACCTGCCTCAACCTCCCAAGTAGCTGGGATTACAGGCATGCACCACCACCCCCGGCTAATTTTGTATTTTTAGTAGAGACGGGGTTTCTCCATGTTGGTCAGGCTGGTCTCAAACTCCAGACCTCAGGTGATCCACCCACGTTGGCCTCCCAAAGTGCTGGGATTACAGCCATGAGCCACTGCACCTGGCTTAGTATTTTTTTTTTAAGATAAAACAACGGCTATCTTTAAGAACAGTTATACCTGTGATTACACCTCTAGAGGAATAAGCCTCAAGAGTGTCACTCTCTGCCTATGTTGAATATCAGTGTGTGGTTCTAGCTTCAAAGTCTCCTTTTTTTAATGGCCTCTAAATAATATCTCTCTCCTTGTTTTGGTCATTTTCCCAAGAAAGATTCCCTGGGACATTGGTGCTCATGCATGCAAATCATCTGAGTATCTCAATATGTGTAGAATCCCAGGGTTTATATACCAATTAACCGAAATAGATACTGGAAACCTTAATTTTATGCAGGCAGGCCAGATGATTAATTTGTAGATGTTTCATAAACTATACCTTGAGGGATACTGTTTTTAGAGCAATCATTAAATTAGCAACTGATTCTGTAATATTGCAAAACAATATTTATTTTTAATGGTTTCAAATTAAAGATTTGGTTGTTGTCTCTTTCACACAAAATTCAAGATAAAGAGTGGCATAAATGGTATCATTCTCTGAAAATTTGCCACTAAATCTATACTTACCTGAAATAGATTAAACTTTTCAGGATGTTGCAGGTGTCAAGAGATCCCACATCTACATGTATTGCTGACGCTTTGTATTATGTACCGATCACAGGTTTTATTCTTTCTTTTTAATAATTTTCTTCTAATCAATCTACATTCTTAATTGTGTCTCTAAGTCTGATTAGAACTAATGATTAAGTATTTAGCTTAGGAGATCAATAAGATGTGCTACAGTCTCGATTCATTTACCCACAGTATATTCCAGCCTCTGTTATACATCCTTTGAGGTTAGTTTTCAGAATGACAGATTTCTGAATATTACTGAATGGTTACATATGTGGGATGGCAGAGAGCATAGTGTCATCTGTGTGCAGATCAATGTTCCATAGAAGTAAGGATATCACAGTCAATTCAATGACATGGTCATAAGATCCCAAGTATTCGTAGAGAAGAGCAAGCTTTTATATGATCTAGAACATGATGTATTCACCCAGCAATGCATTATACGAGAGTTTTCATCATAACAATTATTTTGTTCAACATATGTTCAACCAATATGTCATCTTCTGTTTTATTTCTTTACATTACCTTCAATTGACATGCAATTTAAGTATCATTTATTGGCATGCAATTGAACACGATGTAAAGAAATAAAACAGAAGATGATATTTTGGTCGAACATAGAAAAATGTACCTTGTAATGAAGAAGAGAAGAAGGAAAACTCTCATTATATGTTGAGCACTTGTTATATGCCCAGCCCTATGATAGGTGCTTTAGTAGTATAGTTATTAATTTCAAGCACTGGGAGTGTTAGTACAATTAAGATTTGGAGAGTACAATGTTTCAGTTATACAAGATGAATTAATCCTAAAATTCTACTGTACAGTGTAGTGCCTGTAGTTAACAATGCTATAATTGTATATTTAAAAAAATGCTAGCAGAGTAGATATATTAACTATTCTAATCACAAAAATAATTAATAAGAAGGCATAGATTGTGTTTTATGGAGGGTGTTCACTTACCTCTATACTAATCAAGTTGTATATATTGAATATATAGTCTTATTTATATCAAATATACATCAATAAAGTGATTAAAATATTTTTGTTACATGAATAAGAAGGTGTATATAACTTTTAAGTGACATTGTTTGGATTTGATTAAAACTCTGAAGCCTAGGCTAGTTAATATTTTGGCTCATAATTATTATTTTTTATCAATATTTTGAAAAACAATTCTAGTTTGTTCATTTTTTTCCTCAGAGTTATCTGAAAAATGTTTTAATTTCAGACCAAGCATTCAACACAACAATTGCATTTCCAGCATTAATGTTCAAAGAATCAAACTCTCCATGTATTCTCTTCTTAGAAATATGCTACAAGGCATGCCGAATTATAATGGCAGTGTCTGTTAAATGTATAATGAAAAATACAAACATTTAATAAGACAAAACTTTAAAGTTGTTAGAATATTTTTATCTTTAGGCAATTTACTTGGAAACTTGCTGTGTATTTATTAGATGGTGAGGTGAGCTTGACATCAGAACAGAGGTATTTGTGGAGTTTCTAAGCAAAATCGGGGTCAATACTCCTACCCAGTTGCGTGTTCTGCCGCTCTCTCTCACGACTGGAGGAAACTGAATCTTTGTGGATTTCTTCACAGGTATAGTGGAAACATCTCACATTTAGTTTTATCCTCTACATAGATAATTCAAACTATATATATATGTGTGTATATATATGTATATACACACACACAAGTTAATGAGCACAAGATTTATAATAAAGATAAATGTAGAGGGAGAATGAAGAAGAGAAAATAGGGAATGACCACATGGTGATTAAGTTATCTTATTGTCTTTGTTCTAACATTTGGAAATATGGCACCTTTTAAATTAATAGATCAATAGACGCATATATACATACATACATACATGCACATATACACACGTGCATATACACATAAAATCTTACACAATGCAATGATGGGTATAAGCACAGGATTTCAATCCAATGTTGTGAACATATAATCTCTTAAAGAAATAAAAGTAAAAAACAAGAAAGAAAAGGTCAAATTTTAGCTAACAAAAGGTAATTGTGACACACTCCTTGAATAAATTCGCATCAAGTTACTGCTAGAAAACTATCATTTTTAATTCCAGGCTTCCCAAACTACCTAGCAAACACTGATAAATTATTGCTGTATTTTCAGATTGCTAACGATTTCTGTGGCATCCAGTTTGCCTGATTTATTATTTTTACAGGTTAACTTATCTCCAAGTTCTTTGGATAAAAGTGCATATGAATGCTGTAGGACCAACAGGTCATATATATGCCTGCCATGCAGTGAAACACCAATACACCGAGACAGAATGATCTGCAGCAGAGAAAGAGTTTAATGATTGCAGGACACCTAGGGAGGAGATGGGAAGAGACCTTCAAATTCATTTCCCCAAGGATTTCTGGGCCACGATTTTTTTTTTTCCATTGATTGCTTTCAAAATATGTATTTATTTTATTTTATTTTTTTAATTATACTTTAAGTTCTAGGGTACATGTGCATAATGTGCAGGTTTATTACATATGTATACTTGTGCCATGTTGGTGTGCTGCACCCATCAACTCGTCAGCACCCATCAATTCATCATTTATATCAGGTATCGATTTTTAAAACAGAATCATAGAATGAAAGGGGCTGGAAAATTGAGGTCATTGATTCGTTAGCGTAAGGAGGATGAAATCATCAAGATGTTGAAACTGCATTATTTGTTCCATCAGCTCCTACTGGGGTCCTTCAGACCAGCTGGCATCAATGAGGTCCTTCAGATGAGTTGTTGTCCACAGAGTCCTTCAGACCAGCTGACATCAGCAGTTTCACTGGTATGCAGGACGTGAAAGAATCTCTCAAAGGGGAAACTTAACATTTCATAAAGTACACATTTGTATCTACATAACAGTTAAGAAGAACTATAATCTTATGACAGGGTCTGCATGATTCTGAGGCAATAGGCACTGAACAACTATGAGGGAGCGAGTTAGAGAGTAAGCTGACCTAATGATCAATTTGCCCAATGTGCTGCAAGCTTGGTTTATTTTTGTTTCTACCCCTCCCTTCTTTCCTGGTTAATGGTTAATTTTACAAAGTTTATAAAGACAGTTTTATTAGTACTCCCAGATACTCTTCTGAAATAGATCATTAAAAGAACTAGTCAGCAATACAAGAGAGAGAAAAAGAGGGTTGGAGAAGCAGATAATGTCACTGTCAGTAACTGTGACCAGATGTGAAGATGTATGGCTTTCCTCATTCTGGAGGCAGTAAGATCTCTACTGAGAATATTCGTGCATCAGAATATCAGGATTGATTATTAACATTTTCTCCTTATTTAGATTTTATGACTATCAATCAATTACTGAAAAATATGTCAACATCTAAAGCAAATCCATCCTCAGTGGAGAAAATATATTACTCAGTTGGGAAAAGTAAGTTGCCTTCTCATTGCAAAATAATAAATTGACATTTGAACTAACTGGCATCTGAGGGTTAAGTTAGCCCTGAGAAACAGATTCATTTCCAGTGTGCTGGTAAAAGCTCATTTCTGCCCCAACTCTTCTTAACGAAATTGGAGACATTTTTGCCAAGTAAAGTTGTCCTGTGACACTTCCTGGTCGACAGCCAACTTATTTCTCCTGATGACACTTCAACTTCCCCTGCTCGTCCTGTTCACACTTCAACAGGTTCTACTTGATTGAAGTACCCCCTCAAGCCTGCACAAATGGAGATAACTCTCTTAATTAGACTTCTCAGCATGTGCCTGAAAATCTTCTGTGAAGTCACCAATCACAAACCTGCAAAGAAAAGCAGAATCAGAGAATGCCTGCTAGTAACTTTCTCTGAGACCCCTCTCAACTTCCCTGCCTCCTGTCTTCTTTTAGTTTGCCTGTCTGGCTAGCCTATGTAATTACAAACTCAAATCTTGTCTCATCTTAGACTTGATAAAAGCAGTCTCAGACAAGCACGCATGAAATAGTAAAGACTGTGTTTTTGCTTTCAAATGCAACTCCAACATTTGCTAGTACTTCAATTAGCAGAAAATTTTGTTACTTATAGCTTGTTTTTCAAGTTCATAAAATAATCACTCAACATTTGGAGTGAATTGGTCAAACTCTACTCTTCTATGTTATAATAAACATCTTAACATATAAGAAAACAATTACTTTCACTAATTAAATTAATGAGGACTTTTTAAGGGGTAAATATATAGATAAATTGATACAAAACTTCTTGTGCCCATATCCGTTATGTTACTGAAAATTATTACTAGTCCATCATGTTGATATGGCATAAACATTTAGGGTTACACAGGTTTTATTTTAAAGAAAAGTAATGTGTATATGTTTAAAAATCTTCAGTATTTATGGATTCTGTATTTGCAAATGTGCCAATTTTACAAATTTAACATTTATGTGTAACCTCAAAATCAACACACCTGGTGCTTTTGCCATCATTCATGGATATGCGGATTGAACTGAACAATTTTAGTCACCTGACACACGTTCCCAGCTGAAGCCAAAGGAGACAAGGCTCTACCTTTTTGTTTTAGTCCTCATACTGTAAATAAGGGTCCTTTTCAAGTATATTTAGGATTACATTTTTTGCATTTTTGTGATTTTGTTGGTGATTTTTCTGTTTACAGTGGACTCTGAGTATAGTACTGAAGTGTAATCTACTTTTCCTAAGCTCAGAATGGCTGTGATATGCCTTAAGGGGAAATGCTTTTGTTAAATAAGCTACATTGAGGTATGAGATATAACGCTGTTGGCCAGTTCTATGTTAATGAATCAACAATATCTATTAAATAAGATGCCTTTTTTTTGGGGGGGGGGGACGGAGTCTCGATGTGTCTCCCAGGCTGGAGGGCAGTGGCCGGATCTCAGCTCACTGCAAGCTCCGCCTCTAGGGTTTATGCCATTCTCCTGCCTCAGCCTCCCGAGTAGCTGGGACTACAGGCACCCACCACCTCGCCCGGCTAGTTTTTTTTTTCTTTTAGTAGAGATGGGGTTTCACCGTGTTAGCCAGGATGGTCTCGATCTCCTGACCTCGTGATCTGCCTGTCTCGGCCTCCCAAAGTGCTGGGATTACAGGCTTGAGCCACCGCGCTCGGCCAATAAGATGACTTTTAAAAGAAATAAACATTAAACAAGGTTATGCATTGATTGGTTGACAAAGGTGTTGCCATGGGTATCTCACAGGAGCCTTAACCTGTATTCCAGCCAAGAGCACTCTTCAGTATTTACTCCTTCAGTATTCAGCCAGATTTGTAGAACGTAACTAACAGGAATAACTTGAATCATCTGTAAAGACACACATGACTCAAGAGTTGAATATGGCTTACTTTAATTAGACAGATTTTATTCATATTAATATGCTTTGTTTCCATCCACTAAGTACTTTATCTTCTATTTTCTAAATATATTTAGAAATTATTTGCAGAATTTACCTAATTAACAATAGATAATTTAATCAATAAAAAGTAGGGAAATAAAATGTATCAATATAATAGAGCAAATGTAAACTACTTCTTCTAGAACTTGTTTATGGGTGGTTTTCCAATTATAGAGAACCTGCTCTTTTTCAGTTTTGTAAATTTATTCCCTCTGACCGCAGCTGATTGTACCAAGAGAGAAAAAAAAATCTCACTCAAGAAAGACAAAAAGGAAATGATACATAGAAGGAAACAAAATCACATGGATGCTGAAGCAGTAAACTGAGTGTTTGAAGTTGGCTGGTGTCTCTAAAGCAGCATTCAATTTAGAAACAAACTGAGTAAGACTAAACTTACGACACTCCTCATACTTAGATTATGTGATATTTTTCTGCACATTTATAATAAACTACAAGTTCAATTATTCTAATGTATACAGATTTATAATCTATCAAAAATTTTGGCTCTGCACCAGACGTCTTTAGAATTAAAATAGTCTTAACAAGATTTGGGTATTGCACGATGTGATATTTAAAGTCTAATAAAAATGATTATGAATTTTTTATTTAAGAATTTTAAAAAACAAACAATATTTTGATCATTTGGCCTTCAGAAAAAGCAAAAATATAAAATAATTTAAAAAGAGGATAAAAATAATATTTTTACGCAGCTTGAATTATTTTTACTGTTTACTATCAGATTATGTGCTGTCAGATACTATCTGAGCTTCAGCATCTCAAATATGAAATGAAAGAGGAAATGAATTCCCCACTTATACCAAAATATTGATGTTGCCCGTAATTAAATAAGAGAAGTATGATATAATTGCATGATTTTGAAAGCATTTATTTGATATTCCCAGTAGCTTCTCTTTGAATATGTAACTTACTGTAATTGATGAGAAACTGAGTTGTTCATGTATTCATCTTACTCACCTTAGAAAGGCAATTGTGTGTAGTGGAAAGAAAATAGACATAGGCTAGTGTACTTATGAGTTTAATACATGGACATCTGACCCTGGCGAGTTATTTCAAGTCTGATTCAGAATTCTTGTTTCTATGATGTACCAAACAGAGCTAATTCTTATTATATACACACCTTTCACATATTTTAATAAACTTCCTCTCCAATTTTCAGCTGGATAAATTTAATGTATTGTAAATAAATACATATTTGTAGCCTCTCGTTTTAAGAGAGGTCATTATAATAGTAAGTTCAGGCTCATAATATATAAGTAAAAGTATTTTGTTGCAGTTTAAACTTTATTAAAATTTCAGTACACACACTTTCTCATTCATACTTTCTCCTTATTTCTGTCTGAAATTAGAAACTAGACCACAGGGTCTCTAGGAGATTCAGAGTTCTGCTTTCAGAGCCACTAGTCAAGAAAGAAGGGGTTATCCTTCCACTGAGAGTATTGCTCTCTTGGGAGGACTTAAGTCACCTTCACCAAGATCCCACCACGTTTACATAGCACCCTGCATTTAGTGAGCAATTAATGTGGGTAGAAAGCCCCAGCCTCTTGATTCAACACTGGACAACTCTGAAAAGCTATTATGGCTGCAGAACTCCTTGTACTGTGAGAAGAGACCTTGTTGTAACAGCATTGCAGCCAAATTTATCCTCTGTTCCGTGCTGCTTCCTCTCCTTCCTACTAAGACATATATCCTGAGAGTAAATGCTAATAAATCTCTTTGACACCAATCTTTATCTCCAAGTTGATTCCAGGAAAACCCAACTGGCAAGATGTTAACTGTCAGAATGATGTCACCCATCAAGCTCAATAAATGGAACCTAAGTTGCTAAGAACTTTATGTGGTAGAAATGTTATAGCAGTCCTGGAAGAAAAATAAAATGTATCTTGTTTGCATCTTTTTATTACAAAGCTCTATTACTCACAAGCAAACATAATCTGAAAAAGTTAATAATCATTTAACATTGTTTTAAAATATTTCAAAGACTAACATTTCCAGCTTACATAATACAGTGTTTGGGGTGGATATAGAAAATGATCAGTGAAAATTCCCATTCTTATATCTCTATATTCTTTCTTATATTGCTGTCTATTTGAATAATTTTTTGAACATTGATTGTAATTTTAATATATCTAATTTTGTAATAAACCTGAGTAATTTAAGGGATTTAATTTTTCTTTACCTGGAATCATATTTTTCATTTTTATATGCATCAAGCAAATTATATTTGTGAAAAGTTTTTAATAAAATTTATAAAGATGGAATAACTTGATTTTTAAACCAATAAGTTAAATATAAATAATATGAACTGTGAGTTCTAATAACTTGATTTTAAACCATGCCTCTGTCACTTATGAATTGTGTGACTTTTGGCATACTGCATAAACTATAAATCTACATTTCTTCACCTGTAAGAGTAGTAAGACAGTTACTTTCCATTAAGGTGTTGTCGTGAGTGTTGAGGTAGATCTAATATATAGACCTTTTATATACATATACACTTCATATAAAAAAGCTTTAATTGTCACCATTTCAATGTCATACCATTCTCAACTTTATTTATAGGTACTAATTTCTGGAATATAAAAAATTATTTTCTAATCAAAATTTTAACAACTCTTTCCAACTTTAGAACTTCTGTCTAACATACATTATTGACAAAAGTTCTAAAGTGATTTTGTATACATTATAACACAGCATGCTTAATATTTATTGAATCCATCATGAAGCTTTAAAGAATGGTCCAATTACTACATTTACGAGCATCAGTTGCATATCTAATTTCCTAAATTAGTGTTTTAAAGTATTACTTGTTTCTTAAAGATTCTTTCTCTATTAACGAGATTTCAGGGAATCAAACTAAAAAAAAAAAAAAAAGACTCAGTGTTAAAAAGTTAAAAGACCAGAACTGGGAAAGCAATATCAAATGGAAATATCATTAAGATTGAAATAGGTCAGTTTATTGAGACTAACGGCTTTTGTTAAAAGTTAATAAAAGATATGTATACATTTTAAATTAGATGCAGATGTATTTTTAACCTGTGTATTCCAGACAAGAAGGAAAATACATTGAGGAATAAGTTGGCCAACATTTAAAAACAGGACAGCCACATCCTCAGAGTTGGAAAGCACTCTGACCCCTAATCGTGAATTTGATCCGAGTGTCGAAAAAAATAAGTTTATTTGAAGGTTTTTTCCTTCTCATTTCATATTCCTGCCTTTAAAAAATTGTATTGAATGACGCTGATATTGCATAAAGCAGATAGCAACAAGAAAAGAGTGTACAATAATAGTTTCCACTATTCTTAATGATCTGATAATTGTCTTTGAAATAGTTTAGTGTCAAATTTAATTGTTTTTCTGTGTTAATACATGTAACTCTTGGGGAAGTCAAGCAATAGTATACAACAATTTGAACAGAGGAAAGTTAACATGTAAATAATTAATAACTACAGGTTAAATGTGAATTAGTTAAAAGAACACCAATGAATAAAAGAATATCAAATATAGGGAAGAACCACTCTCTTGAGGGCTGAAACAGAGGAAACAAAGAAAAACAAATGAAAAAGCTACTTCAATTCCAATCAGAATCCAAATTTCAGACTTTGTTGAAGAGTTTCTAGCCTTGAGTTACTGAATGGGAAAGTCCATTGAGGTACCATAAGTTAGGACAACCAAGTAGTGAACAATCCTCTGTTGTGCTGGTTAAATTAACTGAAAACCTTGAGCGGAGATGCTTAGGAAAGCCTAAGGACATTCTTGCAGTTCTGCCTTCTGACGTACCAGTGCAATTTGCCATGAACTCAGGAAAACACACTGGGAAGCCGTTTCCTGAGGAGATGTTGAAACAGGATGGGGGTGAGTAACTATGAACATTCTCCACGTGGCAGTCATGACAGATGAGAAAGGAGAATGCAAGCACAATGGAATCAAGGAGAGGAGCCCCCTTCTCCTTCAAGGAACTTCCAATACCTTCTACCTGTAAATTTTAAGATTGTGCAAGCTATCATGGGAAAAATATTTAGAGAGCCAAACTATACTATTGCACTGCAAGCAATGAAATATGAATGTGTAGTACTAATTCAATCAATTGATAACCAGCACAGTTCAATGACATGAAATATGATATGCTTGAAATTAAAACAAAGTGTGACATTAAAATACCTCTGCAAACAAATTATTCTCTCTTTTTTAATTTTAACGTTACCTTTGCCCCCGATTATTATATTGGTTATTAGGACATTAGTTACATTAGTATATTAGCATAACATCAGATAGAGATCCTCTTGAATTTCAGTGATTGACCATCCTAAGTACTGCTTGCTAAAATTTAGAACTTATTACGTTTGGGCTGGGGGTGGCAGGTCAAGCCTGTAATCCCAGCAATTTTGGAGGTCAAGGCAAGGTGGATCACTTGAGGCCAGGATATCAAGACTAGCTTGAGTGACATGGTGAAATCGCATCTCTACAATATAGAAAAATTAGCCAGATGTGGTGGTGCGTGCCTGTGACCCCAGCTACTCAGGAGGCTGAGGTGGGAGGATCGCTTGGGCAATCCAGGATCATGCCACTATGCCACTACACTCTGGCCTGGGGGATAGAGTGAGATGTGAGACCCTGATTCCAAAAAACTAAAACAAATTAAAACAAAAAATAACTCCTCTATATTCTGTACAGATTCTGTAATGTCACCAGCTAACTTCAAATCATATGTGTGAGCTTTTAAATTAATAGGATACTGTATTTCAGTGATAATCTTGACAACATTCATAGTACTACAATAGAATGTAATGTACTCAAAAATAAATATTTGCAATTCAGTTAAGTGTAAAAAATGTTATAAGCATATGTAAATATGTAGTTGTGTGTCTGTCTAATACTCAACATGGCAACGAATGCTATAGTTGTACATTTAAAAAATACTATTTCTCTATGGAATAAATTCTATAAAGCTGGTATTTCATTTCTGTGTATACCATTGTGGTATTTGAGGGTTTCAATGTGTCCAAAGATTTTTATTTTTAGTACTCTTAAGTAGGAGAAAATGGAGATATGTTGCTAATAATAAAACTCAATTTTTCTTATCAATTATGAATTTTAACTTAGTCTTTAAGGCATGGCAAAATGAAACTGGGTTAATATTTGTCTCAGAGAAAAGTAGCACATGTGAAGCAACAACCTCACTTTGCTCCAAAATTAATAAAATATTACAGTGCTTCTCACTCTCGGATATATTTTATTTATGAATAATTTTACGAAATCATACATTATAAATTAGGTACACATTCAAGTAATTTATTAAATATTTTATTTTCAAATTATGAAACACCTGCTGATACTTTTTAAGTATGAAGCTGAGAATTTAATAGCATCATTTAAATGGTTTGCAGAACAATTCATTTACTTCTCAGACGGATGTTTTTCCATGTACCTCCACTGGAGTTAGACACACAGATAAGCCTGAGGAAATAGCTGGTTAGATTTATTTACACTCCACAGCAGGGTGACTCAAGTAGAAACAGAGTTCCATATAATTTTGAAACTTCCAAGTTGACAACACACACACGTACACATAAACACATTTCCAAAAAGGAAACAAAGGCTGCCTCAAAATAAGAGTAAAATAGCCAGGATATTAAGTGTTTTGCTTGAACTCTAATAAAATCACTTCTTAGATTAATATTTTAAGAAGAAATTGGGTCTTTATCACTTATTATTAAGTAGGCAGTAGCTAATTTCAGGATTTGCAATGATTTACTTTAATCTCTACATTTCTTTATATTTGGTCTGTTTTTGACAAAAACACACACACAATGAAACAAAAAAAAACTTTGAAATCCTTCATGAAAAGAATAGTCATTTAATTAGGTAAATAATACTCCTTCTAATGTAAAGCAATGCTTCTAATGAAAATAATTTATGTACTCTAATATCCAATATGTCATAAAATTACAAACCATTTACATACTGAAAAATAATAAAGTGATATTTAATGTCATACAAGTTTTAAGGTAGATATTTATTATATTAAAACTAAATAATGGACAAAATATTTAATTAAGAAGTAGCAATGTAGAAATCAAATGTCTGCTTTTAACCCAAAGCCTTTTCAGAATCCCTAAGGCATATACATGCAAGAAGGGTAAGACTAATTGTTACCATGAGAAGGAATAACTGTCTGATTTGTTCAGAAAAATCTCAAATGGAAACGTCATGATACTATTAAGATTTTTTTGAGCATGAAGTAGGATTAGTACAGTGAGTTTATGAAAAGAATGTCTGGAATTCTACTTGATTCTTGCACTGAAACATTGATATTAGTTTTCATGTCCAAGTTTTGCTTACTGTGGACTAAGGTACCCAAATTAGAGGACCTTGCTTAAACGTGATTTTTAAAACGCAGGTAGTAGGGAGAATAGAGGTTGCATTACCCTAAGTAAGTGAAAGTTGTCAAAACTAACATAGAAATAGATTTAATAAAAAGAAGAATTGGCCCGGCGCGGTGGCTCATGCCTGTAATCCCAGCACTTTGGGAGGCCGAGGTGGGTGGATCACGAGGTCAGGAGATCGAGACCATCCTGGCTAACACGGTGAAACACTGTCTCTACTAACAATACAAAAAATTAGCCAGGCGTGGTGGCGGGCGCCTGTAGTCCCAGCTACTCGGGAGGCTGAGGCAGGAGAATGGCGTGAACCTGCGAGGGGGAGCTTGCAGTGAGCCGAGATCGGGCCACTGCACCAGCCTGGAAGACAGTGAGGCTCCGTCTCAAAAAAATAAATAAATAAAATAAAAAATAAGAATCATCTAGTCTTACGGCGAGGTTAAAAGACACCTAACTGCTTCTAGTAATTTATTCATTATTCTTCACATTAAAATTAATTTCTGAAATAAACGCTAAACTTCCAGGTAAGGGACCTGGAACAAGAGCAAGAAGACAAATAATGAGAGTGTAAAAATTCCCTGATATTCACACTAGAGAATTCCAGAAAAAAGTAAAATATATATATGTCCACACACGTATATATATCTCCCCTCACTGACAGGTATAAAATGATTTAAAAATGGGCAAATCCAGTCTCTGAAAATACTTCATTATCCAATCAATTTCAGGAAAACAGTTACAGGACACCTTTTTACAAATGAAAATATACAAAGCACTTCTAATTTTTTATTAACGTAAATGATGGAATGATTATAAGCAATTAAGGTAAATGGTCCTTGATATAACAGAATCAACATATAAAAATAATGAATTCTTGCAAAAATTTTGTATTCCAAATAAGATTAAAAAGGAATGTATACATATATTATATATGTGTGTTATTTATACAAAATATAAAATATATATAGCATATATACATATACCTTATATATGTATAATATATATAAAAGAGGAAATATGGATCAGAATATTATTTCACAAGAAAAACACAATTACTGAACTTGAAAATATAGCACTAATAGTTAATATACTTACCAACACTGTGATAGAGACACCAAGATCAGCTCTAGCACTCTTCCATAATTCAAAATAAAAGAATTCTCAAACTAATATTGATGAGCAAACATAAGAAAGTTGTAAAGCAGTTTTTTCAAATCCATATAGTAGAAATTATAGAAGAGAAGTAAATGTAAAGAATAAAAACAACAATACAGTGAAGAGCAGAAAATAAATTTCCTGTGCTAAGTAAATATATACTTTATGTGAAGGCATTTTATGGGGTATTAAACAAAATCAACAAATGGAAAATAAATTAGCAACTAGATATCTCCTAATAAAATTTCAGAATGCCAACATTAAAATAGATATTTCAAAAGTTGAATAAAGGATATGGAAGATAAAAGTATCAGAATGACCTCAGGCTCCTCTGTCATGGTAATAACATAGAGAAGTCAAATTTGTACCATGGCAAAAGAGAAAGAGATGTAGGTATCATTTTGGTTCACAAGAAGTAGAAATTAATTATTCATTTATATCATGGCCCAATTTTCAACTCATCAAAAAATTCTTGGAAGTTTACTGAAAAAAAGGAATATATTTGATTGAAAAGTTATTTCCTGACATTATGCTAGATATTCATTTATTTTATTTTATAAGTTTTTGTTTTATGGCTTCTCCAACTAAAATATGAGTATCATGTGAGTATATACTCTGTAATTCAACATCCAGACTAATTTCTTTTATGTAATAGTTACTCAACAGATCATTGTTAAGTGAATTAATCAACTTTTAGATATGTAAATGTTTATAAGTTGTATGGTATAATTTCCTCAACTTATAATCATATAAACATATGTAAATGTATATAAATTGAGTACATTATACCCTACAAACTAACAATAGAATCTTAAGCATAGAACAAATGCATTATAAAAATGTGGCAATGTAGAGATCAATAGAACTTAAAATTAATATTTACAAAAAATTTGGATTTCAGGAAGATGGAATTGATATGTGTCTTCCCTTTCTTTCAATAAGTACAAATATAAAAACTAGAGAGAGCATGTCAAAAATACATAAGAAGGTTCTAAAAAGTTGGAGAGAGGACTTGATGGCCCCCCAAAAGACATGATGCTGAGTTCACTAAGGTTTCCTTTTTTCCCCACAAAAATTCAGATTTTGACTTGAAGAAGCTGACAACACAAATACCATAGCAAGCTCTCCCACCCCCCACAGACTCACCTGTCTCTAGTCAAAACATCAAGAAGAGTGCAGCTAGTATAACAGACAACTTCCAGAAAATAACCAATCTCCTACATCTAAACAACATGGAAAAACAATAAAAACAAACAACAAAAAAAATTAACCTAAACCTCACACATGCAAGCAAAACCTGAGTGGGGAGCCTGAGTTTCACCCCACTGTGACAAGGCATCCCAACATCCCTGAAGTGATCTCAAAGAAGGTCAGTTTGGAAGCCAGAATATAATTATTGTGCTATCCCTCTCTCCACTCGCATAGTGTCAGAAGAGTGTCAGAATATAGGGGAGAGTCAGCTTTGACACAGCTTGTCCCACATGGTGTCAGTGTGAACTAAGTTAAACTCACACCTACCCAACAATAAAGAAGATGGTAGCTTGTTGCCTGTCAAATAACTTACAGTGGAGAACCTGAACTTGTACTTTCACCTATCACTAACAAAGCAGAACCTTCCCCAATTACATGCTAACCAGTGTCAGAAAATGTCAGCTATAAGAGGAGATTAAGATTCCAGGTCACGTGACAGTGTATTAAAAAATCCATATTTCAAAACAAAGTATTCATTATACCAACAATCAAGAAGATCTCATCCCAAATTAAGGAAGTCATCCAATAGATATCAGTACCAAAATGGTAGAATTATTAGACAAAATTTTGAAGCAGCCATGATAAAGAAGCTTCAGTGAGCAATTATGAGCATGACTGAAACAAGTGAAAAATAAAATCGGAAGTGTTAGGAAAGAAATAGAAAGTCTTTACAAACAATAGAAGATACAACAAATGAAAGAAATGAAAATACACTAAATTCAGATTATGGGCTCAATAATAACAAAATGGAGAGGACAAGAAAAAAATCAGTGGTTAAAAAAAAGAACAATAGTTATTACTGAATCTGTGCAACATTATTTTTTCAGAAAATTCCCTGAAAAAATAAAGAGGCATTCAGGGAACTGTGGAAGTATAACATAAAATTTAATTTTTTTGTGGTTGAAAAACCGAAAGGGTAGAAGAATGAGTGGGGCGAAAAATGTATTCTAAGAAATACTGGCGGAAATTTTCCCAAATTTGGCAAGATACATAAATAAAAGTATAGATTCAAGAACCAGACTAAGGTCTACCAGAATAACCTCAAAGAAATCCATGCCAATACACTTCATAATTAAGCTTCTATAAACTATAAACAAACTGTTTTGAAAGCAGCCAGATTTAAGTGATATCACAGAAAAAATTAGAAAGGCAGGAGGTTTCTTACCCAAAACCATGAGTTCAGATGGAAGTGGCAAAATATTTTTCAGATGTTGAAAGAACAGAATTGTTAACTCAAAATCTTATGTAATAGTATCCACTTAGCCATGGTTTGGCTTTCTGTGGCTTTGATTGTCAGTCATGGGTCAAAAATGGTAAATGGAAATTCCATTAAAATCATTAATACGTTTTAAATTGTGTGCCATTCTTAGTAGTGTGATACAATCTTATGCTGTCATGCTCTGTCCTACCTGGATATACTAACTTGAGAAAATTTCATATCCTCAGAAATATTAGGATTTTTGAACCAGATTATTCTTATTGCAGAGGGCATTCTTGTGCCTTAAAGGAAGTTTTGGAGCATCCCTGGTCTCTATTCTCTAGTTGCCTGTAGTTGCCCTACTCCAATCAAAGCAATTTCAGTCAAAATAACTCAAGATATTGCAGAATGATCTGTGTATGGTACGGGGGGAAATAACTTCCATAGAGAACCACTGATTAGATATTAAATAATATATTGACATCCCACTTTGAAAATTAAATATTCAAATTGCCTACAAACATGATTACCTCACCTTTCCTTTCTTTAAATTATTGAATTTTATACTTTTCATATGCTTTTCTAAGTTACCTTTCAATTTTTAATAGTATCCATGAGACTCCATCTTTTGATGTATTCATTTATAAAATCCTATTTATAGATTATTCATCATGTGTGACTCTCTTGTTCCCCTCAACTTAATATTTCTTCTTGTCTATTTTTAAAAATCTCTCAGGTATGCATTTACTTTTAAATTATCAAGATAGGTCATAGTTACACTGTATTCCATAAGGTTATGAAAAATACTACAGTAAGGTTGCAAAACCAGATAACTAAAGAGGCAAGGCCATCAACAGAAATAAATGAGAACTCATGTCATATAATTGGAAATAATACTAAACTGGATAGTGCATGACTGATACTGTTCTTCATAGAGGTTGTACTAACTTACATTTCCTCCAAGAATGAATATGTGTTTTCTTTTCACCCCATCTCACCAGCATCTATTATTTTTTACTTTTGAATAAATGTCACTCTGACTTGTGTAAGATGGCATCTCATTGTAGTTTTAGTTATTTTCGAATGATTAGTGATGTTGAGCTTTTTTATCGTTTTCTTGGCCATTTTTATGTCTTCTTTTGAAAATGTTCATATCCTTTGCCCACTACTTTTTTAATCTTAATAAATATTTTATATTTAATTGTTGTGGGTAGATAGTAGGTGTACATATTTATGAGGTACATGAGACTTGATACAGGCACACGATGCATAATAGTCACATCAGGGTAAATAAAATATCCATCACCTCAAGCATTTATTCTTTGTGTTACTAAAAATCCAATTCTACTCTTTTAGTTATTTTTAAACGTATGCTAACTTATTGTTAACTATAGTCACCCTGATGTGCTATCAAATACTAGATCTTGGTCATTCTTTCTATTTTTTGTACTCTTACCATCCACACTTGTCCTCAACTCCCCTTCCCAGCCTCTGGTAACCAGCACTCTATTCTCTATCCCCATGAGTTCAATTGTTTTACTTTATAACTCCCCACCATAAGTGAGAAAAATGAAGTTGATCTTTCTATGCCTGGCTTATTTCAGTTAAAATAATGACCTCCAGTTTCCTTCATGTTGTCTTGCAACATGACAGGATCTCATTCTTTTTTATGGCTGAATAGTACTCCATGGTGTATAGGTAGTATGTTTTATTTATGGATGGTCTGCTGATGGACCCTTAGGTTGCTTCCATCTCTGCCCACTTTTAAATGAATTTATTTTTATCTTGAGTTGTTTCAGATCCTTGTAGACTCTGGATATTAGTCCTTTGCTGAATGCATAGTTTGCAAATATGTTCTACTTTATGCAGATTTTCTGCGCAATCTATGGATTTTTTTTTTTTTTTTTTTTGATGTGCAGGAGATTTTTAGTTTAATTAAGTCCCATTTAACAGTTTTTTAGATTTTTTCTTTAAGTCTTACTCATGAATTTTCTGCCAAGGCCAATGTTCAGAAGAATTTTTCTCTTTTTTTAAGATTTTCTTCTCAAGAAAATAGGCATAGAAGAAACATATCATACAAAGGATTGTGCTTTCTTATACATCAACTCTTTTAAATGTTTTATTTTTGGCCCCTTTCTTATTTCGATGATGACTTTATTTTACAAAGATCTTTCATTCAGAGACTCTAACTGCTTTCACTGAGAGAATAAGGTTTTCTTTTTCATTAAGGTAATACAAATTACATGGATTTTACTGTAGCTTGTGATACTTTTCCATTATTAGAAGCTATTTGTATAACTATTGCATTTCAAATTGAAAAAAAAATGCTTTTTATACAGCATACCTTTATCCTAATTTGTTTTGTTTTGAATTTTAACAACAATCCTGGCTCATTTTCAGTTTAGTCTTTTCTGTTTTTTTTTGTTTTTGTTTTTAAGTTCTACACTTTCTCTTTAATTTGAATATTAATGTTGGACCGAAATTGCAAAATACAAAACAAAATGTTTTCTCAAAAAGAATGATGAGCATTTTTAAAAATCTCTTTGTCTATTAAAGTCATTAAATTACCTATGCAATTTTATTAATAGAATACATGAAATGTAATAATATTTTCAAAATATATTGACATCCAAATTATTGCGGTCCTTTTTTATTATCTTTTACCAAACAGTATTACTGATGAAAACTCTGATATTAGTCTGATTTCTTGCCTTTGTAACTGACCCAATTGTCTCGCTCTTTCTCTCTCTGTCTCTCTCTCACATACATACAAAACACAATATTGTAAAATCCAACCTCATAGACACTTACTTTGTGGTGTACTTTTAGGGAGTCATTACATTTTCCTAACTTTTTGATGGTGGCGGCGGCCCACATAGAGCAGCTGCCGCGTCTGGATAGGCTGGCTGGAGCTGCCCACTCCGCAGAGCAGGTGGGGGCCGGAAACAGGTGATCTCAGCAGAAGCCCCACTCCCTACCGAGTTGGTGGGGTGGGAGCCCACGCTGTCGCATGCAGCTGCAGCCTCTCAACGGTGATTCCACACCTGGGCATCCCTGCGCTCTCAGGGAACCGGGAAGCCCCCTGCTTCCTGCAGGCTCAGAAGTGCCTGCTCCGGCTCCCTGGCATCTCCCCCTTTCCGGCACCAGCTTCTTGGTGGAGCAAAACTGTGGATATGTCCTTATAGCCAAGCCTGGACACTGTCACAACCTGGCCGAGTGTATGTGTTTTCGGGGCATCGCTGACATGCCAGCCACCTGCTGCTTCGACCGCCTCTGGAAACTGCTTCTGAGGCTGAAACTTCGGGCATCAAAAGGCATGGGAGGTAGATGACGGGGCTGGGGGCAGCTCCGCGCGGGCCTGCATGTGCCCCTTGACATGGACAGTCTGGGTGCAGTGGACAGCATGTTGATGACAGCAGGAGGCAGATAGGTTCCTAGGCAAGAAGGGGTGTGTCCCCGGTGAGGCCCAATCTTCAAGCCTGGGATGGCCTGAAGCTGGAAGGTCAGCCTCCTAGTTCTGGTCACGACTCAGATTGAGAACAACCTTGATGCCTTTCAGCCAATCAAGTGGTGCTTTTTCCGGGACCACCCATTGCCCAATCAGCACACACTTCCTCCATTCTGATCCCATTAAAAAAAACCCTGGGCTCGGCCGGACTCACACTCTTTGGGACAACCCTACCCATTTCGGGTCCCTTTTCTGCTGAGAATGGTTCTGTCACTCACTAAAGCTCCTCTTCTCCTTGCTCACCCTCCAATTGTCCATGTAACCTCATTCTTCCTGGAAAAGAGGGTAAGAACTTAGAACCTGCAGAATGGCAGGATCAAAAGTAGCTGTAACACTTTCCTGGATGGTTCACCAAGCTGTGTGTGTGTGTGTGTTGTGGTGACACTCTCTCAGACAGCAGGAATGAAGTGTGTGAACCTTTCTCGGGGCCCAGACCTCAGGATTCCTCAAGCCAGAGCTGTAACACTATAGCCCTCTCGCCCTCTGAGTCTTCCCACGTGATGAGAAGCAGTGGTGGGGCTGGGCCAGCCCAGGAGCCATGTACCAGAGCAGAGTGGTATGGCTGAAAGAGCTATAACACAAAAGGGCTGAAACACAGCCCCCTGAAATATCCGCCGCCCACCGTGATGCAGGAGATGAGACGGAGAGAAGAGCTGTGGCACTTCTGGGATCCCAGACCTCAAGGTTCCCTGAGCCAGGGCTGTGACATACTGTAACACCTCTTTGGGGCTCTGGGACTCCTGGCGGACCTCCAGGCTTTCAGCCACCACCGCATTCCCCTCGTCCAGACGCTGGTGCCTGCAGCAGAAGTCCAGTGCAGTACGCCTGGTCCAGCCACAGCCTTGAAAGCAGCTGGTGCCTGTGCCGGCGCCTGGAGATGCCCGCCCCCCGGCAGCCACCGGTACACCTAGCTGTGCCCAGTGGCTTGACCCCTCGCTTGCTTGCTCACACATCCTTCGCTGCTCCACACTTGGCTCGCCTTTGGCAGGCATGGGATTCACACATCTCATGAAGTTTTGTGAGGCTGGTTGGGTGAGCCCATGCAGCCTGCGGGGCCAAGTGAGCCGAATGAGCCCAGCGGGCAGTAGCAAAACTCAAGCAGAGGCGCCGCTAGCAACAAAGGTTTCTGGCTGGCAAAGCAACACCTGAAGGAGCCTGTAACACAGAATACTTTTAATATATGATTAGTCTGGAAATTCCATGTTCTGCATCTTCTCTCTTCTCTCAGAATCTCTTGTCAAATATTGGGCCATTTGGGTTGATGGGCTTTTATCTATTTGTAATTCACCGTAACTGAAGTGTTATACTTGATTTAAGTCCCCAAAAGATTAAATATCATCCTACTGATTGCTTCATCAGGAGACCCATTTTCTGATCAATATTGTGATTAAAATCATTGATGCTATTAATGGCAGAAAAGGTTGTTGCCTATATTTATACATTTATTTGGAAGTTACGTATTTTGTTTGGGGCATATTCTTTATGTTCTTTAGGAATGCATAATGATGACACTGACTGTTATATATTTTCATACATTTTCTGCTAACTGTTCCTCGATGATGAAGTGTTATTCTCATTTATACTGATTTTTTTACATGCTGGTATCCTTGGTTATTATTCATATTAAAATGCATAATAGATTGTTTTTCTAGAAAGAATTTATGGTATTCCTCTCCTGGTTTATGTGTTTGTATATATAATCAGTAGTTGTCTGTGTGTGTGTGTACATATTTGATAATCTGTTTCACTAACAGGTCTTTCTCTAAAAAGAAAAAAAATGACTTGTGTAAATATTGCCATCAGGCTATCTTTGCTTAATGGTAAGGAAAAACTTATTTTTGGAAATAAACAAGAACAAGCTAACCCTGGACCACTAGGATTCACAACTGAATCCCTGATTGACTCCAGGCAATTCATTCAGATCCTCTATTGGTCAGCCCTCAGATTTTTACTGGGGTTAATCTTTATGATACTCTCTGTATTGAGATGAACTAATTCAAGAGCTGAATGGTAGAGTGCTTTCATAACTATCCCTGTAATTAATGAGCTTGTTTTCAGCCTGAGTTTCATATGCTCTTCATGCTGACACCATGCTTGGAAAAACCCCAGTGGTCTGGCTGGAAAATTGACTCCCACTATCAACACAGTCTAATATTGAACCTGTATTGGAATGACGCTAAACTCTTTCATCCTCTGACATCTCTTTTTTTAATATCTCAGCTTTGGTGGGTTTGTTTCCTTTCGTGTCACTTTATTTTCATATTAATAAGGTCTATTGAAGGAGGAGGGAGAAAAATACAAATGCCTATTTCACTATCTTGCTGGTGAATCAAATAAATACGTAATGAGTACTGAGTTTGCAAAAGCTTCACACTGATATCTGTAAATGTAATATTGTCTCCTGCTTTTCAGGAGAAAAAATAGTTATTAAAAGATTTGCCAGAATCTGTAATATTTTTAAAAACTGGATTATTTCCAGTTATATTGGACATACAATAATTTGTATGTTTAAATCAAAGTCTGATCTAAAATTGTCTAATCTTTTTTAATGTACTTAGTAAATGTAAATCAGTGATGATCACAAAAGAAATACACTAATATGACAGCAATATTAAGACATATATATGTATATGTGACTGCATATACTCAAGTGAGATCAATATTGGACATGACTAATGGATACGGTAAGGTCAGTTCACACGTCTCATGATGTTTTTTGAAACTGTTAAGGAAAGTGCGCTTGACATACCATATCATTGGGTTAATTGCATTCCGTCATGCTTCAAGTTTATTCATTATAATTTAAGACTTACAACGTTTATTTTAAGAGTTTATTACAACTCACCTTGATGGTATATAAGTGCTGTGTCATTTTCTGCTTATCATCTTTTTAAATCATGTGCTATCGTACTTATTTGATGGTCATTCTAAGTTCTCAGTGAAGGGATACATCTCATATCTCTAACATTACATATTATCAAGTTTTTAATAGTATTTTACCTGATATGTATTTGACACTGAGAAATTATCTTCCATTATTAACTGGGTAGTTAATGAACAGTATTGACTTTTTCTTTCTGATTTTTCTAATTAAGAAGAAAGCACAGAATACATTCTTAAGATCAAATTTAATCATTTCCTGTTGGAGGCTTTATTTCTGTTATGTCTTTGAGATTCACTGTGACGTTTTACTTTATTCTCACTCCTAGCACATAAGATTTCATCTGCTATTATATTTGCCTTTTGTTGGATAGCAAAATAAAATAAATTATGGTGGTCCTAAATGAATGTTTTGACTATTCAGCTTCAAAAATTTGGTAAGTGCAAAATCAATACATGATTTAGGAATACAATGTGATATCATTTCTAGACAGATTTTTCAAAATAAATCATCCTATTAATGCAGGGCTGTATCTCTTAAGAGTCCCTATCTTAATTTTAATTTTTATGGTACTTTCCTAAATTACATTCCTGGTGAGGAAAGGGCTAGCAGCTAGTCTGTAACCTTGGGGGAACACAAAATTAAGAATCAGTAAAATGATTCTATAAAAATACTCATGAAACATTTGATGTCCTCCTTATGATGTCTTTTAACAGAAGAAACATACTCTGTCTGCGTTGCTTATGATCCAAAATTTGAAGTTTATGATATATGGCTGATGACTACTGAAGAATGTCAGATACAGCATTATTGGACAAAAAGCGTGGAGATATTTTCTGACTGAAAAAGGTCCCTTTTTGAAGGCAATGCTTCTTTGTGTATCATTTAGATACATCATATGCTGGATCTCAGTCTGGGTGCACTCTGAAACAGCTAAGAACCCAAGAGCTGTCTCAAACTTTATGTTTCACCTGTGTCTTTTGATCTCTTCTGTCTTTTGATTTATTGGTAAAAGGTAATAATCTCCACTGAGATTATAATAAAGATAATAATCTCCACTGGAGACTAAGATCTCCAGTTTCTGTGAGTCTGATTTGATGACCCAGCTACAGCTGTGTTGTGTCAGTGTCATTCATCTATTCTCAAAAAGTGGTTCCTTAGTAAGAAAATTACAAATGTGGTTTTGTATTGAAAAAGCAAGAAATCGATCTCCATAATTACAAGATAAGATTTCTTTTGTCAATATCTAGTGCTTTTTGTATTTGAAATTCAACAAGGCAAAGACCCTGCGAGGTTTGAAGGAGAATAACTTGTTCAATACTGCGTGTGTTGACAATGTCCCTTGTAGATCAATTAGATATGAGACTTTATTTAGAATTTGTAAAATCTCTGAATTCACTACAGTTGTTCTTCAAATCCATAAGTTTAGTTATTAATCTGCAATTTCCTGTAGAAATCAGGTTGCAAAACTTTGTGAAAATGTGTACAAGAAACCCATGGGATTAATGCCTTCAACAAAGAGGAGAAAAATATTTTCATTTTTTAACGTAAAGCATCGTGCTTATAAAAATTTGAATTATATTGTATATAGCTGCAGAATTGCCATTAATATCCTGAATCTATAACTTCAATATTTAATATTATATTAATATTTTAACATAGATACAGTAAAATCAAATAGACATTAGAGTGTAAAGATTTCAGAATTTTGATTCTGTGTGTTAGAGTAGGTAACATTGTTGTTCTAATGGTCATATAATACAGTGGGAGAAAACAAGGGAAAACTTATACAATAGAATATAGCATAGTGTAGGAATCAGCATCATGAAGAAAAACCATGAAAACACATCAACATTTTTAATACCTTAATTTATCTTTTAGGAAAAATTAGTTATAGTAGTATAACTATATAGTATATAGTATAGTGTAAATTCATTGTAATTTTTTTTTAAATGAGAGAAAAGGTTATACTATTTAAGTGGTATACCAAAGACCTCGCAGGGTCTTTTCCTTGTTGAATTTCAAATACAAAAAGCACTAGATATTGACTAAAGGAATTTTATCTTGCTGTCATTATGGAGATCAATTTCTTGTTTTTCAATACGAAACCACATTGTAAATTTCTTACTAAGGAACCACTTTTTGAAAATAGAATATATTATATATACAGTATATAGTATACTATATACTATATATACTGTACTATATAGTATATTATACTCTATATAATATATAGTATACATAATAAAATATATATACTATAGTATAAATAATAAAATATATATACTATAGTATAAATATATAGTATTTATATAGTATAAAATATATCATATATAGTATATATAATAAAATACATCTACTGAAGTATATAGTATAGTATAAACATTCTAAACTACATACTAGTTTATAGTATAGTATAAGCACTCTGAAACAGCTAAGAACCCAAAAGCTGTGTACATGTCTATATATATAGTTATATATAACTATATGTAGTATGTAACTATGTCTAATATATATAGTATACATAACTATATATAGTGTATAACTATATAGTATCGATCACGCATCATTTATAACTATATTGTATAAATCATGCATCTATATAGTATAGATCATGCATCATTACTATCAATATTACTATATTTTATATACTATATAGTATATAGTATAGTATATAGCTATATCTAATATATAGTATATATACTTATATATAGTTATATACTATATAGTTATGTATAGTTACATATAATATACAGTTATACATAGTAATATATAGTATATAACTATATATTACAGATCATGCATCTATATAGTATAGATCATGCATCATTTAACATTTCGGAGGAGAGATTGTTTTGTGGCATCCTAAAAGTAATGAGACAATTTATATTTATGTGCATATTTAGAGGGATGACTACGGCATGAGGACGTAATATTACAGTGTTCTTAACTAGTTTGTTTATGAAAGCAGATGCACTCTAGACGAATGCCATGATGCTGTTACAATAAAGCAAGAATCCATTTATAAGTGCATAAATGGTATATCACTTAAATGGTATAATTTTTTTCTCATTTTTAAAAAAATTTACAATGAATTTACTGTGTCAATTGTTTTTTGCCTGGTTACAGAAAAAAAAAATGGTAGGTCTTATAACTAGAACAGCTGTTATCACTAAGTGCTAAAGGCATAATTCATTCCAAAAAAGTAGTTCTACTTAATGGACATTAATGTGTAGATTAATTGGAAGGGATATTTGAATCTTTCACATGGTTGTGTTATAATAGTTTACCCTTAGTTTGAAGTAGCAGTCTTCAATATTGTAAAAAACAATGTTCTTTAAACTTTTTTTCCCTAAATAATTATAGCATGATCTTTGAAAATATATACAGATAAAGCAAATGAAGATATGCATTGAATAGTCTTACCTATTACATATGCTTTAAAAATCAGATGGAATTTTAAGCTAGCAAAATTTAGAGGAGGTGGGTAACTTATAAATTGGCACGAATCACTTTACTGGCAAATAATTCTGAAACTTTTGATTACTGAACATATAATTTTTAAAGTGTCTATTTATTCGTTCATTTGTAGCCCACTTGTTCTTTTCTTTTTCAGGAATTATAGATCATTAAGAAAAAAATGTGCATAGTGTGTAATTTTTCTTAATTGCCTTAAATACAGTTCAGACACAGGCTTATTTTACAAATTCCATAGAAATAAGATTCTTGATTACAATCTTGTTTTCAGTTAAGGGTTTAAATTGTCTTGGATTGTATATTTTTATAGTAATATAACTCTTATTAGACATAGTATATGTTTTACTCCTGAAGAAGAGTTAGAAGTTATTTTTGATAAATGGAAAACTGAGGAAATATCTGAATTGTTAGATCCAGAGTATTATGATCAATATATATTTCAGAGATAAGGGAAATTATACAAATGACATAAAGTACTTCCAAGTAGGCATTTAATTTGTTTCTGCAGAAATAATCAAATTTATTAGCATTGAACTTTTGATGTAGAGCCATTTTGGCTTCAGAACACAGTAAATCATATTTGACGTTCTCTCTCTTTTAGGCTGTGCAAACCCAAGTTAAATTTGTACAATGAGTGGACAAATTATATTTTACCTATGACTTGGTTTCCATCTGCCTTTGTCTCAGTGATCCTGAGAATCTGTGTGTGTGTGTGTTTATGTGTGTGTCCTGAGTATATTATAGCTGAGTTTTTAGAAACAGCTTGCTTAAACTGTCTCAGAGTTATGATTATGTTCTCATCATAGTATTTAGATTGATAGACACATGAGGAGTACAGACTGAAAATTTGATCTGCTTCCTTGTGGATCATAGCAAAATCTCTAAGATAGAATTGGCAACTTTTGAAAAAAATTGCTTCTTCTCAGAGTGGTTTCAAGGCAGCTTTGCAAAATTGAATTGATTTTTGGTGTTGATTTGCTTTGAATTTTTGCTATGCCAATTAATCAATATGAAATTATTGATTCCTGTATTATTGATTAAATATTCCTGTAGAATGAATTATTTCTGGCAGCCTGTAGAAGGAAACGCAGCCCTGCCCAGACTTTGATTACTCCAATGAAACCTCCATCAAACTTCCGACCTAAGAACTGTGATGTAATAAATTTATGTCATTTTAACTTACCAAATTTGTGGTAACTTGTTATGGTAGCAATGGAAAACTGATACAGTATGAAATTACAAATAGTAATCTAATTTAAAGATTATTTGTCCAGCCTACATTGCCTAGTTGACAAACCGATATGAAATTTCTACGTTTATTGGTCTTACATATTTCAAGAAGTCAAGAAAAATAACCTGTGCCATAAAATAACAAAAGTTAAAGTAGAAAATTTTTAATACGTTTCTTTAGAATTTAGAACAAAGTATTTTATGAAAACTTGCCACTTTCTTTCTACTTCTCTTCCTTTTTCTCCTCTTTTTCCAACTTTTTCTATTGTTTCTGAGCAATGTTTGAAAATAAAAGGTCAAAATATAAATGGATCTATTTTGTACTTGATTTTCAGAAATACTTATTAATGTACTCAAATAAAGGATCTCCATCTGTTCTAATTATTATTTACATCTATATTACCTCTTCCCTTCACTATAGCTTTCTTAGTATTTTATCACTGTTTATTTTTGTATATTAGAAAAGGATTTGATGTTGAAAGACTCCTTAATGTTTTTTAATGCAATATCAACAAACCATATTTGGAAAACAACCTAGAAAACAGACTCATGTTATACTCTGGAAACATTCTCAAGAAAAGATGGTTTAATTTGATATATGTAGAATAATTTGATATATGTATAATATGTATTTAATTTAATATATATTTATTTTATTTAATATATACAATAATTTGTATGTTTAAGTCAAAGTCTGATCTAAAATTGTCTAATCCTTTTCTTAACATACTCAGTAAATTCAAATCAATGATGATCATAAAAAGAAATTGGCAAATATGACATATATACATACATTCACACACATATAGATGTACACACACACATTCAAGTGGCAGCAATATTGGACATGACAAATGAATATGGTAAGGTCGACTCACACATCTCATGAAGTTTTTTGAAACTATTAAGGAAAGTGCATTTGACATACTGTATCATTTCATTAATTACATCCTGTCATGGTTCAAGTCTATTCATTATAATTTATGATGTACACAATTCATATTAAGAGTATATTACAACTGGCCTTTATTGTGTATAAGTGCTGTGTCATTTTCTTTTTAGCATTTTTTATCATGTACTATCATGCTTATTTGATGGTCATTCTAAGTTCTCAGCAAAGGGATGAATCGCATATCTTTAACATTAGTTATTATCAAGTTTTTAACAGTATTTCACTTACGCTCATGTGTCTTTGACCTTGAGAAACTAACTTCCATTATTAGCTGAGTAGTTAATGAACAGTATTGACTTTTTATTTCTGATTTTCTAATTAAGAAGAACGTACAGGCCGGACATGGTGACTCTTGCTTGTAATCTCAGCACTTTGGGAGGCCGAGGTGGCGGATCACATGAGGTCAAGAGTTCAAGACCAGCCTGCCCAACATGGTTAAACCCTTCTCTACTAAAATACAAAAATTAGCCGGGTGTGGTGGTGGCTCCTGTAGTCCCAGCTTCTTAGGAGGCTGAGGAAGGAGCATAGCTTCAACCTGGAAGCAGGCAGTTGCAGTGAACCGAAATCTCACCACTGCACTCCAGCCTGGGGGACAGAGCGAGACTCAATCTCAAGAAAAAAGATGAAGAAGAAGAAGAAGAAAGTACAGAATACATTTTTAAGGTCAAATAGGGTAATTTTCTTGTTGGAGGCTTTATTTATTTTACTTCTTTGTGATTCAGTGTGATGTTTTACTTGATTCTCAACTCTAGCCATAAGATTTTATCTGATATTATGCTTACCTTTGGCTAGAAGGCAAAATTAAATAAATTATGATGACCCTAAAAATCAACAAAGTGAATGTTTTGACTGTTCAGTTTCAAAAATTTGGTAAGTGCAAAAATCAATACCTGATTTAGGAACATAATGAAATATTGTTTCTAGACAGACTTTTAAAAATAAACAGTCCAGTTAATGCAGGGCAGTATCTCTCAAGAATCCTTACCTTAATTTTAATCTTTATGATACGTTTCTGAATTATTTTCCTGGTAAGGAAATGGCTAGCAGCTATTCTGTAACCTTGCAGAACATGATATAAATCAGTAAAATGATTCTGTAAAAGTATTCCGTAAAGCATTTGATGTCCTCCTTATGATGTCTTTTAACAGAAGAAGCCCATTCTCTCTGGATTGCTTATGGTCCAAAATTTGAAATTTATGATATATTGCTAGTGACTATCGAAGGATGTCAGATACAGCATTATGGGACAAAAAGATGGAGATAAATGTTGTAATATATGCATATAATAATATATTCCTAACTTTCAGGAACATTTCTAAGTTCATTAATATATTTGTTTCTTTTAAAACGAATAAATCACATTTCATTACTGTACTCAAAATTATTAGTAAATAATTATTAAATGATAATTTCAATGTAGTGTCAAATTCCAAAAACTTTTGAAATGGGGCCAACCATATATGCGTGTATGTGTGTGTGTGTGTGCGCACGCATGTGTGTATATATATGTCCATATATACATTTAATACATAATATATATATGATGAACAGTAGCAGAACTACTAAGAAGTCAATGAAGCATAACATTCATGAGTCTTACTCGTATGGGCTTCTTTCAAGCACAGGGAGAGATCTTAATAATATAGTCAGTCACAAGATATTATAAAATTTACAAAATTATGTATTTTCACAGCAGTCGAGATTTATTTCTTTTTTCTCCTTTCTTCTTTTCATACCCTCCCCCATCTCAGTGGTTCAGTTATAATTATTGCTGCCACCATAGTAATCTGAAAATAATATATTACCTTATAACAAACATTTAAATGTCCTCTTAAAATTAAAAACACCTTTGTTTATTGTGTCTCTGTTTATATTAAGAATTTATATTTATATTTATTCTTACATATATAGAAATATTATTTCATCAGTAAATTACTATAAGCTACTAAAGTTTATAATCTTTTTAATTTCAGATAAAACCAAAATACTTCTTCTAAAATTGTTCTGAAAATTATGATATCTAATTTCCAATACCAACAGACCTGTTAACAAAATAACATGATGAAAAGCAGGCACAGGAATTATCAATTTCTTTTTCATTCTGATCCTCCAAAAGAAAAGAAATTGCAGTTATATAAACAGATCTTTGATCACCACAGTAACCAGAGTCTAAGAGTTTCTCAGAAGCTTGTGAGGATCACAGCCCACACACATATATTAGAAAGGGAAACAAATCCTAAAAAACTGCTGTATGATTTAAAGTAATTTACACAGGAGCTATTAGTAGGCTTTATGATGTTAACATAGTCAATATATTTGTAGTCCTCGATGTATCTTTTTTGCCAACTACTAAATTTAACCTACACTTAATGAGTAACTATTTTATTTTACAGGCCACTATGCCAAGCACACCAATGGATTAGGTAGGTAGATAGATAGAAAGATAATAGATAGATTACGGGCCTCTCTAAAATTATTGGACAATCTTAAATAATAAGTTAATAAATACACTTAAATTAAAAAAGAAAAATATAATACACCTCAAGATATAAGAATTATGGAGCAATTATAAAATTTGAAATATTTATTATTGTATATATTTATCAGGTACAATGTGATGTTTTGATATCTGTATACATTGTGGAATGCTGAAATCAGGATAATAAATATAATTATCTCTTCACTTAATTAACTTTTTTGTTTTGAGAACATATAAAATCTATCCTCTTAGTAATTTTCAAATATATAATAAACTATTATTAACTACAGTTACTGTGCTATAAATCTCTAGAACTATAAAGACTATAATATAGATATTATATACATCCAATTATAGATAAAAGAGGCATGATTTACTCAACTAGACAGATGATAGATAGATAGATAGATAGATAGATAGATAGATAGATAGATAGACAGATAGATAGATAGATAGATTTGAATAAAACGAGTAGCCTAGACTATTACCTTGGCCACATTATTTAAATTCTCTCTCACCCATTTGTTAAAAGTAGGTTGCACTAGCCACATTTGTTTTATTACATGAATAAACCATACATGCAAAGTAATCACAGACATTGCCATATTGATAGTTTTGGTTTGAACATCACTGTTATCATTATTACAACCAATAAAAATGTATGAGGATAACTTAGTAGTGGTGAGATCACAGTTTCCAGGTGAGTCAGTAAAGCCTTCCATGTTTAGGTGAACTAAGAATGATGTGATCACTGCAGGAACTTAAGAATGACTAACTGTTATGAACGAAGTCAAAGGAATCGATTGGAAGATATGTTTCTGTAGAAAGTACATTCTGATTTTACCAATAGTTTGTAGTATATTGAAGATTTGTGCATTTGCATGTGTGTTTACATGAGTTGGGGAGACTGAGAGGGAGAAGTGCATGTTGCCCTGTCACCTATAAATAACAGGGATGACCTCTCAAATTTTAGAGTTAAAAAAAAATTACTAAATGGAGACGATAGAAACTAGAAAGGATGAAAAGTGTGTTCATGATTGCGCAGGTAATTGAGTCTGTCTGTGGAGCAAATGCAGGCAGCAGAGAGCCCTAAGAAAGGTGCAAGATATTATGAAATTACTTAAAGTGGTCTCATGAATACTGTTTGGTCCTCCAAACATCAAAACACCTCTCATATGTTAGAATTCTCCTCTTGAGTGAATAGTAAAAGCCAATGCTGTGATACTGTAAAGGAAAATGAATTACTGTGATGTGTCAGATTCTTCCAGAGAGCATTTCCCTAACAGTTTACAGGCTACTAGTAATTTATAATGCGCTACAATTTTTACATTCTATGAAGTTAAATGATGAAATACCCAATTAATGTCTCAATACATCATTGACTTTAGTGTCCATTCATGTTTCTAGCACATTGTCCTTCATCTAGAAGATATTCATTAACTAAGTATAGTGTTAGTAAGCATTGAATGCATGATAAGATAATACATTAATTTATACCTGCATGCATTAAGAATGTGTTGAACAGAGGTTTAGGTAGCTAATACAACAAATAAGTGAAGTACCTTTTTTTCAGAAACAAATTTCAACTGGGAAAGAATTATTACAGGATTCATCTGTAGTGTTCATGAATGAAGAGTAGAGCAAATTTAATTAATAAAAATATTTTATTGGAAAGCACTTAGATCCTTGATCTAATCTGTGAGGTCAAATAAGTTCATCTATATGCATTTTTTTGCATGGCTACATATGTTACTTATACTTGAGAAAAAATAATACATTTTAGAATTTAAATTACTACTTTTAACTATTTTTGTTAATTAAAATTTAAATGTATATAATTCAAGTTCATTAACAAGTTATTATAATGTAATCTTTCAATATTCCTATGCATTCAAGTTTTTGTGTTTTATTTCAGAAAGATGCGATTTTCTTCTAGAATGTTAATTAGCACAATTTTTATAGTTTTATCATCCTCACATGATGAAAGTTTTAACTAATTTTTACTGCTTTAAATCTTTTATTTTATATGTTAAAATATGTCCGTTTTTATTAGCATGAGTAATTTGCATTTATAAGAAAAATCTAAAATATTTCTGGGAAGGATAATCTTTATTTTTCTTCCACATTCTTAACCATATTATCACATTTATTTTATTAACAAAAAACACAATAAATTTTCTAATGGCAGCAATATTTTATGTGTACATTGTCGTGTATATATGTGTGTATATTGAGGTATACATGTGTATAGTTATCAAAATATATGTTGTAATATGTTTGTATAATAACTATAACTAAGTCTTACAAATTTTTCTAAGTTCATTAATATATTTGTTTCTTTTAAAACTAATAAATGACATTTCATTACTGTACTCAGAATAGATAATAAATAATTATTAAATAATAATTTCAATGTAGTGACAAGTTCCAAAAGCTTTTGAAATGGGGCCAACCAGCCATCACTTTATGGGAATTATATGCATTACTTCTTTTAATTATATGCATAGTTCCATGAACTATGTTCTTCTTATTACCTGCATTTAGAGAATAGGATGTTAAGAATTGGATAGGTGAGATAATTTATATCAGTTAACAGGCCTTCTACATGTTGGAGCCAGTACATAAATGTGGGCATCGTGACTATAAATCTAGCTTATTTTTTTCACTGCTTTATTTTTTCTTTATTTTTAAAAACAATACTTCATTTTTTATTCTTTTTAACTGCCATGCAAATGCCAGAATCATTTATTTCTTACCCTTTTGAGGAAATTTGGGAATTTTTCTCTTTGTGACTCTCGTATTTCATGCTTACTAACCACCCTTGTTCACAATGTTGTTAGTTTTTCTTTTTTGGTCATATCTGTAATTATTTTTCCAGACCATAACATTGGAACTTCTGCTGTAAGATGTTTGCAGATTTTATAATAGGTTAATGTAAATTTCAGAAAAGCTACATTTCCACAGAATCAACGTAGTTATAGAACATTGACATGGCAACCTCTTCATCAGCAGAGTAAAAAGATTTTACAGTAGTAGATCATTCAGTGTCAGCATCATCCACAGGTTCAGCAATGTGGTTGGCACTAACTGTCACTTGAGATCAGAATTTGCCACTACGTTATACCATGTACTGAGCCAAGGAAAGTGTAAGACACTTAGCTAGTGTGGTAGCTTGAATTATTGATCTCAATTCTTCACTGCCCTGTAGTGGCAGTATTACACATCCATATGAACCCCTTGACACTGGAGTTGGTCTTGTGTCTTGCTTTAGCCAATTAGATGTTTTAGGTGTGCAGTGAGCCGAAACTTGAAATACCCTTGTGCAGTTGAACTTGTCTTGAATTTTGACTATGGAAAAATGTGCTGCAGTTAGCTGCTGAGAATGTAAACATGGGGTACCATCCTGGACTCAACCTACAACTTGGAACCAAGACCAGTGGAGCTTTCCTTCTTAGAGCAGCCAAGCAACTAGCTGACCCAGACACAATTCAGAATCATGTACTGGATTTAGTAATGTCTTTCTTCAGTCTCCTTCAATTTGGAACCATTCTTCAGCCTTCATGACCTTGACATTTTTGCAGAGTACATGTCATTTATTGTGTGGAATATACTTCAGTTAGGTTCCTTTTTGTTAGATTCTGGTTATACACCTTTGGTAAAAACATGATAAAAATTAAAAAAAAAAAAAAAAACCCAGAGAGGTGATCCTGTGTTCTTCTCACAGCATTTTGTCAGATGGCTGATGATACTCACTTTGAACCCTTGAATAATGTGTTGTTTGTCAAAATTCTTCACTACAAAATTACTCTTTTCCATTTTGTGATGAATAGATATGTTGTTTATACAGTATTTGAAACCATGTACATATTTATTCATGTATTAATATGTATCAGTATTTTTAAAGCAAAATTAAAATCGAAACCAAACCTGAAAAATTCCAGAGCTAAACTTTAAAAGTAGTATTGGCCGGCGCCGTGGCTCAAGCCTGTAATCCCAGCACTTTGGGAGGCCAAGACGGGCGGATCACAAGGTCAGGAGATGGAGACCATCCTGGCTAACACGGTGAAACCCCGTCTGTACTAAAAAAATACAAAAAAATTAGCCTGGCGAGGTGGCGGGCGCCTGTAGTCCCAGCTACTCGGGAGGCTGAGGCAGGAGAATGGCGGGAACCCGGGAGGCAGAGCTTGCAGTGAGCTGGGATTCGGCCACTGCACACCAGCCTGGGCGACAGAGTGAGACTCCGTCTCAAAAAAAAAAAAAAAAAAAAAAAAAAAAAAGTAGTATTATATCTGCTTAAACTAAAAACATAAGTGAAAATTAACTTGGGTCATTTCTTTAAGGCTTTGTGTTGGGAAAAAAATACTTTACCTCAGCTAATCAAAAGCCACTAATTAACATATGGTGATGTGACCAGGAGCTTTAAAGATAAACCAAAAAAGAAAATTATATAACTATAACTACTGAAGTAATTTATTTATTTTGCTTCCATATTCATCATACAAATACTTTAATACTTTGTCACCAGGGCTCTGCACTTCTTTCAGTTTGATGCTTTCCAATTTGTGAATTGCTGTCTACTCGAGCAAAGTCTTTAAAACTTTATTGTGCCTCAGATTTTCCTTATATAGGGTAGAGTGATAGCTTCTACATTTGGTCATTGGGTTATAATGTATTACTGTTACTATTTATTTTAATAAGAGTGACTTCAAACTGACTTCTGAGTCCGTTTGATATTTCTACTTCATTTTCTCCCTTCAGGCACTGAAAGATATTCCTTTTCTTTTTTTACTTTTCCTGTACTAATCAAGGAATCAGCCATTTCTCCAATATTACATATAATATTTTCTCTGCCTTAAGTCTTATGAAGACAAAAGATGTACACAGTTGCACCAATTAGCTCCCCAAACTTCTATCCCCCCTCCCATGCTATTTGACTGATATTCCTTCTTACTCGTGCACAATGAATTTCTTGATAGCAGAGCCAGCTCCTTTCCGGGCAGTGATGCTACTGGTATAATTTTCTAACACAACCTAATGTGAGTTTGCAGGATTTCTACTTTTGTGGCTGTTGTATTCTCTTGCCATTATTCTATCTTGTCCTTAAAATCTAGTAATTCTCAACACTGTGTACCGAACTTCTTTTTGAGAATTTTATGTGTGTGTGTGCATGTGTGTGTGTCTTTTTGAAGATGAAATTTAGAATTGGTTAAGAACCTCAAAATTGTATTTCTTTACATCCCTCAGAAGAGTGTTTGTTTATTTATTTATTTATTTATTTTGCGTGTGTGTGTGTGTGTGTGCGTGTCCTTAGTATCTTTTTCTAAGATAATGGCTTATTTTTAAGACTCTTCACCATAAGAGCTTAAACAAACAAACAAGCACGTTTTGTTTTTACTGGTTTCAGAGTGATTAAATAATTTTAATGTTTTAATGTCCCTTTTGAGTATAATAATATCATTTGCAAATCTTTGCTCAATTTTAAAAAGTATTTTGCTATTACGTCTAGTAAAATATTAAGTAATAATGACTATTTTGAATACCTCATTTAAGAATTTTTTTTTCCAGTTGAGCCAGATAAAGCAGTTAAGGAAGTATTCTTTCACTACTGCACTAAAAGGTAAATTGTTAAATGATAACAATATTTTTATCATATATTTTTGGCTAAAGTAATAGTTTTATTTTTCTACCTGATTTTATTAATATTCTCAGAAATAGACTTACATGCTAGGGAAGAGGATCTTCTCTCACTTGAAATTTCTTAATAGGAAAAGAGAGATTGCAGGCAAAGGTATAACAAATTCAAACATAGCTTTTAGTTCAGAAAATACAACAAGCCTCTCATTTGTGTCTTCCTTTGAGACACATTATGTGCAATCCACTGCATGATATTGAGAGGTGACATCGTGCTAGCAGCCCTCACTCTGGGCGCCTTCTTGGGCTTGGAGTCCACTCTGGCAGCACGTGAGGAGCCCTTCAGCCCACCACTACACTGTGGGAGCCCCTCTCTGGGCTGACTGAGGCCAGAGCCAGCTCCGTCTGATTGCTGAGAGGTGTGGAGGGAGAGGCGTGGGCAGGAACCCGGCTGTGTGTGGCTCTCACCCCCCAGCGCAAGTTCCGGTTGGGTGGGGGCTTGGCAGGCCCGCACTCCAAGTGCCAGCCAGTGCCGCAGGCTCCGGGCAGTGAGGGGCTTAGCACCCGGGTCAGCAGCTGTGGAGGGTGTGCCAGGTCTCCCAGCACTGCCTGCCTGCTTGCATCATGCTTGAACTCTGGCAGGGTCTCAGCTGCCTCCCCAGGGGACAGGGCTCAGGACCTGCTGCCCACCATCCCCGAATGCCCCCAGGGTGTGCTCCCCCACAGCCTGAGCCTCCCTGACGGGTGCTGCCCTCTGCTCCATGGCACCTGGTCCCATCTACTCCCCAAGGGCTGAGAAGTGCAGGCTTACTGGGTGGGACTGGCAGGCAGCTCCCACAACGGCCCTGGTGCGGGATCCACTAGGGGAATCCAGCTGGACTCGTGAGTCGGTTGGGGACTTGGAGAACCTTTATGTCTAGCTAGAGGATTGTAAATACACCAATCAGCACTCTGTGTCTAGCTCAAGGTTTGTAAACACACCAATCAGCATTCTGTGTCTAGGTAATCTAGTGGGGAATTGAAGAACTTTTATGTCTAACTAGAGGATTGTAACTGCACCAATCATCACTCTGTCTCTAGCTCAGGGATTGTAAATGCAGCAATCAGCACTGTGTCAAAATGGACCAATCAGTTCTCTGTAAAACGGACCAATCAGCTCTCTGTAAAATGAACCAGTCAGCAAGATGTGGATGCGGCCAGATAAGGGAATAAAAGCAGGCTGCCCTAGCTAGCCAGCTGCAACCTGCTCAGGTCCCCTTCCACACTATGTAAGCTTTGTATTTTCACTCTTTACAATAAATCTTGCTGCTGCTCACTCTTTGGGTCCACAACAACTTTATGAGCTCTAACACTCACTGCGAAGGTCTGCAGCTTCACTCCTGAAGCCAGTGAGACCATGAACCCACCAGGGAAGAATTAACAAGTCCAGACGCGCTGCCCTTAAGAGCTGTAACACTCACCTACAGGTGAGTCTACAGAAGGTCTACAGGTTCACTCCTGAAGTCAGTGAGACCACAAACCCACTAGAAGGAAGAAACTGCAGACACATCTGAACATCTGAAGGAACAAACTCCGGACACACCATCTTTAAGAACTGTAGCAGTCACTGCAAGGGTCTGCAACTTCATTCTTGAAGTCAACAAGACCAAGAACCCACCAATTCTGGACACAATATAAACAAATTATTGTACTGAGTGAGCAGAAGAAAGTATTCTCATACTTTACTATTTAGTTCACGTTATCAAATTACTTGGAGTATCAACAAAGGTATTGTTCATTATGTCCTCCTCAACAGAGAAGAATTGCCATAAGTCAGGGAAAGTCTGATATTTCTATGTGAAAACCTCAACCATTTCTATCTTTAATATGACCAGTACAATAGGCAGCTCTACCTCTTAGAAAATGTTCATTTGCTGTTAGATCCAGAAGCTCCTAAAAAGAATCATAAGAGGACCTTAATAAAGTCAGTGTTAATGCTATGCATTATTATTATTATTATTATTATTATTTTAGAATTTCACTCTTGTTGCCCAGGCTGCAGTGCAATGGCATGATCTCGGCTTAACTCAACCTCTGTCTCCTGGGTTTAACTGATTCTCCTGCCTCAGCCTCCCAAGTAGCTGGAATTGGGCCTGTGCCACCATGCCTGGCTAATTTTGTATTTTTAGTGGAGATGGGATTTCTCCAGTTGGTCAGGCTGGTCTCGAACTACTGACCTCAGGTAATCTGCCACCTCGGTCTCCCGAGATGCCGGGATTACAGTTGTGAGCCACTACGCCCAGCTGCATTATTTTTATTACATTTTTTTGAGACGGAGTCTCGCTCTGTTGCCCAGGCTGGAGTGCAATGGCATGATCTCAATTCACTGCAACCTCTGCCTCCCAGGTTCAGGCGATTCTCGTGCTTCAGCCTCCCAAGACGCTAGGATTACAGGGACCCGCCAGCACGCCCAGCTAATTTTTGTATTTTCACTAGAGGTGAGATTTCACCGTATTGACCAGGCTGGCCTCGACCTCCTGACCTTGGGTGTTCCACCTGCCTCGGCCTCCCGAAATACTGGGATTATGGGGTGAGCCACCACGCCTTGCTGCTATGCATTATTTTAAGCTGAGCTTTTCTCCTTTCCCTAGGTCAGCTGCATTATCCATTGTAATTCTTAGTCATTTTAGTAAAATGCATAGTACATTTAAGAATTCAAAAAATATGTGTTGAGTTATTCTTTAGTTAGATATTGAAGATAAGTAGAAAACAAAACAGATAAACTCCCTTCCTTTATGAAGTGTTTATCTACTGAAATAACTGTTGGTATATCTCAAAGAAAATGATGTCAACAATAGCAAAATCACTGAAATATTAATTCTACCATTTCCTACCCAATATCAAGAACACCTATTTTTAAATTATAAGTTAGTGTTGAAAAAATTATTTAAAAATTTTTGTGAAAGTCAGCATTTCTAAATGTAATCATCTTCTGTTTTTTTTTTTTTTTTGTTTGTTTGTTTTTTTTTTTTTTTTGTAGAAACTCTGTAGGAAATACCAAATCAAAATATCTTTGGCCGAATATTACTGTATTACTTTTTGGAAAATTCATATAACTGTAGCAAAAACAAGAGGATAGATTATCCTCAGCATCAAATGGATTTAGGTGTTTCACCATGAAATCTTTTTCACCTTATCTTTTGTCAGTGTTTCCCATTCCTTATTGGCTTCATTCTCCCAAGCAAGTTTCCAACATATGTCAGGAAACAATGCCAGTAGTAGAAACTGAGCATGCTTCTGCCCAGAGAAACACGGGGCCCCATTCTTAGTTTTGGAAAATTGTTTAGTCTAACTTTGGTGAAATCAAAATCCCTAGATCAATCAATAGATCAGTCAAGGTGATAATAATTTAAAAAATAGTAATGATTATATAATTCATAATGGCACATGCAAAATCAATGTGTCTGAGGAAAAGCTGCTGGGCAAGGAAAGCAATGCATGTCTCCAATACTTGTCTGAACCCCAGGTTAGTTATGCTTTCCATCCACATGGTTTCATTTTTGACTTTATTCTTTTTAATGGCTTACTCTTTATAAGAATACCCAAAGTCAGTTTATAAAATTTATCTGAACTGTCCTTCTGAAGCACCTCACATTTGCCTAATTCCAAAGGACAGAGGGATATCAAAGCTCTAGCCCTGCACTCTTATATTTCAAGTCAATAAATAAAATGATTGCTTCAAGTAATATCATTCTCTAATATGTATTATTCTATTTTAGAAAACAGAAAATCATCTTAGTTTCATACTAAATCTAATCAGTCCATGCAAGCTGACTAGAGCTTATGAAAAAATTTGAAAATCAGATAACAGAAATCATCTACCAGGAAATTAATTATGATCCTTTCCTATGCCTGTATTTTCTGCAATGACTTCTTTAATGGCAACTTCTTCTTTAATGGCAACTTCTGCCCTTTAATTGACCTTCAGAATTTTTGAAATCATTGAATTTCCATTTCCTTCTCTAACAATTTCACACAGAAATCACAATGCAGAGATGAGCTCTTCCAGCGACAGAATAAATTTTCTGTTTTGACCAGGGCACTCCAAATTTAGGACAGGTCACCACTAACATCCGAGCTTTTGATTCCCATATCATGTTATTCTGTCTGCATTGCTTCAGTCTCTGGAGAAGCTTAAGAAATTTTTGAAATGTATTCTACCTGGTGTCTTTCTTCATCCTCCTTCTTTCTTTCTTCTCCTGAATCATTTAGTCCATAAATTCAGGCTTTTGAAAAGACTCTCCTCTTATTTGAACATTTCTACCAGCTGGAGAATCATCATTAACAGATTTCTGAACTGAAGCTGCTTTCTTGATGTGTCCAATTTTTGTAACCTTATGCATCCAGTAAGAAACTACTTGTACTTAGCCAGGTGGTCCTCCCCAAAGCATCGCCTTCCTTCAGCATTTCAGCTTCCAAGACTTAAATAACTTGCACTACATCAGTGACTGCAAAATCATTCCAAATTTGCTACCTCCTTCACTATAGCAATAAAATATCCTTTTAATCTTTCTTTAATGTTTAATTTTCCTCTGTTGTTCCTCCAATCCTTTGAAGTAGACACAGCTGTTAAAGATATTTTTAACTTAATTCTCAATTTATCCTTAGTCTACCTCTGCCACGTTGTGCTGGATCAGAGTATCTTCCTCTCTATTTGCTACAGACCAATGCATTGATTTTTCTAACGAAGTATTTCTTTGTGGAGTTGAGAGATGGGAGTTGGCAATTTCAGAGATTTTGACTGCATATTCCCTCTAAGTTAGCTCTCACTGCACATGCAGGGATGCAATGTAGAAATTATTTGCATTGTAGATGCAATGTAGAAATTACCATATCTATAAATAGTACTTATAGACCATCGGTAGGGGGTAAATTATCAGTGGATCTGTTTACTCAGTTAACCCACTTTAAAGCATGGTGCCATTTATTACTTGTTTCTCATAAACCCCCACTCTCACTGGAAGCCCATAATGATACATGGGTCTCTAGGTATTCATGTCATATCAGAACTTTGTGTTCAACAGTTTTCAAAATTTCTACTCATTCTCCTCTCCTCAATGTACAGTCAACTGACTAAATGGCCATAGGTTCTTTTGTAGAAGGACTGGAGGAATAAGTGTGGATAAACTTACCGTGCAGTTGCAGAATACTTCCTACTAAACATTCAGACTCCTCTTCAGTCAATGAATTTTACAAGTGAAATCTAACTAAGATCTGGGAACTGAGAAAGTGTCATTTTTGTTGAGGTAACCACTCTCAACCACCTACATGTGCACCATTGTTGAAGGTCCCAAGGGAAACCATGATCTATTAACCATCGACACAATTCCCAGCTGGCAGTCTCCTTGCCTGCCCTTCCAATTTTGTTATTTCTTACAGTAATTGCAGCCTTTTGGCTCCTGGTAATTAAGTACTGCCGACTGGCCTCTATTAGCGTGGGACCCCATGGATGTTGATGAACTCAGCACTGTAATCACTACTCCTAATGTTTTACCTGGCCTGCAATGAAGAGACATTGCTTGGCTTCCTGTAGCAATGCTGGTATTGCTACACCAACACATTCCTAAAATGCAATTCTCTGGAAGTGAGGTGAGGAAAATAGCCAGAGGATTGTGTTCCACTGGGAAGGCAAAAAGGACACACCATTTCCCAAGGATATGAGGAATGTCAGCATGCACATTTCCATCAGACTCTGTCTTCTTTCGTCTACTGGGAGACAGGACATAATTACACACTTCATGTAAGTATAAAAATAATTACCTATTTCTGTCAACTCACATCTTTAATCAAGCAACCTTGATATTCAGTTTCTGTCATACTCCCTTGGTTAACTGTAATATGTCAGTCATGGGTGAGTATTTAAATACTCACTAATTTTATACCTCTAAATACTTGATACTTTAATTTCTGCTCAGCTATGTTTACCTAACAACTACAGGAGATAAAATACTACTCATAAGCTACAACATAGGCACTTTGACTCTCAAAATTTATCTGATATTGATCACCTTAAGTCTCTCATCCCTCCATAGACTGTCAGAAATAACCAGCCATTAATGCTGTGGTCCATAATTTTCTAGTGCCTGAAGCATTGCCCCTGCAAGAGTAACTCTTGCACGTGTGACATTTCCCAGGGCACCTCAGTGAAATATTTAGTAAACCTCCACTGCCACACTATATATGCATACATGCATCTTGGAATATCATCATGTTGGCTAACCATGTGTTGAGTAAGCGATTTCAGAATGCAGCCTCTTTGCTTCAGATCACTACTGGAACCATATGCTTTAATTTGAGTCCTCCAAGAAGCAAACAAAATAGCATTAAACACGCAAGAGATTTATTAGGCAAGAGAGAATGGATGGGAGTCTAAAAAGTTCAGGAAAGTCATCACACCATGGTGCACGGCTGACTCCTCTGGAGGAGACAAAGAAGTGAGAAACGTTGGACAGAAAATAATAATAATAATAATTTATCGACAGTAGTACAGTACCAACAAAGATATAGCAAGGACAATGATAAGTTTTCAAGCCAAAGTCATCTGTTGTAAACTAAACTAAAAACTAAATAAAATCCTAAGTCCCTCAACCAACTGAATGGACCTACTCTTGGCCAAGGGGACCCTAAAGAAACCTTAAAAATTGAGTTCCCGCCAGGCATGGTACTCACGCCTTTCATAACAGCACTTTGGGAGGCTGAGGTGGGTGGATCACAAGGTCAGGAGATCAAGACCATCCTGGCTAACACGTTGAAATCCTGTCTCTATTAAAAACACAAAGAATTAGCTGGGCAAAGTGGCAGGCACCTGTAGTCCCAGCTACTTGGGAGGCTGAGGCAGCAGACTGGTGTGAACCCGGGAGGTGGAGCTTGCAGTGAGCCAAGATCATGCCACTGCACTCCAGCCTGGGCAACAGAGCGAGGCTCTGTTCCTTCCTCCGCAAAAAAAAAATGAGTTGCCAGCCATGATGGCATGTCTGGAATTGGTGGGTTTTTGGTCTCGCTGACTTCAAGAATGAAGCTGCTGACCCTCACAGCAGGCAGAGGGAGCAGGCTCTGGCCTCAACCAGCCCAGAGAGGGCCTCCCACAGTGCAGTGGCAGGTTGAAGGGCTCCTCAAGTGCCGCCAGAGTGGAGTGGATGCCAAGGCCGAGGAGGCATCGAGAGTGAGGACTGCCAGCACATTGTCACCTCTCAATGTGATGGGAAGCCTGACACATCTTGTTACACCCCCTCCCTTTTTTGTTTAGATGCAACAACTGACCAGCATTAAAGTTACAATAGAGGTCATAAGACTAACAGAGCAAACCATCTGCAGCAATAAGACAACAAATTATAAACAGGACCTAAGGTCGTGCCAAATAAGGGTTATGCCACACACCCCGTACACTTAAAGAACAAACTATGCTCTAATTACCAGAAGACTTTTCTTTTTCTCTAGCAGCTAAACAAGCACTAGCCTTGAGATAAAGCAAAATTCAAACAACTGAAGTTCATTACCAGACACTGACTATCTGACCCTTTGTTCCACAAACCACAACTACAGCTTGGATTGGACAAGAGACTGATTTCTACAACTCTCCTGAGAAGAGGCCACTAACCATGAATTGGTTCTGGCCAGTTTCACAGGGCTGCACATTACCGTGCCTTCCTGTCCCTGCTTCGCCTTTTGACACGTAGGGTCTAAATGGGAGGTCTTGAAATGTTTTCATGGCTGGGCATGCTGGCTCACGCCTGTAATCCCAGCACTTTGGGAAGTCGAGGCAGGAGGATTGCCTGAGCTCAGGAGTTCGAGACCAGCCTGGGCAACACTGTGAAACCCATCTCTACTAAAAGTACAAAAATTACCCGGGAGTGGTGGCACGGGCCTGTAGTCCCAGCTACTTTGGATGCTGAGGCAGGAGAATCACTTGAACCTGGCAGGCGGAGCTTGCAGTGAGCTGAGATCTCACCATTGCCCTCCAGCCTGGGTGACAGAGTGAGACTCTGTCTCAAAAAAAAAAAGAACAGTTTTAATAAGTTACATATGACTCAGTGAACATGAGTTATATGTAACATACGTCGTTATTTGGTATGCATGTATTAGAACCATTTTTATAAATATTCAGAGATCCCCCTTAACCTACTGAATATGTATACTTGGCCAACCCATTCAGCATAAATCCCTGTTCTACTCTCCCCTCCCTTGAAGTGCTTGCTAATCTCCTCTGCTGGAGGCTAATATTCCCAGCTTGTCAGAAGGGCAATCTTGCAGATTATAACACTTTATAGGAAATAAATAGAAAAGAAATAATTCTCCTTTCCAACTTTATGAAGACCTCTGGATTTTTCAACTGATAAAATGTGTTATATCTCCCAGGAATGAGATAGCTTCACTAACCCTGACAGGGACACTCAGTCCTTGCTGAGAGGATCCTATTGAAAGTATGACCTTGCTGAGTGTGCTGTAATGGATTTCAGGGCACAGCAACTATGTCCAGTGCTCAATTATGTTTCCTGCAGTCAGATATCTGATAGGCACATCTTCACGACAATGATTCCTATTTCCTGACCAGGTTTCATCGGCATGCAACATCTACAGTTGCATAAGGTCCCAAGCTTAAGAAACCTTACACTTGGTTTAATGCTTCTTAAATTTCCTAATGATTTTAAAAGAAGGAGTCCCCACCTTGAGCTCTAGAAATTGTATAGTTAGTCTTATGTGTTACTGTAACTATAATTAACATTCTAAGAAAACTTGGCCATTTTCACCTAGAGTAGGGTATTTTTGAGCAAGAAGTAATTTTCATTTATCAGTCTAACATGTATCTCAACTGATATTTGGTCTATTATGACTTGCAATTGCTCTTTTATTGTTTCTCATATGCTCCAACTCTAAAATACTCCTGGATATGTTTCCTCATATAAAATATGATTTCTGTTATCACCCATGCTAACATTACCTACATTCCAACACAGTCTCATGATTCTATAGTGAATTTTACCTTTATTCAAACATCAAATATGTGTAAACACACAATTAGTCCAGTTTTCTAGAATATTATACTCAATAGAATTTACTTTTGACTCCTTTTTGTGTATTTTAAGGCGTACCTTTCCAAAATTTGCCATTACCTTCGATTATCTGGGCAGTAAATCCAAATTTGATTTCTGAGTTTATTCCTTTTGTATTTTGATATGTTTGGCACGGACCTCAAATATAATGAAATATAATTAATAATCACCTAGCTTATGGCTTAAAAGTCACTAACTATTAGTTTTTTCTTTTGTATAAAGTTCTAACATTGCCTGGTCATCATAAAATAGTACCTTTTTCAGAACAATGATTATTTTTTTCTTCAAGTTTGTTTCGCACTGTTTCTCTTCAGACCATTTCTGATATTATTTTACTACAATTTAAGTTTTCCTTTTCATGTTTAATGTTTAGTATTCCCTTTCAAAAGCTTAATTAATGATTTTCTATTTCAAATTCTTGTTCTTAAGTCTTTTCATCTTGTCCATTTTTTTATTCAGTTCATAAAGCCAAAATTTTTAAAATTCTTTCTCCTTGAGTTTTACAAACATATTATTAAAGCTGGTCCCTCATTCCAACTTCCAAATATAATAATTTACCTTTATAATAAAGGCCTCCTTTTTATACACATTGGCTAAAATTTTGCCATATAAGCTTTTACTGAATCCAGAATTTGAGTAATTTAAATTTATAGTCATATGCACGACTTACTCTGTGAACTAACTAGAGGTAATTTGAAAACAAGTAGCGAAAGTTAACTGTGAGTTGCTGTCAAACCCCTGTGAATAGCTGGGTACTACAGTCTGAAGTACACAGGCTCTATCATCTGGAGAACAGCTGGAGTGACCTCCTGCCAGGAGAAACTTGAGTGTGAGAATCTACATGACCGTGTTCCCCGAGTGAACCCCGTGTTTGTGGAAACCCTTGCATATTGAAAATGCTGCATCAGTGGTGTAACTTTGGCCAGTGTTTCAAAGCTTCTATCCACTGCATTGAGGACAGTTCCTATCCTTTTGCAGTGCTATATTTTTGACAAAAACAACAACAACAAAAATACTTTTACATGGTAGGCTGCATGATACATATTGATGAAAAATCAGGACAAATATAAGCCCAGTTGTTTGTATATTTTGAAATAGGGTGAGAGAAAAACCTTGTATGTTTAGAGGCCTTTGGTCTTGCTCATGCTTACGCCTGTTTATTGGCCATTGCGCTCACATCGCCTAAAATGGATGTAGTCTCAATAACTATTAAGCTTTGCCAACAGCCCATATTTATTTAGTGTGATATTTACTCTCTTCCCAAAGATTATTTTAACATTTTTAGGAAGCTTGTGCCATGTTTTCAAAAGGAAGTGATTAAACTGGTCCATTTGTACTCGCTTTAATCTAGTCTCATTTGCAATAGATATAATTAAAATTGCATATTGAATTTTCTCATGGGGATTTTATAATTTCAAAAATTCAAAGTAACTAAATATCTTCTACATTTAATTTCTTTGGGCATTTTTGTTAGGTAACTGCTGATGGGGAGAGTAAAATATAGCTCATAAATGAGCATATGTTCTGGAAGTGTGGGGTTCAAATGGTCGTTAGAGAAACATTTTTGAACGTGGTCAAAATAAGCCTTAGTATAAAATCAATGAGTTCTTAATAAATAATGTTTTATTTTATGTATTCATGATTATAAATGCATAATTAGCCACTGCAAATGCTAATATGCATGTATAAAGAGATTTTAATTCCCTTTTCAAGTTAACAATGGTAACTGCTAGTGAAACCGAAGATCAGAAAATATATGGAAGTATTGGCAGATCTGTTCTACTCCATTAATGCCAAATGTCTGGATTGATTATAAATCCTTACCTCCTCTAAAGGTCTGTTAATACTTACTTCTAAAGATGAAACATACATGTAACTGTGGTTTATTTTCTTTATTATTTTGTATTTTGGTTTTTTATCTTTGAATTTCTACTTTATGACTTCTATGATTAATATACATAGGTATAGAAGTTAAATTGTATTGCATAATTTAAAAGTTCTTATGAAAGTGAAATAATTCCAGTAATATACACTAAAATGTTCAAATTTATAATTCAGAATGAAATAAGAAGTCATTATAATGGGTAATTTGGAAGAATATAAACTAGGTAATGCACTGATAATGAAAAAGATTAATAAAAAGGTTTAAGTAATCAAGAGCTAAGCTATATTGAAGAGAAAATAAGTTTTTTTTTTTTATTTACAGAGGATAATTTGCATATTGGTGTTAAAAAAAAAAAGTTCCCTGAAAAATCATGATTCTTATAGTAACGACTATAATTCTTATAATACTTTCAATTTATGTGACATTTCTAATTGAGATGACCTTCATGATATATATAAAACAACATCTTGAATATATCAGCATTTATCGTATAATAAGCACTTAATCAATGTTAGGAATAGAAGGCTTTACCAATTCATTTCTTAACAGTAAGTGAAATTCAACCCAATCCTTTTTTTAAGAAAAAAATAGCAATAATTTTTGTCTACATCTGGGGAATCACAGGATATAGTTGCTTAATACACTACTAGATGTATTGCCATTTTGAATAAGTTATTGGTAAATTTGATTTTTCTCCACCTTCAACTAGGTTCCTTTCATAACCACTAAATTATATTATAGTCATATTGTTAGGGGTAGAAGGTCTCCAGGTTACTGGCGGTGAATCTGTAGGGGTCTGAAGAAGCCTCAATCCATGCTGCCTCAGAAAAGATAATTCGATTGAAAGGAGTAACACAGAAAAAGGGACCAAGGCAAGTTTCAGAGCAGGAGTAGAAGTTTATTAAAAAACTTTAGAACAGAAATAAAACAAAACAAAACAACAACAACAAAAAACGACACTTGGAAGACATCAAGTGGGCAACTTGATGGAGAAGTGTGGCGTTTAACCTTGATTTTAGGACTTTACATGCTTGCTCACCTCCAGTGGCTTGCTCCCCTTTCCCCTCATTTTTCCCTAAGGGCAAGTTGCCCACATGTACAGTACTCTCCTTACACTTGGGAGGTGAGCATGCATGGTTTGTTTAGGAAGTTGTACACACGCCCATCTGAGGTTTTCTTCCCTTTTCTGGTGGAATGCCTCCAGAAGGCCATACTCTGTCATTTTGTCTCTTAATCTGCATGCCTGGGCTCACTCTCCCAATTCCTGAGATTTTATTGGAAGCTGATTGATTACCAACCTCAAGTATTTTTATCTGTTTGGAAAGTTGCCTCTCCCTGGTGCCAACAATCAATTAACACTTTAGTGTGACACATGTGGACCATTAGAAAATGGCCTCTCCCTGGCACTGGCTGCCAAATTTTTTTTTAGTGAGGCAGTATGATAACTGCAGAACCATCACCTGATGGCCACCTGACATTCATGGTGGGTGGAGGAGGGGAGAGGCCTCTCCTGCCTCGCTCATGCCTGTCTAACTACCTGTAACTACAATATTGCATTAGGACATTCTTGCATTGCTATAAAGGCATACTTGAGACTGAGTAACATATAAAGAAAAGAGGTTTAATTGGCTCACAGTTCTGCAGGATGTACAGAAAGCATGGTGCTGGCATGTGCTTGGCTACTGAGGAGGCCTCAGGGAGTTTTTATTGATGACTGAAGGTGAATTAGGAGCAAGCACATCACAGGGCTTGAGTGAGAGCAAGTGGGTTGGGGGCAGGTGCAACACACTTTTAAACAACTAGATCTCATGCAAACTCACTCGCTCTCCTGAGGACAGCGCCAAGGCGATAGTGCTAAATCATTCATGAGAAATTCACCCCCATGATTCAATCACCTCCTACCCAGCCCCACCTCTAACATTGGGGATTACATTTCAACATGAGATTTGAAGGGACAAATATCCAAAATCCATGAAATAAGAATTTAAAAAGTGGAGGATTTGATTCAGTGAACAACCATCCACAGTTTTGTTTAAAATTATTTACAGAAAGAGTTGTTTTTCTAAAACAACATATTAAAATAGCATAAATTTAGGATATCTTTAAATAAAAGTTGATTAATTGCTTTAAATAGGTAATACCGAGAGAAAGAAAAGCCAGCATGCAGTGAACTAGAAACAACAAATATATTACACTGAGGTATTTCTTAGAATAAAATATGAAGAATTAAAATGGAAATCACATTTTGCAAAAGTAGATGGTCTAATTTGCTTTTAAGATGGGCTGAAATCTTTCTGAGGAGGGAATAGATCTGTGATTTTTATTGTTTTTGATTTGATGAGTTTATAGGAAAATAAGAGCAGTGTAAAGTTTTTTGAAGGAGGATCAGAAACTGAACATAAAAGAGAAGAACCAGAGAAGCATAGAATTGTTAAGACATGACATATTGATTAGCATAATAAGGGGAATAAAGACTAAAAATGTGCAGATACTTTATTTGAATATAAATATGTTGTTTTCTGCTCCTGCTAAAGTGACAGAAAAATAATGAACAAAAACACATCAAGTATCATGGCTTGTAAAACTGTTGTTATATAAGATAACTTTCCAAAATCCTCTACAATGCCACTTTATTTCCCATGCCTACAAAAGGATCTTTACTGTCTGTTACTGGGTTCAAAATGTTCCTTCTTAGCATGACATTCTTAAATTAATATGTGATAATTTATGTAAAACCATTTTAGTTTTTGCATAAGCATAAAGAGTGTTCATTTTCATAATTTGAGATGATACATAATTTTTAAATCTTAAGCTTACTCATACAGTGGTCCTACAGTGAAATTCTCTGGCTTCAAATTCATTCATAGCTGCACTTTTTCCTTGAATCTGAAATGTTCTCAAAGTAATTTAATTGTCTCTCTCCACTACTTAGTGAATCATATTAGTTACTAAAAATCTCTGAATAAAGGTGAAAAAGGCACTCATAAGTACTGAGTCAACATGAGGAAAGTATTATGCCATTATTATAATAACACAATATATTTGTACAGAGCTTTATAGTTTATGAGGTGCTTCTGTGTGTTTTAAATCATTTGATCTGTAAAATAACTCGGAATAAGTAAGGGTATTCTTTATTGCTCATTACAGACATATCAGCCTAAACTAGTGTAAGAATTTAGAGAAATTTGGTGGCTGGCAAGATGGCCAGATAGGAACAGCTCCGGTCTGCAGATCCAGTGAGATCAACACAGAAAGAGGGCGATTTCTGCATTTCCAAATGAGGCACCTGGTTCATCTCATCTCATTGGGACTGGTTAGATACTGGGTGCAAAAAAAAAGAAAAGACCCATCAGTGTGCTGTATTCAGGAAACCCATCTCATGTGCAAAGCATACATAGGCTCAAAATAAAGGGATGGAGGAATATTTACCAAGCAAATGGAAAGGAAAAAAAAAAAAAAAAAAAAAAAAGCAAGGGTGGCAATCCTACTCTCTGATAAAACAAACTTTAAACCAACAAAGATAGTAAAAGACAAAGAAGGGCATTACATACTGTAAAGGGATCAATGCAACAAGAAGAGCTAAGTATCCTAAATATATATGCACCCAATACAGGAGCACTCAGATTCAAACAAGCAATGGGGAAAGGATTCCCTATTTAATAAATGGTGTTGGGAAAACTGGCTAGCCATAAATCAAGTTCATAGAGACCTACAAAGAGACTTAGACTCCCACACAATAATTGTGGGAGAATTTAACCCTCCACTGTCAATATTAGATAGATCAATGGAACAGAAAATTAACAAGGATATTCAGGACATGAACTTAGCTCTGGACCAAGCTAACCTAATAGACATCTAAAGAACTCTTTACTCCAAATCAACAGAATACACCTTCTTCTCAACACCACATCATATTTATTCTAAAATTGACCAGACAACTGGAAGTAAAATGCTCCTCAACAAATTGAAAAGAACACAAATCACAACAAACAGTCTCAGACCACAGTGCAATCAAACTAGAGCTCAGAATTAAGAAACTCACTCAAAAACTCACAACTATATAGAAAATGAACAACCTGCTCCTGAATGACAACTGGGTAAATAATGAAATTAAGACAGAAATAAATAAGTTATTTGAAACCAATGAGAACGAAGACACAACATACCATAATCTCTAGGACACAGCAAAAGCAGTGTTTGGAGGGAAATTTATGCACCAAATGCCCACAGAAGAAAGTGGGAAAGATCTAAAATTGACACCGTAACATCACAATTTAAAGAACTGCAGAAGCAACAGCAAACAAATTCAAAAGCTAGCAGAAGACAAGAAGTAACTAACATCAGAGCAGAACTGAAGGAGATAGAGACACACAGAAAAAAAACCCTTCAAAAATTAGTGAATCCAAGAGCTGGTTTTTTGAAAAGATTGACAAAATAGACAGACCACTAGCCAGATTAATAAAGAAGAAGAGAGAGAAGCATCCTATAAATACAATAGTAAATGATAAAAGGGATATTGCCATTGATCCCACTGAAATACAAACTACTATCAGAGAATACTATAAACACCTCCATGGAAATAAACTAGATAATCTAGAATAAATGGATAAATTCCTGGACACATACACCATCCCAAGACCAAACCATGAAGAAATCAAATTCCTGAATAGACCAATGACAAGTTCTGAAATTGAGGCAGTAATTAACAGCCTACCAAACAAAAAAAAAAAAGCCCAGGACTAGATTGATTCACAGGCAAATTTTACCAGAGGTACAAAGAGGAGCTTGTACCATTCCTTCTGAAACTATTGCAAACGAGAAAAAGATAGACTCCTCCCTAACTCATTTTAAGGCCAGCATCATCCTGATATCAAAACCTGGCAGAGACACAACAATAAAAGAAAATTTCAGGACAATATCCCTAATGAACACCAAGGCAAAAATCCTCAATAGAATGCTGACAAACCGAATCCAGCAGCACATCAAAAAGTTCATCCACCACGATCAAGTCGACTTCATCCCTGGGATGCAAGACTGGTTCAACATACGCAAATCAATAAATGCAATTTTTCACATAAACAGAGCTAATGACAAAAACCGCATGATTATCTCAATAGATGCAGAAAAGGCCTTCGATAAAATTCAACACTCCTTCATGCTAAAAAACTATCAATAAGCTAGGTATTGATGGAGAGCATCTCAAAATAACATGTGCTATTTATGATAAACCCACCACCAATATCATACTGAATAGGCTAAAGCTGGAAGCATTCCCTTTGAAAACCGGCTCAAGACAAGGATGCCCTCTCTCACCACTCCTATTCAACGTAGTACTGGAAGTTCTGACCAGGGCAATCAGGCAAGAGAAAGAAATAAATGGTATTCAAATAGGAAGAGAGGAAGTCAAATTGTCTCTGTTTGTAGATGACATGATTGTGTATTTAGAAAACCCTATCATCTCAGCCCAAATTCTCCTTAAGCTGACAAGCAACTTTAGCAAAATCTCAGGAACAAAATCTATGTGCAAAAATCACAACCATTCCTATACACCAATAACAGACACAGAAAGCCAAATCATGAGTGAACTCTCATTCACAATTGCTGCAAAGAGAATAAAATACCTAGGAATATAACCTACGAGGGATGTGAAGGACCTCTTCAAGGAGAACTACAAACTACCACTCAAGGAAATAAGAGAGGACACAAACAAATGGAAAAACATTCCATGATCATGGATAGGAAGAATCAATCTCATGAAAATGGCCATACTGCCCAAAGTAATTTATAGATTCAATGCTATCCTCATCAAGCTACCATTGAGTTTCTTCACAGAATTAGAAAAAACTACTTTAAATTTCATATGGAATCAAAAAAAGTCCATATTGCCAAGGCAATTTTAACCTAAAAGAACAAAGCTGGAGGCATCATGCTACCTGACTTCAAACTATAGTACAAGGCTACAGTAATCAAAACAGCATGGTAATGGTACCAAAACAGATATGTAGACCAATGAAACAGAATAGCGGCCCCAGAAATAACACCATGTATCTACAACCATCTGATCTTTGACAAATCTGACACAAACAAGCAATGTGGATAAATGGTGTTGGGAAAACTGGCTAGCCATAGGTAGAAAAGTGAACCTGGACTCCATCCTTACACCTTATGTGAAAATTAACTAACGATAGATTAAAGACTTAAACATAAGAGCAAAAACCATAAACACCCGAGCTGAAAACCTAGGCAATACCATTCAGGACATAGACATGAGCAAAGACTTCATGACTAAAACACAAAAACAATGGCAACAAAAGCCAATATTGACAAATGGGACCTAATTAAATGAAAGAGCTTCTTCACAGCAAAAGAAACTATCATCAGAATGAACAGGCAACCTACAGAATGGGAGAACATTTTTGCAATCTATCCATTTGACAAAGGGTTAAGATCGGTTAATATCTACAAGGAACTTAAACAAATTTACAAGAAAAAACAACCCCATCAAAAAGTGGGAAAAGGATATGAACAGACAGTTCTCAATAGAAGACATGTATGTGGCCAAAAAATGTAAGAAAGAAAACTCATCATCACTGGTCATTAGAGAAATGCAAACAAAACCACAGTGAGATACCATCTCACACTAGTTAGAATGGCAATCGCTAAAAAGTCAGGAAACAACAGATACTGGAGAGGATGTGGAGAAATAGGAAAACGTTTACACTTTTGGTGGGAGTGTAAATTAGTTCAACCATTGTGGAAGAATGGCGATTCCTTAAGGATCTAGAACCAGAAATACCATTTGACCCAGCAACCCCACGTTCTTAGCAACTACACAAATACACCTACACACATGATATTTGAAATGTAATTGCAGCTTGTGATTTATGTGTTTTTTCAATTAAAGGAAGAGAAAAACCTTCAGAAATGCAATATATTGGAACTATATATTATGATTTGTGAAAAACAAGGGACTGTCATTTCAAAAACAATTACCTAACATTATTTCTTTCCAAAATGCATTCTATTCATGTATCTGTGTATAGTGAGTGAATGATAAAATTCTCTGAATTTTCCTTGATTCTAACTATGTTTAGCAATGTAGCATGTTTTTATCCTCTTAATCATAATAGACTTTTATATGAAGAAACACAGAGAAACCCAGGTAGAAACTAGAAGATGACACAATCTACAGATTCATCAAAGTCAAAACAAAAGAAAAAAATCTTAAAGGCAACTAGAGATAACAGTCAGATCACATATGGAGGAAAACCCCCTCAGGCCAGCAGTGGACCTCTTAGCAGAAACCTTACAAGCCAGATGATATTGGAGGCATGCGTGAAGAAAAAAAATTCAACCAAGAATTTGATATCTCACCCAACTCATCATTTAAGTAGAGAAATAAAATCCTTCTCAGACAAGCAAACACTGAGAAAATTTGTTTCAATCACACCAGTTATTGGAGTGGTAAACATGGAATTGAAAGAATGACACCTGCTACCATAAAAACATACTTGAGCATGTAGCTCACTGACACAATAAAGCAACTACAATGAAATGTACATAACAACCAGTTAACAACATGATCACAGAATCAAAATCTCACCTATTGATAGTAACTATGAATGTGAATGGGTTAAAGATCCCACTTAAAAGACATATGGTTGCAAACTGGATGACAAGACAACAGCCAACTGTCTGCGGTCCTCAGGATACCCATCTCACATGTAGTGACACCGACAGGCTCAACATAAAGGGATGGAGAAAGATCTCCTATGCAAATGGGAAACAAAAATGAGCAGCAGTCACTATGCTTATATCATATAAAACAGACTTTAAATCAACAACAATTGAGAAGGACAAAGAAGAATATCACATAACAATAAAGGGCATAATCCAACAAGAAGATTAAACTATTTTAAATATATATGCACCAACTTGTAGCACCTAGATTCAAAAAACAAATTTCTGACCTATGAAAAGACTTAGATAGCTACACAATAATAGTGGGAGACTTCGACACCCCACTGACAGCATTCATCAGATCATCAAGGCAGAAAACTAACAAAATCTGAACATCAAGAAAATGGAAAGATCCCAAATTACCGGTCTAACTTTGCACCTAAAGGACCTAGAAAATAAAGAACAAATAAACTCCAAAGGTAGCAGAAGAAAAGAAATAACTATAATTAGAGAAGAACTGAATAAAACAGAGATGGCAAAACCCATACAAAAGAACAATGAAATGAAGAGTTAGGTCTCCTAAACAATAAACAAGATTAATATACTATGAACAAGAGTAACAAAGAAAAAAGAAGAGAAGATCCAAACAAGTAAATAAGAAATGGCATACCAACAGATCCCATAGAAATACAATAGATCCTTAGAAGCTACTATAAACAACACTATGCATACAGATTAGAAAATCTACAGGAAATGGATATATTCCTGAAAATATACAATTTGCCAGCATTGAATCAGTAAGAAATTGAAACCCTAATTAGACCAATATCAAGTTCTGAAATTGAATCAGTAATAACAACACCAGCTAGTTAAGAAAGCCCTGGGCCAGGTTGATTCATAGCTGAATTTTACCAGGCATACAAATAAAAACTGGTATCAATCCTACCGAAACTCTTCAAAAAAAAAGAAAAAAAAAAGGAGGAGGGGCTCATCCCTAATACAGTCTATCAAGTTAGCATCAGCCTGATAATAACATCTGTCAGAGACATAACACAAAATTAAGCTTGTCTTCTGCTAGTTTTGGGATTAGTTTGTTCTTGGTTCTCTAGTTTTTCAAGTTGTGATGTTAGGTTGTTGACTTGAGATCTTGCTAACTCTTTGACTTTGGCATTTAGTGCTATACAAAAAATAACCAAAATTAAAGCTGAACTGAAGGAGATAGACACAAAAAATCATTCAAAAAATCAATGAACCCAGGAGCTGTTTTTTTTTTTTTTTTTTTGAGAGAACTAAAAAAAAAAAAAATAAATAGATAGACTGCTAGCTACAATAAGAAGAAGAAAAGAAGGAAGAGCCAAACAGATACAATCATAAATGATAAGGTGGATATTATTACTGACCCCACAGCGATACAAACAACAATCAGAGAATATTATAAACACCTCTATGCACATAAACTATATAATTAAGAAGAAGGTATAAATTGCTGTCACATACACCCTCCCAAGACTGAATCAGGAAGAAATTGAATGCCTGAACAGACCAATAATATGTTCTGAAATTGAGGCAGTAATAAACAGCCTAACAATTAATAAAGCCCAGGGCCAAACAGATTCACCACTGAATACTTCCAGATATACAAAGAAGAGCTGTTACCATTCCTACTGAAACTATTTCAAAAAATTAAAAAGGAAGGACCCCTCCCTAACTCATTCTAAGAGGCCAGCACCATCCTGATACCAAACCATGATAGAGATACAACAACAAAAAAGAAAACTTTAGGCCTATATCCTTGATGAACGTCAATACAAAAATCCTCAACAAAATACTGGCAAACTGAATTTAGAAGCACATCATAAAGCTTATCCTTTATGTTGGAAGTTCTGGCCAGGGCAATCGAGCAACATAAACAATTAAAGGGCATTCAGATATGAAGAGAGGACATCATAGTATCCCTGTTTGCAGATGACATGATCCTATATCTAGACAATGTCATTGTCTCAGCCCAAAAGATTCTTAAGTTGATAAGCAAGTTCAGCAGTCTCAGTATACAAAATCATAGTGCAAAAATGGCTAGTGGCTGAGAGTCAAATCATGAATGAACTCCCATTCACAATTAACACAAAAAATAATAATATCTGGGAATACAACTAACAAGGGAAGTGAAAGACCTCTATAAGGAGAACTACAAAACAGTGCTCAAAGAAATCAGAGATGACAAAAACAAATAGAAAAACGTTCCAAGCTCATGGATAAGAAGAATCAATACCATGAAAATGACTATACTGCCCAAAGCCATTTTTTAGATTCAATGCTATCCCCATTAAGCTACCAATGACATTTGTCACAGAACTGGAGAAAACTATTTTAAAATTTATAGGAAACCAAGCGATAACTCAAATAGTCAAGACAATCCTAAGCAAAAGAACAAAGCTGGAGGCTAACTTCAAACTAAATTCAAACTATACTACTGGGGTACAGTAACCAAAATAGCATGTTACTGGTACAAGAACAGACACATAGACCAATGGAACAGAATAAAGAACCCAGAAATAAGACCATCCACCTCTCACTATTGACAAACCTGACAAAAACAAGCAATGGGGATAGCATTTCCTATTCAATAAATTGTGCTAGGATAACTTGCTTGCCATGTGCAGAAAATTGAAGCTGGACCCTTTCCTTACACCACATACAAAAATCAACTCAAGATGGATTAAAGACTTAAATATAAAATCCAAAACTATAAAATCCCTGGAAGAAAAATTAGACAATGCCATTCAGGACATAGGCATGGGAAAAAGTTTTATGACAAAGATGCCAAAAGAAATTGCAACAAAAGCAAAAATTGGCAAATTGGATCTAATTAAACTAAAGATCTTCTGCACATAAAAAGAAACTATCAACAAAATAAACAGATAACCTCCAGAATAGGAGAAAATGTTTGCAAACTGTGTGTCTGGCAAAGGTCTAATATCCAACATCTATAAAGAAATTAAATAAGTTTACAAGAAAAAACAAACAAACAACTATTAAAAAGTAGGTAAAGGACATCAACAGACACTTCTCAAAAGAAGACATTCAAGCAGCCAAAAATCATGAAAAAAAAAAAAAAAAAAGCCCAACAGTACTGATCTTTAGAGAAATGCAAATCAAAACCATAATGAGATACCATATCATACCAGTCAGAATGACTATTATTAATAAGCCAAGAAATGACAGATGCTGGCAAGGTTGTGGAGAAAAAGAAATGCTTTATACATTGCTGGTGGGAGTTTAAATTAGTTTAACCACTGTGGAAAGCAGTATGGCAATTCCTGAAAGAGCCAAAACCGGAACTACTATTCAACCCAGCAATCTTATTACTAGGAATATACCCAAAGAAAGGTAAGTCATTCTATTATAAAGACACAGGCATTAATGTGTTTATTGCAGTTCTATTTACAATAGCAAAGACATGGATTCAACCTAATGCCCATCAGTGATAGGCTGAATAAAGAACATGGGGTACATATACACATGCAACCACAAAAAAGAACAAGATCGTGTCTTTTGCAGGGACGTGGATGGAACTTGGGTCATTATCCTTAGCAAAAAGCACATGGACAGAAAACCAAATACCACATGTTCTCATTTATCAGTGGGAGCTAAATTATGAGAACATATGAACACATAGAGGAAATAACACACACTGGGACCTATCAGAGGGTGGAAGGTAGGAGGAGGGAGAGTATTAGGGAAAATAACTAACGAATGCTAGGCTTAATACCTGGGTGATAAAATAGTCTGTACAACAAACCCTCATGACACACATTTACCTATGTAACAGACCTGTACATCCTGCACATGCCCCCCTGAACTTAAAAATAAAAGTTAACAAAATGAAAAAGAAAACATTGTGCCAATATTCTTAATTAACATCGATGCAAAAATTCTAAACAAAAAGCAAACTGTGTTCAGTAGCGCATGGAAAAGTTAATTCACTACAATTAGGCAAGTTGTATAACTTGGATACAAGGTTGGTTCAACATACACAAATCAAATCATATGACTCACCAGATAAACAGAATTGAAAACAAAAACCATATTATCATTTCAACAGATGCAGAAAATGCTTTTGATAAAAAAATCTAACATCCTTCTTGATAAAAACCCCTAACAAATGAGGCATTGAAGGAACATACCTCAACATGATAAGAGGCATCTATGAAAAGCCCATAGCCAATGTCATGCTGAATAGACAACAGCTATAACCATTCCCTTTGAGAACTGGAGCAAGCTAAGGATACCCACTTTCATCACTCTTATTCAACATAATATTAGAAGTTCTAGCTAGAGTAATCAGGCAAAAGAAATAAAAGGCATCCACATAGGAAAAGAGGAAGTCAATCTACCTCTCTTCACAGACTATATAATTAATTCCATAAATAGAAAACCCTAAAGACTCAGCCAAAAGACTTCTAGAACTGATATACAACTTTATAAAGTTTCAGGATACAATATCAATTTACAAAAATCAGGAACATTTTCATGCACCAGTAATGCCAGGATGAGGGTCAAGTCAAGAACATAATCCTGTTTCCAATAGGCACAAATAAAAAAAATGCCTAAAAATACAGCTAACCAAACAGTTACATGGAGAACTACAAAACACTGATTAAAGAGATCAGAGATGACATGAATAAATGGAACAACATTCCCTGCTTATGGATAGAAAGAATCAATATATTTAAAATGGCTATACTGCCCAAAACAATTTACAGATTCAATGCTATTCCTATGAAACTACCAATGTAACTTTTCACAGAATTAGGAACAATTTTAAAATTTATATAGAACAAAAGAACAAGCACAAATATCCAAAATAATCCTAACAAAAATAACAAAACCAGAGGCATAACACTACCTGATTTCAAACTATACTATAAGGCTACAGTAATCAAAACAGTATGGCACTGGTACAAAAGCCGACACACAGACTAATGAAACAAAGTAGAAATCTCAGAAATAAAGCCACATTCCTACAACTATATGATTTTTGACAAGGCTGACAACAAGAAGTAATGGGGAAAGAACTCTCTATTCAATAAATTATGATGGGATAATGCTACCTGCATACAGAAGAATAAAACTGGATCCCTGCCTTTTATCACATGTGAAAATTAACTCAAGATAAATTAAAGATTTATATGTAAGACCTCAAACTATAAAAATTCTGTAATAAAACCTAGGAAATGAACTTTAAATATCAGTATTGGCAAAGAATTTTTGGCTAAGTCCCAAAAGCAATAGCAACAACAACAAAACTGGCAAATGGGACACAATTAAAGAGCTTCTGCACCGACCAAAAGAAAAAAATAAAGCATCAACAGAGTAAACAGACAACCTACAGAATGGGAGAAAATATTTTAAAACTATGCATCCATCAAAAGTCTAATATACAGAATCTGTAAGGAACTTAAACAAATCAAGAAGCAAAGACAAATAACCCCATTAAATATGGGCAAAGAACATTAACAGTCTTCTGAAAAGAAGACATACAAGCAAGCAACCAGCAACCATATTAAAAAATGCTTTTCATCAGTAATTATGAGAGAAATGCAAATCAAAACCACAATTAGATAGTATCTCATACCAGTCAAAATGGTCACTATTAAAAATTCAAAAAATTATAGATCCTGGAGAGGTTATGAAGAAAATGGAATACTTACACATATTGGTAGGACCATAAATTAGTTCAGCCACTTTGAAACCAGTTGAGAGATTTCTCAAAGAACCTAAAACAGCAACCATTTGGTCCAGCAATCCTGTTAATGGGCAGACACCTGATATGGTTTGGCTCTGTGTTCCCACCAAAATCTCATCTTGAATTGCAATAATCCCCATGTATCATGAGAGGGACAAGGTGGAAGGTAATTGAATCATGGGCACAAAATTTTTTCATGCTGTTTTCATGATAGTGAGTAAGTCTCACAAGGTCAGATGGTTTTATAAAGGGAAGTTACCCTGCACGTGCTTTCTTGCCTGCTGCCACGTAAGACGTGGCTTTGCTCCTCCTTTGCCTTCTGCCATGTTTTTGAGGCCTCTTCAGCCATGTGGAACTGGGCATCAATTAAACCTCTTTCCTTTATAAATTACCCAGTCTCAGATATGTATTTGTTAGCAGTATGAGAACAGACTAATACACTACCCAAAGGAAAATAAATCATTCTGCCAAAAAGACAAATGCATTCACATATTCATTACCATGCTATTCATAATATCAAAAATATGGACTCAACCTAGATGCCCATCAATTGTGGACTGGCTAAAGAACATGTGGCACATATATACCATGGACTACTATGTAGCCATAATCAAGAATTAAATCATTTAATGCAGCTGGAGGCCATAATGCTAAGCAAGTTAATACAGGAACAGAAAATCAATTATTTCATACTCTCATTTATAAATGGGAGCTAAACACTGAGCACATGTGGACATAAACATAGCAACAATGGACACTGCAGGCTACTAGAAGGGTAAAGGAAGAAGGCATGGACTGAAAAACTACATGTTGAGTACTATGCTCACTACCTATACAGTGAGTGAGTACTATGCTCACTATACAGATCCTGGGTAACAGGATCTGTATTCCAATCCTCAATATCACTCAATATACCTAGGTAACAAATCTGCACATGTATCCCCTGCATCTAAGATACAATTTGAAATTTTAAAAAAAGTAATATAGAACAACTAATATTTTAAGGTATAATGTGTATATATATGTCTGTACATATGTGTATATTACACATGTATATATGCATACAATAGATTTAATTTTACAGTAATTACTTTAAATGTACTTTATTTTATTTAGTATATTTAAGTATTAATGTATTTCAAAACATCCGAACTGTTCTGAGAGAAAAAAACTGAGTATGCATAAACACACACACATATGCACAGTTTCTTTTTTTCTATTATTACAGGCTATCTATTTACTTTGTATTGTCATTTTCTGATTTATCTTGGACTTCTGAGCTTCAGCTACCTGATCAACATTGTATAAAGGAGACAGGAAGAAAATGAATTGATTTGTGCCTTAAGGCCCACAACTGTGACACATGACATCTTCTATATTCAATGTAGGCTGAAAAATTGTATTTTTAACTTTTAAAGAATCAATAATTTAATAATATCTCTTCATTGGGTTGGAAATGACAGATCAAAAAGTTTCAGCTTTTGATACAAAGCATGATATACAACACCTCTTGAAAATTACTTTTGTAATAAAGACATGTAAACACCTCTCTCTCTCTTTCACTCCCACTCTGTCTCTCTTTCTCTCTCTCTCATACACACACACACACACACAAATGTAAATGCAAATATAGTAACTCATAAATTACTGAAATTTCATTTATTTGTTCCATACTCTTTTGGTTAATCTATAATATGGCTTTAAATACAATGAAGCATATTACCCCACTTTTTATTAAGTTCTTCTCATGTCCTTGTGTTAATGTATGTCCTACCTGTAGATACTTCCTCTGCCAAAAGATAAGATATTTCAAGATAGAAAGTTTTGACCAACTTTTATAATGGAACCCAATACATGAAGAATTCTCTCTTTAAAAATGTTTTTTTCTACAAAGAATAGATTTATGTTTTATTGTTAGCAAAATTAGCAATTTATTATTAGCACAATTAATGAAACTCCAGAAAACATATAGATGAAGTATTATTTGCTGGACCAATAATGACTGAAGTACTAAACTGATCAGAGTAGAAGTAAGGTAGTATATTAATTAATACCAGAGATTAAAACAAGGTATAAAAGAATGCATTGACAGAAAGGAAACAGAGTTATCTTTTGCTGAACTTAGATGAAGATAATAAAAGTAAAAGTTTGTCCTAAGTGAAAACATAAGTCACAAGAAGAGATCAAAAATAAAACTACATCATACATAAGATCAAATACACAATTAGACACAGAGTAAGAGAGCATAAATATTCCATGAGTAGTTCCAATAGCAATACCAGTTATAATAGTCAACAGGGTCTGGACAATATTGTAGTAAAAACAATGAAAATGTATCAGTACTTCAAAAAAGAAAGTGAAATGTTTCTTCTCCATTGCAGGTATGCATGAAACTTTGTTTTTATAATCTGCCTATCTTCTAATCTGACAGAGGCTCCACCTTCTGGAATCACATTGGTTAAAGCAGCAGGAGGAGAGAGCATCAACCATTAGGACGTGCTGCTCAAATACTTCATATCTTTTTCCCTCATATCCCTTTGGTCATAGTGACTCATATGGCCACTGCCAACATTAGTGATGATATAGTTTGGCTCTGTGTCTCCACCAAAATCTCACTTCGAATTGTAATCCCCACATGTTGAGGGAGGGACCTGTAATCCCCACGTGTGGAGGGAGGGAGTTGATAGGATAATGGAGGTGGTTTCCCCCATGCTGTTCTCATGATAGTGAATGAGTTCTCACAAGGTATGATAGTTTTAAAGATGTCTGGCATTTCCCTTGCTTTCACTTCTCTCCCCTGCTGGCATGTGAAGAAGATCTTTGCTTCCCCTTTGTCTTCCACCATGATTGAAAGTTTCCTGAGCTCTCCCAAGCCATGCTGAAGTGTGAGTCAATTAAAACTCTTTCCTTTATAAATTAATCAGTCTCGGGTATTTCTTTATAGCAGTGTGAAAAATGAACTAACACAAATGGATATTGTGATTATCTTTTATGTCAATAGTTTGAGGAAAATGTTAGTAATGTATACTATAGCAGTGATGGTGGTGGATGTTCTGTAACCATTTGTTATAGGCATCATAACAAACCCAGATTCATAAGCTGAAGCCCAAACTGCCAGTACTGCAGAATGTGATTGTATTTAGAGATAGGGCCATCGAAGAGGTAATTAAGTTAAAATGAGACTAATATGTTGGCCCTAATACAATCTCATTGGCATCTTTATAAGAATAAATTATGATGTATGGGGAAACAGGAGGGGTGTGTGTGCGCAGAGGTACCACCATGTGAAAAGACAGCAAGAGGAATATGATCTGCAAGTAAAAAGAAAGATTTCGAGGAAAGAACCCTGCCAGAGACCTGGTTTTGGACTTTGACACGTTAGAACTATGAGAAAATAAATTTCTGTGTTTTAGGCCATTCAGTCTATGGGGTTTTGTTATGGCAGCCATAGCCAACGAATATACTAGTCGTGCTGAAACTGTTGGCCATTTCAAAGATAATAGACAATGTTTGAGATTCCTATTATGAGAACCACATGAGAAATTTCTAAATGAAGCAAACAACTTTATAAAAACCTGGTAAATTATTTAATTATTTTATCCAGTTAAACTACTTTTCTATGAAAGTGGCACGGTCGTTCCTACCTCTGGGATTGTAGATTTATGCTGCTGTGTCAGTTTCCCATTGCTGTTGTAACAAATTAACATGGAATAGTGGCTTAAAACAACACGTATTTATTTATTAACTGAAAGTTCAGAAGGTTAAAAGTTTAAATTGGGTCTTTTTGGGCAAAATTCAGATGTTAGAAGCACTGTATTTCTTCTGGAGGCTCTGTAGGCTAATCTATTTTCTCTACTGTTTCAGCTTCTAGGGTCCATGTGAATTTGGAATTTTGAACCTGTCATTCATCTTCAAAGGGAGTAATTTAACTTCTTCAAAAATATTTCAGACTCTAAAGTCTGTTACCACATCTCTAACTCTGACGTTTCTGTCTCTGTCTTTAGTTTCATTGACAAACACCCTTGTGATTACGTTGGGTCTGCTCTGATACTCCAGTATACTCTTCCCATCTCAATATCCTTAGATTAATCACATCTGCAATGATTCACCATGTAACATAATGTATTCGGGGTTTCCAGAAATTCAACCATTATTCTATCTATCATTTATACCTAGAACATTCTTTTTCCTCTTTGCACATTCTTACAATATAGATCTCAGATTATTTCCTACTCAGGAAACCATCTCTTGCCTTAATGAACCCATCAGATTTCTGTGTTATAAATGATTATGGTACTTTATGTATTTCCATTTAACTACATAAACATAATCACTTGATATAAATAATTATATATTTATTATTTTTTCTTGTTTTTCTCCATAGAACATTTGAGGGTAGGGACAAATTCTGCCTTGCTCACTGCAGTGTACTGAATGCCTTGCACAGTATTTTAGTGATAGTATTTAGCACATGAATGTTGATTAGGTAAAAAACTCACTTCCTAATGAATATCTATTAATACTTTAATTAGAATGAATTTATTTTAAGCATTTTAAATATATTTGCAAATGATCAGTGTTACTTCAGAAAATAAGAAAATACCTGGAGTCATACAAACCTACGGCCAAACCTCACTTATTTAGATTAGTTTCTGGCCATACAATCTTATACAAGATATGTAATGATATATGTAAAAAAGAGAGGGTTACATACTCTAAGATTCTTTGGCAATTAAATATCAAAATTAGCTCCTGGAGGTCCTGGGCATATTTTGAGTACTAAATACATCATATTCTTCAAAACCATTTTAACTTGAATAAACTTTATATTTTCTATAATACATTTTTGTTCTTCATTATTTTATTGTTCAGTTGTTAAAACCTTCAAACTTCATGTTGTAGTCATATAATTCTGAGTAAATCTAACCAAATGACAAGAGGTTCCTATAGTAAATTTTAGGGCTTTCTAGGGCCAGATCCATTGTAAAACTATACTCCAAAACAAAATAAATTCACATATATTTTAACTAGGAAATATAGCAAGTAATGAAAGTCAAAATTGCATATAAATGTATTTAAGTTTATAATCTTATATATTGATTATGTTCTTTGTGAAGTCTACATACGTTATTGAAATATTTAGTCTAACACTTGGCTCAATTATTATTTGCTACATGTTTTCTTTTGTTAGTAGACATAGGTGTTTGGCAGATCAAAAATATGCCTAATTAAACTGTGAATCGAAACATCTAAAACTTGGTAGATGCTCAATAGATGTTGGTGAATTAAATATATGACTTAATATTATATCATATCACAGTTAAGATAATTTGGTATCCATCAAGGGTCAAGGGAAAATTTTACATCTCTAAAAACACGGAAAAAGTTCACTCATACCCCATTATAATTATTGCAGACAATTCTGATGCCAAAAGAAAATGGTTTACATTTCTGTAATCTTAGGTAAACTACTATAAGCTATGCAAAACTAAACACAGAGAAAAGAAATTCATTTTTTAAAATCCTGAATATATTCAGTGCGTTTGTAAAACTGGTGCATAATTTGTAGTGAAGCCATAGATGCATGCATACCTTAAATATTTATAAAACTGACTTTATATCTTAAATTTTGTTTCTATATATAATGGTGGGATTTTATTTCTTCTATAACAATCAATTACCATTTTTAGGCAAGGTCTTTTTATTGATGCTAGAATGTCAGGGTTCCTGATGATGTCTGTTAATCATGAAATTTGTGAGATGTGCTACTAAACATATAGTTTTTAAACAACTAGGTCTGTACCACGTGATTCAAAGTTGGAACATATATTCATCTAATGTAATGTTGTGTTTTGGACAAAAATATTTTGAATTCAGCAAGTATAGTAAAAATCAAACCAAGAAAAGAAATTGAAAAATTTAAATCTTCAGGTAATTAACATCAGGATTTTCCTCTACTAGAAGAAAATCAAATAAATCTATTTATGTTTTCCTATAATGTAAATATAAATCATACTAAAATAAATTATAATTATAGTAGCAACTTATCTATTTAATACATTTTCTATATTTGCTTCCTGTGCAATAAAGATAATTTGAATAGATTTTGATATTTATTTTGATAAAATAAAATAATCAGTTATTTTTAGTTATTTTGAATTTTTAGTTTCTTTCCTTATTAAATAATGATGAAGTGAAACCAGCTCCCTATTTTCTGCTGTATAGACACACAACTCCTCCTACAGCTATATTTTATACTAAGAAATTTAGCAATTTTTTTCTCATGGTCTTCCAATAATAGTTGGAATACATGGTCTCTGAAATAGTATTAAAATAATAGTTTCCTGTAGTTGATAGTTTGGAATATTGCTGATGTGAGTATTCACTTTTACTCATTTGTTTTGCAATTTTAGATAAATGCTATACATATTCAATATGCATTTCTCAAAGTAAGCATGTAGAGTTAAGTTAATAGTTAATATAGCTTGAGGCTAAATTATTATCAAAATAGTATATAAATGCTTCAGCTGAGCATTTTAATACACATCTAAAACAAGTTAAACATTATCCCAAGAGTTCACTCTCAATTAAAGCTTAAAAAGAGATAACATAAATTATAAATCAGTATTGCACAAAGCATAGTATCATAATGTCATGGTTGTAAGAACAATAAAGCTTTAAATTTCCCTACAGGCTACTCATGCCTATTTGGATATGTTGTTCAAGTTATGCATTGCCTAAAGGGATATATTCGCTATGAACAATACTTTCTAAACAAATTGATGTTCTGTATCACAAGTTAGGATTTGATTACTGAAAATGTATATAATGCCAAGCTAATTATAAAACCCCAATATTTAAATATACTTTTTTTCATGGATTTACAATTTTTCTACGTAGGAAGAGGACTTTTCAATATGCAGAGAGCTAGCATAATGCTTCTACAAAATAGTAAAATAGCTCAAGCCAAGTAATGCTTTCCAAAATTTTTTTCTAACATTTCTATGTGGCTTTAGAGAAATTTCAAAATAGTGCTTAGGATCATATTCTACATAATGCTTATGCCTAAATGAAAATATTCATTGCTTTTTCCTAAAAATGTCTTTTATGTATAGAGATGCTGTATTTCTAATCAGCGATTCTATAATTAGCAATCTAATATTGGCTACTCTTGAGAAATAATAAAATGAAATTTTCATATGCCTTTTAGTTTCCCCAGGAATTTCCCAGCCATGCTAAATGACTGCCGTGGAGCCACAGATTGAACGGAAAACAAATGTCACACATATTTTTGTGACTTGCAGAATGTCATTAACATTTTGTAAAAAAAAAAAAAAATACATAAATAACACATTTTCTAGTCTTCAAGGTGTTTCTTATTTTATGCCTCATGATTCTTTCTTATTAGTTTATTACTCTTCTTCACTAACAAATCCAAAGCTTTTTAGGACTATCTTTAGATCTTAATAAACAAGAATATTAGAAGCTAATGCAAATATTTACCTACATCTCTGAAATGTTGAAATTCCTTTTAGAAATCGTTTCACACACCACTCTGTGGTGCTGTGACTATCTAATAAAATAAAGAATAAACCCCTGTCATATAAACTCTACAATGTAGAGCGTAGTTCATAGAGTGGCATACTGTGAAAAAAAAACAAAGTACTTTTGAAACCAGGCCAATTAGAGTTTGACTACAGTCCCAATATGCTGTGTAACTTTATGACCTTTCCTGTCGGTACCCCTATTTTCTCCCCTAATAAAACATCAGCACCCTTTCTTAGGATTATTTATTTCATGAAAAATGCCGACTCAATGCCTAGCACATAGTGTTGTTCAATACTTGTATTTCTTGGTTACTTTAGAATAAAGTAAAAGTGGAAAGATTTCTTAGATGCAATATAATCTTAGACTTGATAGTTGAATGGAAAATTACAGCGGAAGGATGAGTGGAAGCAAAGATAAAATACCCAAAGCTGTGTTGAAACAAACAATTACATCTGTTACCACGTAAAAAAGGACTACAACTCAAGATGAATAGGCTAGAAATGTTCATAGTAGTCAGGTTATGAAGATCCAGAGAAAAAGATGTGGCTCTTATACTTTAACATGTATCTAATGCACAACTATGGGAAAAAATTTGATTACAAAATGGCTAACATTTTGGTAGAACTCTCTCACAGTCCTATTATTTGATTACCTCATCATCATCATTTACTTAATTGATAGATAAATTTATCAATTTATTCAACTCAAGGATTTATTTCTCAAAACAAAGCAAGTGAGGAAGGCAGGAAGAATGTCATTGTGATAGCAAAACTGAGACATGCTGAGGGATTGAGTTTGGTCTATGTAATAGGGGAGGCGGGAACAGTATTTCAAAGAAAGATTTAAGGTGTAGTGGTGTTTGTAGGATTTCAATAAGTAATAATCCTGTCTCCCTCCTCCAGTAGTCCTTCCTTTATTTAATAACACTCATTAAACATCTGCTGTGTGACAGGACTCTGTTAAGAAAATACATCTGGTATGTGACATAATTCCTGTTTTCAAAGACCTGATACTTTAGAAGGGTGGTTCAAAAGCAAAAATAAATAAATAAATAAAAAGTTAAAAAGCCTATATTTATAAATACTATGAAAAAGAGATAAATAAAGATGACATATTTTATACAGAGTAGTTACAAAAATTATCTTAGTGAAGATGGCATTTAACCATAGACAAAATATTAAAGGAATAAGTCACACAGATGTCAAAGACAAGAGTGTTCCAGAAAAATGAATCAACAAGAAAAATGCATGTAAACCATGACCAAATATGTATTTTGTTTGAATCAGTAGTTAGACTATTAGGATTACAGCTGAATAAACGTGGTCAAATAGACGGAACAGAAAGTAATAGAAAAGGCAAGGAACCAAAACAATGTAGATTTATATATCATGGTGAGGAATTTCATTTTTATATACAGTGAGATTGAAAACTTTTGAAAGTTGTTAATCTTATAGATTACTTTGAATTCCATACAGACTAGTTTGTTAGTAGAGAAGAATAGACGTGGTTATATCAATCAGTGGTTTATTAAAATGATCCAGGGAAGAAATGTTGGTGGCTTGGATTAGAGTACAGTGTAGATGCCATGACAAGTGTTATTTTACATACATTTAAAAGGAACCTCCCATAGGAGTTATTGATAGATGGCTTAGACTAGTGATAAAAAGAGAGAGGAAATATAGAGTCAAGAGTGAATTTTGTGCTAAGAATACAGCAATTCATTTAATCGATATAGCGAATTTTGAAAGAAAAAGTTGTTTTTCTTTTGTTTATTTTCTTGGAAGGTTTCTTTTTTTTAATTGCTTTTGTACACATCATGACTATATTATCTATTCTATATACCCTGTTACAGTTAGATGGTAAGTCTAGAGCTCTGAGCATAAAATGGGCTTATAAATAAGCATGAAGGAGTCATCAGCAAATAGGTGACATTTAAAGACATGAAACAGAGTTCCTCTAAGATCTGAATGATGCAGAAGATAGTGATCAAAATGTCTACTTTATTAATAAAATTATATTCAATAGCAGATGTGAACCTTGTGCAAAGCTAAATTATATCTTCTTTTATAATAAACTTCTGAATTTAAACTTTTGTTTAATTTTGTCAGTGTCTGAAGCTACCTTGCAAAACTTAATGCATGTCTTAAAATAAACAAACAAACAAACAAAACCACCAGAATGCACCTCTCTTGTGAATGAGTTTCAAGAGAGAGGTGAAGAGAAAGGTTTATAACTAGGTATTTTTCAGTGTTAACAATTAGGGTATTCCTGACAGTAAAGTAACGAGGGGTAGGGAGAGAGATAGATGTTTTCTAATGTGTTCTCGTCATGATTAGTGAAAGAATAGTATTCTAATAGTGATGTCCATTGGTATTAAAATATAATTTCGGAAAGGTGATAAGGCTGAGGGAGGAATTTCTGTTAAATCTCTAATTTTCTTTGAGGGTATTGTATGGATTACTATTTCACTACGTAAGAAAGGTGCTCAAGAGGGACATTTATTGTAGTGAAAGAAATCCCCCAAATTACATATTAATGGTCTCATGGGGCATTAGAACAATATTTTCTGAATGTGTTCATGAAATAACACACTTAGAAATAACATCAATTTATTTATTTATCTTAAACTCAAGACTGGTCTCAGATGTAATTGATCAGCTGAAGAGTCAGTGCGGCAATTTAGGCACCCCAAGGGATAAGGGTAGCCGTATATTAGTCGTGCATTAGACATACTTGTTTTTGTTTTGTTGTTTTGACGGAATCTCACTCTGTCACCAGGCTGGAGTGCAGTGGCACGATCTCCGCTCACTGCAACCTCTACCTCCCTGGTTCAAGCGACTCTCCTGCCTCAGCTTCCCGAGTAGCTGGGACAACAAGTGGGCGCCATTACTCCTAGCTAATTTTTGTATTTTTTAGTAGAGACGGGCTTTCACCATGTTGGCCAGGTCTTGATTTTTTGACCTCGTGATCCGCTCGCCTCGCCTCCCAGAGTGCTGGGATTACAGGCGTGAATCAACGCGCCCGGCCTAGACATACTTTATTTCTAATTAAGGCTTATCAGTATACCCCAATGCCCCAACATATTATTAGAAACTTCAGAATTTAAAAAATTATAAAAGAAATAACTATTTCAAATATTGACCTGAACAAAATAGGACCCTTACTCTATAAATATAACATTTTATTTTACATTTACCATATGAAGCAATCATCCATGAAGTGTATTCATCTACAGATAGCCTATTTAAACATGTCTACTGCTTCAGAAGCAGAGGTGTTTAACAGTAAGCAAAAATTACACTCATCATTTGGCCATTCAGATAACAATCATTATATAACTAAGAGAAATCAATACAATTACTATTTATCCACACTTGACTGACCTTGAATTGAATGTATTGATATGGCAACTTTAAGCATGTTGCAATGTCTTCTTAATGCCTGGTGAACTCCATCAGGTGTAATCACTTCTTGGCAGATTAGGAACGTCTTACTCTTTTCTTGGCTTATTTTGTTAACACACATCTTCCAGGCATTCTTTAAAACACGTAATTGTGCTGTATGCATGTCTATTGAACTCTGTCTAATATTTTGAGGTGCCTATGGCTGTGGAACAGTAGTACAATACTCTTTAGAGTGGCATGCATGACCAACCTTTTAAGACAAAACTCTTTATAGAAGTTCAGTTGGTACAAGGGTTAGGTTGGGGATTCTATCAGAGACTTCTATTAGACTTTTAAATCTTTGCCACTTTGGGACTACTACACTCAGGCCTGCCTTTGGCAATAGAGGGCAAGAGTACCGGCATCACTTTCCCATATGGCACCACAAGCCCATATTTTGAAATAATTTTTAACTTATAATAATAATTGGATACATTTGTAGTTTATTAATATTATTATATTAATAATTAAAATATACGGAGAGTATATACATATATTCTTTTTGAATGAAGAAAACGAGTTTAAAAATTTCTCTGGGTAAAGTCATAAGTAGATGCTTAAAATCTAGACAGATATAGCAATAACAACTCTTATAGAATGCTATTTTCAATAATCCTTATTTCTGTATTTTTTTACATGCTATATATATGCCTAGATCATTTACTTCATATAATCTCTGAAACAAGAGCTTTAAAATTAGTTGTCCTCCTCCTGTTTTGCTTTTTAGCTCTGTTTCCAAGTTACGAAAGCATAAGGATTTTAGTTGGGAATCCAGTCTGAATGATGTTTCGTTACAACTTTGAAGATTGCCTAATTTGAGTAGGGGATTATTTATATTTACAGCAATAGATAAGAATCAAGCTTAGAAACATAAAGTGTGTTAAGATAACAGAAGTATACTGAGGCTAACTTGTACCTACTAGCAAGTGCTATTTGCATTCACCCTTTCCCAACTCCGTGTTCAGTGATGTCACACGGGTAGCATTACATCAGCCATGGTGGGACAATTTACAGTACAGAAATGGGCAATATGGTGGACCTTTGAGTAACAGGTTGTGAAGTACTCAGGTCCACTTATAGGTGGATTTTTCTCAACCCAATGTAGCAAAAATATATTTGTGGTATACAAAATCTCACAAGGAAGACTGCAGGGCTTGAGTATGGACATTACCTATATGTAGGGGTCCTCTGAAACCAATCTCCCATGTATTCCCAGAGAGAGCTGTAATTGCAAATCAGTTCCCCTCTCCCTTCCACCTCAGAGTTAGATTTTAACATTTGTTATCCAGTCATTAATCACAGATGTCTTGTGTTTTATTCTTGACAATTTAGGTCAAGTTTGTCCAACCCATGGCCTATGGATTGCATTATCCATGCACCTTCCTCATCTGTGTTGTTCAGATTGGATAATGTCTGTTGATTTAACTTGAAGTTCAATGTCTCTTCTGTCATGTTCATCCTGCTGTTAAGCTCAAATCCAGTGCATTTTTCATTAAGTCTGTTTTATGTTATGTATGTTAACATTTCCACTTAATTCTCTTTTATATGTTTCATTTATTTGTTGAAGTTTTTTGTTTCATTTTGTTTTGCTTCTGCTTAAGAGTGAGCCTAGGATTTCACTGAAAATTTTAGAGGGTCACTTCCCCACCCACTGATGCCTTGTAATCTTCCTAGAGCTTTCTGGTTTTCTGGAGCTCCTCTTTCTGCTTCTTTATCTCGAAAATTTGGCTTTACTTATCAGAATCTCTAGCACACTTCGATGATTATACCTATCTTAATCTTCAAGTTTTAGAAGGAGAGAGGGAGAGAGAGAGAGAGAGAGAGAGAAAGAGAGAGAGAGAGAGAGATCTAAGAGCAATAGTAATTTGTTCCAGCCTCTTGGGACCACTGCTTCACCAGTAAGACAGGAATATTCACCTGTTAAGAGTTCTGGCTCTTGTGATACGTTGTTGTAATCTCTGTGAGTCCCTCCACTCTATGATCCTGAGTTCACTTTTCAGCTCCTTGATCAGACACAACTTTTCATGGTGTTCTCTTCCTTTGTACATGAATGCTCACTTTTGTGTAAACCACAAATATGTCTGTGTAGTGTCCTGGCCCTGAAAACAGGGACAAATTGTTGGTAACTTACCACTAGTTCAGTGGTGACCTGAATTCTTCCTCAACTAGTCTACTTTTCACGGCGCTGGGATAGTAGCTTCATACAGGCTCAGCAGGTTCAATGTTTGTGTTCTGTGTTCTGTGGGAGAAATTAGGTAAAATATGCTTACTTCATCTTACTGGGAACCAGGACACAAACATGCTTGTATTGTGATCAGAATGTTTATACATTTTATATGTTGCATTGAGGAAAAAATTAGATGACAAAATTATTTTGATAAAACATTGCTAATGTTCACCATTTCACCAACTCCCATTGATAATATATATTATTTAGTTTGATAATTTTTGCTTCTTATCATGTGGACTGTGCAATTTCACAGAGCTCATAATTGATTATGATTAGTAAATTAATTTCAAAGGAGTGGGACTACTAACATATCTAACACTTGAACTTGGATACCTCCCACATTCTACTATTCCATCCACATTCTACTATCCCATCCACGTTCTTCTATCCTATCCACATTCTACTATTCCATCCACATTCTACTACCCCATCCACGTTCTTCTATCCTATCCACATTCTACTATTTCATCCACATTCTACTATCCCATCCGCATTCTACTATTCCATGCACATTCTACTATCCCATCCACATTCTAGTATCCCATCCACATTACTATTCCATGCACATTCTACTATCAAGTCTTTTCGCCATCATTGATTTTTTAAAATTCTTAACATTTAAAAATACTATCTCATTCATGGAAACACCTCTCGGTCTCTTCTATGAGTAATTAAGAAAATTTCTCATCAGTTTAAAATAACCGTTGATTTAAATAGAATGTTAAGTTAAAAAAATACAACAGTGTACTTCTGTCTTTTACAGCTGTACACTTTATGTCTATTGAAGGGAAAAAAATGTTGGCATCTCCCCCCAAAAAACTCCAATCACCATATCACATATTTCCCATGACTACATGTATGAAAGAACAGGCATTGTTTCTTTTCCATAATATATACATTATCTCAGCCTCATATCCATGCAAACACCACACAAAGAACCAGACAGAATGGTTTAAGAAATAAATTTCTAACAAAATATGTAAATCCTGGTACTTCAAAATTTCTAGTAATTTTGAAGCTCTATAAGCATACATTTACAGTAAAGTCCTCTTTTATCTTTAGGTTTTAACTAGAAAGAGCCAAGATTATCTATGCCATGTATTTTTAAAGAATATATACAGGTTATACAAGTTTCCCTATAATTTATACATTAATGTATGTGTCCGTTGTAATAAAAGTAGATTTTTATGGATCTACTAACAAAATTATATTTGAAAATACATTTCCATTTTATATTAACAAAATTAACATAGTTTCAACTAATTATTTTCTTATATTATTTGTGGTATAGTTAATTTCTTTTATATAATTTTAAATAACTGTTGTTATTTACAATAAATCTTAATATTTCTTCATCTTATCAAATGCATCAACTTAAGAACAAACCCACGCTTTTTGTATAGATAGTATGATGAGTAATTCAAATTTAGTATCATAGCAAGCAAATTCTCACTGAGCTACTTTTGCATAACTGTATACATTTTTCCTGATTAATGTATCTTCCCGTTATTAAAACTCTATTACTTTGGAATTTGAAAATGAGTCTGAAATAAAACAGTGAAAGTTGTACTTAGCATTTTTATTTTTCTGACATCAGAATGATCAGGATGATCTATTAGGATTTTTCTTTGCTTCTTTTTAAAAATATTGCTTGGGGCCGTTGAGATGGCTTTAAATTTATCCTGCTGAGAGGCTAAGCAGAAAGGATTAATGTAGGGTATGTTCTTGCATTTATAAGAGCTAAAGTAGGTTGTTTAGAATCCGAACACCACAAATCTGAAGGTACATTTAGCAATGACTTTAACAGATTATCACCCAATTTTAAGAAGGAGGAGAAAAAAATATGTCCTCCAGCAATTTTATTCATTCAAATATAATTGGAAAGCTATGATATGGGCATGTAAGCTGATTTCTCAAGAGTAATTATTTAGATTCTCCATTTTCAAAAGAACTGGTTGCAGGAACAGTTGTATTATTTTGCCTCATCAACTAAACATCTATTAAATTTTCTTCCATTAAAATTTGATCTTTTGTGTGAACTGCTGTGAACAAAAATGAAACAAAGAGGCTTTTCCTCAGGTTCTTTTGCCTTACCTCACTTTTGTAAATGAGAAATACTTAAATGTGCCAGAGAATCACAATTTCCTACAGGGCAATTTTAGCTTTAGCTGCAGCAGCAGAAAGAATTGCCTTTTTAAAGCCTATCCTTTGTTTCTCTGGGATAAGTTTTTATTATACTTCATGATAGATGCCTCATTTTTTAAAAGTATATATATATATATGAGTTAGACATTGACTATAAAGTACCTAAAGGTTTAATATTCTTATTCTTTCTGATTTTTGTATTCTACTTAATTAAATCATAATTATAAAAGATTTTATATCCCTTCTTAATTTTTATCTGCTTACAAGTTATATTTAGTTGTTGTGAATAAAACAATGAAATTACTTTTAATTTGTATTTCCAGAGACTTTCATTTTTTAAAGCTTTAGTACACTGAGTTAGTGTAATTTTTTTCTAATAGGACTTTCAATTTGGTTAGGGTCAAGACTAAGATATTGTCCTACAAACTTAATTTTTTCAAATAACTTTTTGTAGAGGATAAAATAATACACAGCTGCATATTAAAAATTTTTGATGTGATATATATTTATATATATGTATATATATTTATATATGTGTGTGTATATATATATATATGCTTCTCGGTTATCCTCTGTGATTCTTTTAGTTGCTGGAATTTATGGGGAGAGATCCACATATTTAAACTACTATTCCATGGTGGATTGAAGATAAATCCCCACATAATTAAATGTCACTTAAAAAATTTCAAATACTCAGTAAAGCTTTTCAGAAAATTTGAATAAAATTATGTAAAAGTTTTTCTTCTAGGTACAAAAAGATGTTGAGAAATTGAGCTCCTTAGTGAGAGTAGCCGGGATAAGTAGAAATCAGAAAGCATTAAAATACCAAAAATAAAGTTGGTTTATCAAAAAGTAGGAAACTACTGGTTTTTAAACTCTCTTCTAACATTGTAAAATTGATATGCTGAAGATGCCTTAAGACATCTCAGGACAGAATTGAAAGCAGGCAAGTGAAAGTGGCAAAAAGAGAAATCTTGGGTCAATATTAGAAAGTATTTTCTAACGACTAGTCATTTCCCTTCTGATGTGCAATGCCTAACAATCAGGGACATTGTAAAGGGGTTTCAGCATTAGGAGAGAACTCATATTCAAGTCATCTCTGAGGACATCTGAAACTAACAATCTATGAGTTCAAAGTGTCCATTCTACTTTTAATTAGTCTCAGCACATTTATTTTACTTCATTTTGTTTTTATTTCAAAGAAGATAATGGGAATAAAATCACAACTGTATGTCATCCTTTCATTTCGGAAGAAAAGTGGTTTTAATTAGGTTTAGTAATAAAAAAGAAAGTCAAAAGTTTAAAGGGAGTGAATGTCATCATTTTCCTGTGAAAATTATCCATGCAAATCATTGTTGCTTACCAATCAAATAGACATAATTATAATAAATATTTTGTTATGTGGACAATCATAAGCAGATAAAAAATTGTCTGTTTTATGGTGTTTAATCAGTAGTCCAAATGGCTTTTAAAAATGGAATTCTGTTAGAATACTACCTAATATGTTAGTTTATTACATTGTATTATGATAGTGATTTATCATGTTATAATAACAGAAAAATGTAAGGAAAAATGTGAGGAACCATTTCATTCAGCTGTAAAATACAGAACAAATGGTATGAATATAATAATGCTCTGATCAATTGTTATCAGGAATGTGTAGGAATGCACTACTTTCTACATTTCTGGTGTGTGTTTAAACTTCTAGAGTTGATTAAAGGGCAATTGGAGAAAGCATATCACTTTAAGATGTTAATACCTTTTTACTTCAGAGTTCCAAGTATAGGATTTTATCAGAGGAAAATGATCACAGATGAACATAAGCAATACATGTCGTAGTTGCTATTGCAGGACTGTTTATAGTGTTGAATATAAATGACATATACGAAAAACTACTACTATAAATTGATGATCTCTAAACATACATTAACTAACTTAAAACTCACAACAACCATATACTTTAGCTGCAAATGGCATATGCATTTAACAGGTACTGAAATAGAGGCACAAAGAGGTAACATAACTTGCCCAGCATGATAAAAGCTAAAAGTGGAAAAGTGAAGATTTATATCAAGAAAAACGGCCGGGTGTGGTGGTTCACGCCTGTAATCCCAGCACTTTGGGAGACCAAGGTGGGCGGATCACGAGGTCAGGAGATGGAGACCATCCTGGCCAACACAGTGAAACCCCGTCTCTACTAAAACTACAAAACATTAGCCGGGCGTGGTAGTGGGCGCCTGTAGTCCCAGCTACTCAGGAGGCTGAGGCAGGAGAATGGCGTGAACCCGGGAGGCGGAGCTTGCAGTGAGCCGAGATAGCGCCACTGCACTCCAGCGACAGAGCCTTACTACGTCTCAAAAAAAAAAAAAAAGAAAAGAAAAAGAAAAATGATTTAAATTGATTCCCAATACCTAGCTCTTAGGGTTCTTATAATACTGTCTCAGTGACAAAAGCATATTAATTTAATAATCGGATAGTCTGCACCCATAAATAGTGATTTTGCGTGTAACATTTAATACTGAGAAAAATAGCGTGTTAGAAAGGTTTTATATCCTAAAATAGATTTAAGCATCTTAATGTTTTAAGTCAGTTAATCCTCTAAATACCCCTATAAATTAGACAATATTTACATCTCATATTTATAAGTAATAAAACTGAGACACAGAGAGATGAATTAACTTATAAAAATTTACTCAGCTAGTTAAGTGAAGGTAGGTTTCAGTCTAAGCACATCTGGCAATGCAGAACTATTGATGACAGACTATGTTTTCTTTTGTCTGAAATTATATTGTTTCACATTAATTTGCCATGAAAATGTATATTGAGAATAGTTTTTAAATATTTAAATATCTGGATCAGCAAATATTTGAAATTATTTGACCGATCTCATGTTTTCCAAATCTTTACTTTTGTTTTAGATACAGATCTTACTGATGATCCTTTGAAGATAACATGTCTTTTTCCCCTCAAGATACTTTGAAAAATTGCTTTTCCTTTTTCATTTTCAGTGGTCTCAGTATGATTCCAATCATGTTTTTCCTTGTATTTCGCTCACTTAGAGTTCACTTAGCTTGTTGAATTTGTGTGTTGTTATCTTTGATAAATTTTTATATATTTTCTTTTCTGCTTTATTTGTTCTTTCTCCTCTCTTTCTGGAACTCTGTTGACTCATGTTTTAGACTCTTACTGTGTTCTGAATGTGTCATAGATACTTTCTTTTTCTATTTTTCCAGTTTCAATATTTTATAATCACCTGCTCTCAAGTAAACTGTTAATATTTTGAAGTCCTCATTCTACTGTTAATCTTATACAAAGGATTCTTACTGAAAAATATTTTCTTATGCATTTGTATCATGTAGAAGTGGATTTCATTGATGTCACTTTTCTTCATTGTTTTATCTATTTTTCTAGCATTTTTACTAATACCTTTGTATTTATATTATATGATTATTATTTTAAATTTTTTATTTACTAACCCTAATGTCTATGCTATCTGTAGGTTTGATTCCATTGTTTATTAATTTCTATTCATTACCAGTATTATTATCCTATGTCTTCTCATATTTAATTTTTTAATAGTATTCTAGGCAAGATACAGAAGGGAAAAGAAGGAGTTCTAAGTGATATCTTTTAGGGGATCATTTTTATTTTCCACTGGGAGAGAGGGAAGTGGTGGACCACCTCAGTTCAGTCAGGGATCTAGTCAGGTCTGGAAATGTTCACAATTTATGTAAGAATCACTTCTCCTTTGGTTGTTTCTGTTCTCTGTGTATATTCCTAACAGATTTTTATTTGAGGATCTGACTGTTTTCTGACTTTTCAAATGGAGAACTGTGGGAGTTTCTTATTTGGAATTTTCAGGTTTTGCAGTTTGTCTTCCTTCCCCATGCAATATTCAGTCACAGCAAATGTCTTGGATAGAAAACAGGATTTGCGTTTGAGAGGGGCTCCTCTCTTTAGATCAGACTATTTCTTCCAAATACTCCAAGACTGTAAGAAATGATTTTTCCCTTCTAGAAACCCTTCACCTCCTACGTAGAAAAAAAAATAGCTAATGAACCATGGGATAAAATCAATCAGGCATTTTGGACTCCAGAACTTTCAAAATTATCGTGTCAGAGCTCTGCAAACATGCAAATCTTTGCTAGATTTCCTTTCCTCAGCAGGCTACCTATTTATAGGCAAAGTTCAATCAGCCCATGCCCAGCGTCAGCAAATACAGCCTCTGAAGAAATACCAGTCATAAACTGCTTACCTTGTAAAGGCTGTCCCTCTGTAATTTCAGTTTATTAAATCTGATTTTCTTACAAAGTATTCTTACTTACGTAAAAACTATACATTTTTATATATCTCCAGTTTTTTTATTTCCTTTGATTGCTGCAAGAAAAGAATAGCCAGCTGCCATTTTTACCTCAGTCAGAAGTGAGTGTATTTTATTAGTGTTTATTTTTCTATAATTATATTCTTAATTTCTTAAAAAATTATATGCTCTTTTTAAAATCTGCTTATTTCAGTAATTTCCCCATTCCTCTAGATATTCTATACTGTATTTTTAAATTGAAACTTTGTAGGAATAGTTATTTTATACCATACCCAATGTCAAATCAAGCAGAACAGTTTTTCCCTGCATTTTCTGCTGATTTTCACAAATCATGCCTTGTTTCTTTTTGTGCTTATTTACTTATTTTTCTTTAAGCTGTTTATGTTATTTTGAAAATATTTGTGTGATTACTCTGAGGAATAGTGTAAAGTGATATTCCTTTAAGAACTATTTCTTACTTGGCTATTAACGCTTTAAATATTTTCATTTTATATTATTTATTTGTTTATTCATTTTCTAATTTCAGTAGCTTTATAGGTACAAATGGTTGGTGGTTACATGGGTGAAATGTATAGTGATGAAGTATAGGCTTTAAGAGAACAAGCCACTGGAATACTGTGTACTGTGCCAGATTACTTTCAATATTTTCATCTGCTGATGTTTCTGAACATCCAGGTAAGGCCAATTATGTATGTAAAGACCTATGAATGTCAGCTTGGCTTCAAAATTTCTCTAGGAATAACCTGCTTCACTTTGCAAAATACCAAAGTGTCTTTATTTATTTTTTTTTTTGGCAGTTCTTTAAGACAAGGCTGTATCCCGTAGGAATTCCAATATTATAAGCAAGAGTCTTACTAAACTTGCCATGTGTACTGGCATAAAGTGTTGTCTCCACTTTCACAAAATCTGATTCTATGAAAACCAGTGTTTACATTTTTCTTGTTTAACAAATTTCTCAGGGGAAAAGCAGTGCTGATAACCGCTTTACTGGATTTGGTACGATATACCCTTACAACCCTATTAGCTCATGGATGAATTAAAATATAACGATAGATAGATAGATGATAAATATACAGATATAAATAATCAAATATTTTAGGAGTTTCATAAATCTAGATTCATTTTCAGCAATAATATCAGAAATTATGCCTCTTTCCATTCAGTTGTCTATCTACTTCATTCTCCTTTATTGACCTTACACTTATCCAGTTCATCAATGATCACAAATCCAGTGGGCACTTTGTGATATGATTTTACTGGATCAGCGGCCCATTTGAATATATTCCACCATTCTATCTCACTTGAATAATTTGTCTTTCTTTTCACGCATCTTCAGGGTTTGGTTTCTCTCTTCACTTAATCTTTGTTTTTCTTTTCTTTTTTCTTTTTCTTCCTCTGAATTTTTTCTCTTGGTCTCCTTGTTAACCCTTCCACCTATTAAAGTCTGGGAAACTTCAGGAATGGATTTGGTTTGGTAACACTTTAAATCTATATCTGTATTTCCCCCCATAGGTCACTGTATCCAAACCCATAGCATGTAGCATCTATGCTGATAAGCTTCAAAATCGTTTCCAGAGCCTCAAACTTTTGTCTGTGCTATGGACTCATACAATAAAATATCTACATAAAATTATATTCATTTAGGCCAAGTGCGGTGGCTCATGCCTGTAATTCCATCACTTTGGGAGACAAGGCAGGCAGATCACCTGAGGTCAGGAGTTTGAGCCCAGCCTGGCCAACACGGTGAAACCCCATCTCTACTAAAAATACAAAAAACTAGCCAGGCATGGTGGGTGTCACCTGTAATCCCAGCTACTTAGGAGGCTGAGGCCGGAGAATCACGTGAACCTGAGAGGTGAAGGCTTTAGTGAGCCGAGATCACAGCATTGCACTCCAGCCTGGGTGATAAGAGCAAAACTCTGTCTCAAGAAAACAAACAAACAAATATATATTCGTTACATATATATTAATTCATTTAACACATGTATCATAACACTTATTCTGTTCTATATCATCAGGATATAACATTAAAGCATTAAACAGCATACACAAATTAGTCCCATGAAGCTTTCATTCTGGCAAAGAAGCTGGAACATAGAACAATGTATTAAAAATCAGTTGATGATTACTGCCAAGGTGAAAACCAAAGTGCAAAAAGAGATATAAAATGTGAAGGTTGCAGTTTTCACTTGGTTTCTAAGAGACATCTATCTCTGAATTGATATGTTACTAGATTTTTACTATACCAAACCAGTTCCTTTCCATATAAATTTAAATAATGTAAATAGCATCCAACTACTGCATCAGTCAAAAAGTGGAAATTGTCTTAACTTCTTACGTTCCTTATGTCAAATATCCAGTCCATCAATAAATCATCAAAGTTCTAAATCCAAAACTATTTTATTTTGTTTTATTATTATTGTTTTTTAAGACAGAGTCTCACTCTTGTCGCCCAGGCTGGAGTGCAATGGCTCGATTTCGGCACACTGCAACTTCCTTCTCCTGGGTTCAAGCGATTCTCCTGCCTCAGCCTCCCGAGTAGCTGGGACTACAGGCACCCGCCACCTCGCCCGGCTAGTTTTTTGTATATTTTTAGTAGAGACGGGGTTTCACCGTGTTGGTCAGTCTTGTCTTGAATTCCTGACCTCGTGATCTGCCCTCCTCAGCCTCCCAAAGTGCTGGGATTACAGGAGTGAGACACTCTGCTCAGTCAAATATTTTAATTTTTACATTTTTATTTATTTTTTAATTCAACTTTTATTTTAGATATTGGGGATACATATTCAGGTTTGTGCTTTGGTATATTGTGCGATTCTGAGATTTTCGATACAAATGATTCCATCACCCATATAGTAGGCATAATACCCAACAGTTTCTCAACCCTTTCCCCTGCTTATTTCTTTCCCCACTTACTAGTCCCCAGTGTCTATCATTGCCATCTTTATGTCCAACCCAATGTTCAGTTCCCACTTAGAAGTGAGAACATGTTGTATTTGGTTTCCTGTTCCTTCATTTTCGTTTGATAGTGGCCTCCAGATGCATCCCTCCTGCCGTGAAGGACATTATTTCATTCCGTTTTATAGCTGCATAGTATTTAATCATGTATATGTACCATATTTTATCCAATCCACCATTGCTGGGGACCTATTTTTGTCTGTATTTATGATGCATTTTTCTAATTCAAATTAAGTAGCCACCTAATTATTAGACTCTTTTTGATTTTTATCTGTGAATAATTAAGATTCTAAATATTTTATGCGATAGAGTCTTTTGAATTAGGTAGCAACAAACTCGGCTTAACGTTTTGGTGACTGTGTTTGTATAACATAAAACAAATCACAGCCAAATTTCTACCCTGTGATGGCTTCTATCTAGCTCTGCAGAATTATTTCTTTCTAATGATCTCCTTCTTACTCCCTTTCACTTTCCTGAATTTGTATTGTTTTCTTGATGAAATGGTCATAGTTCTTGCCTGCTAGTGCTATTTCTGTGTATTAAAAGTTATTCTTTTGGATGAGTGTTTGACTGATTCCTACTCATTCTTCAGTTCAGTTCAAATATCATACACTCAATTAGATCTTTATTGACTATCTAGTCTAAATTAAATTCCCCTACTTCACACAGCTGTGGGCAATCACACCATTGTGTTTATTTCTTCAGATTATTTATGATTTTATATAATCATTGTATTTTATTTTTATTTGCTTGTTTATATTAATTTCCCCCTACCTGTGTATAATTTACTTGAAAACCAAGATATTTCTTGTCTTCTTTGAAATTATATACTTGGCACTAGAGCACTTTAGTAAACTATTGTTGAATGACAGAATGTTGTTGAGTGAAAAGATGAAATAAGTTTCTTGCATATCTTCTCACCTAAAACTTAGAACATTCTTGTGAAAGAGGCAGGTGTGTTGTTTGGTTTGTTTATAATTTATTTTTTTCTTATTTTTCTCTTCTATCCATCTGCCTCAAAAGGTATTTTAGTTGCTTGGACGAAACTAGTGATTTTTGTAATTTAATGAAGATTTTTATAAGTCTGTAAAATGTATCATATTAGATTTGGAAATAACTTTAATGTTATTTAGATAGTGTCACCAGCTAATAATTGTATATTTGTCATGTATGCCTTCTAATTATTTGCTATATATCCCTTCTAGGATTGGAATCCCTTAAAGTCATTCTTCTGTCTGTCCTGTTCTTTGTAATATCGCATGCAATGCCTGCCCATCCACTTTATCCAGGTCAACATTGCAAGAAGAAATTACATCTCATTAAACTATCGGTCAGGAAAGTGGATACAATCAACTGAGTAACATTGAGTCAGTTTTTAGTTTTGGATTTGGGATTCATATATTTCAATGATATTTCTAAAGGAGGTACAACATTAGAAAATTATGCAAATATATTATGTACACTGGAAATTATTGTATAAATTTTCGGTTAATGGAAAATTACACAAATAATGAGTGTACAGCATGGTTTTTTATTAAAAAAATGAAAAAAATGAAAACCAATCATTTAACAACAGCTTTAATGAAGAATGAGAGGGTTAACATAATCCTAAAATATGTCTCTATATTCTCTTTCTAAGAACTACATCTGACTTCTGACCATGAGGTGCCCAGCAACCACCAGCATTTAACACTGACCTTTTCACTTATCTGAAACATATTATTCCCTATGCAATAAAATTATATCTAGACGTATTTGGTTTGCATTACTTATCAAACCCTCAAAAGTTCTACTGAATAAATTTACAAAAAATGCCAAAATTAAGAAATAATACCACATGTTCTCACTTGTAAGTGGGAGCTAAATGATAAGAACTTATTAACACAAAGAAGGAAACAGCAGACACTGGGGTCTACTTCAGGGTGGAGGGTGAGAGAGGGAGAGAAGATAACTATTGGGTACTGGGCTTAATACCTGGCCGATGAAATAATCTGTACAACAAACACCCATGACATGTGTTTACCTATGTAACGAACCTTTCCGTGTACCCGCAAACATAATATAAAAGTTAAAAAGTTTCTAATTCACTTCATTATAATACACTATACTGACAACTTTCTTATAATACACCATACTGACAACTAAGCAACAACTTTTGTGTAGCACCTAGGACATTAAATGTCTGTTAGTGGGTCATATTCCATTAATACTTAAGAAAAGAATGCTAATGAAAGCTGAAGAGATTTCATATGCTGGTAGTAAAAGTTAATCAATTAAAAAGAAAAAAATAATTTAAAAGAAAAAATACAGTTGAAAAAAGCCTTTTTAAAAATGTGTTGTTCCAGAATAGAACTTCCCTGTGAATATCGCATCATGGAATATTTCCAAATACATAGATCCCTATCAGAGGTATTCAGGTGGAGTACAGGAATTTACAACTGAGCTTTAGCCTCATCCTAATATTCTGCAGAAACCAACAATAAACAAGTGTTATGCCTCCATTTTGTTTTCATTTTATTTCAGATAGGATTTTTAATACTATTATATATTACATATTTCAATGTTTTACAATGTATATGTACATAAAGATAAACATATGTGTTAGTATGCACATATGTAGATACAGATATAGATGTAAGTATAAATATATGTACAATTTAAAATTACTTTTTTAATTATGACATTAAAACACTGTATTTCATATTTGGATTTGTTTTTACTTGGCAGCATTAGATATTAACTATTTGAATGGTCTGGTGATCTGTATATTTACCAGCCTGCTGATTGATAAGTTAATTCAGTATGCATTTAGTATTTTTTGGTTTTATCTTTTATATAAAACCTTTTATTATCATATTAATGTATGATTCATATAATTTTTCACGGTAAGTGATGGTGGTTTGAGTAATATGGAATTCATCATACAGCTGATTCACTGCCCATTGGATCAGATCACTACAATAGTCTTTGCCAGCAGGTACACCCATATTCTTGGAAGTCACACATTTTCTAGATTGTTTTTTCATTAGAATAAATGAGTAGAAATAGAACAAATGGTCAAATCGATGGCTCTTCTAAATTTTCAGTAGTCATAGCAGTAAGTGTTAACACTCATGTTGTGCTATGACTTTTATCAGAATATATGTACGTATATTTATGTAGCTGTGTCTTGTTATTACATACTATTTTATACTTTAAAATCAATTGTGAATACTCAAACACAGAATATATATGTAAATATGGGTAAGTTCAGTTATTAGCTACTCTCTTTTGTACTTTCCTCTCTTGATTATACAAACTTTAAAAAAGTCTGATAATTAGTGCCACCATAACTATTTGTTATGGGCCTTAATACCTGAGTGATGAAATAATCTGTATAACAAACCCCATGACACAAGTTTACCACCTATCAAGCTTTCACATGTACCCACAAACCTAAAAAAGAACAATAAATTAAAAAACAAAACAGTGGCCGGGCGCGGTGGCTCAAGCCTGTAATCCCAGCACTTTGGGAGGCCGAGACGGGCGGATCACGAGGTCAGGAGATCGAGACCATCCTGGCTAACACGGTGAAACCCCATCTCTACTAAAAAATACAAAAACTAGCCGGGCGAGGTGGCGGGTGCCTGTAGTCCCAGCTACTCGGGAGGCTGAGGCAGGAGAATGGCATAAACCCGGGAGGCGGAGCTTGCAGTGAGCTGAGATCCGGCCACTGCACTCCAGCCTGGGCGACAGAGCGAGACTCCGTCTCAAAAAAAAAAAAAAAAAAAAAAACAGTGATGAATCAACAGAGGGAGAAAATATGCCTATCATGAAAGCCATTTGACTTATATAAAGACATTTGACCTCTAACTTAAAGGTAGTGAGTAGAAACTGAATTATTTCATGCAGGATAATGACACATTAAACTTACATATCAAAAAAATTTACCTAACTTGCTCTTCAGAAAATCTATTGGAAAAATATAAAAAAGACCAGCGAACTGGTGAGATATAATGCCACCGTGGTCTAACATAGGGGTAATGAAGATGGGGAAAACATACCTAATTACAATTTCAAGGGCTGGGCACAGTGGCTCATGCCTGTAATCCCAGCATTTTGGGAGGCCAAGGCTTGCCGATCACCTGAGGTTACGATTTCGAGGTCAGCCTGGCCAGCAGGGTGAAACCCCGTTTCTACTAAAAATACAAAAATTAACTGGCGGTGGTGGTGGGTGCCTGTAATCCCAGTTACTCAAGAGGGAGGCTGAGGCAGGACAATCGCTTGAACCCAGGAGATGGAGGTTGTAGTGAGCCAAGATCATGCTACTGCACTCCACCTTGGGCTACAGAGCAAGATTCCATCCCTAAATGAATGAATGAATGAATGAATGAATGAATGAATGAATAAATAAATAAATAAATAAATAAATAAATAAATAAATAAATAGAAAATTGCCAGCACCTGAAATTGTTTGGAATGAAGAGGGGAAATAGAATATGACTTTTTATTTCCTCTGAGGTTTCTGGAAGAAACATTGCATGAAAGATCATTCATGGTGATAGATGATACTAATCATAGATATAGTTGGTATAAAAACCAGAAGTTCAGATTGGGACACGTTAAAGTTCATGTATCTCTTAGATGTTTCTGATTCCAATGCACAGGATCTATGCATCTGAAGTTAGACACACAGGTATAGGTCGATGATTAATTTTAGGGGGTGCAAATGTGTTTGAAGTTATGTGGGTTAATATGTCGATAAAGGGATTGTAGGATAAGAGAAAAGGATTAGGGGAGAAGGCTGTAAAGACCATCAAAGCACAGAGTTGGTAGAATTACAAAGAAAGAGAATATTGCTATAAAAAGGAAGAAGAAACATGATAAAAGTTTAAGAAGTAAGAAAAATCAAAATATTAAATTCAGCAAAATTGTTAAATCATGCACTACCACAGTTGAAGTTCATGTATCTCTTAGACATAGTGAAGTAGTGTTCTTAAAGATATAATTTAAGTATTATCCAGGATATATGACAAAAATACAAAGAGAGCAAATGTATGAGAGAAAAAAAATTGAGGCAGACATGAGAGATGCATATAGATATACATATATGTATACCTATATACTTATACCTATATGTACCTATATATTATTTTCTTATATATAATTTTTCTAAATATATATATAATTATGATTTCCCTAAATTTATAAACAAGCTCTAGTTTCAAAAGTTCCATTGAGTGCCTTACAAGAATATTAAAATAAAATGGGATATACTCAACCAGAAATTCTAGTGTAGTCTTTGATAGTCAAGAATAAAAAGAGCTTGTAAATGAAGCATTCCAAAATGAGACAAAAAATACACAAACATATATATACCTAATAATTATACATAAATCACACCCAAATTCAAAAACTGAGAATAGACCTTGGTGAAAAATTGTTAAGGTCAGTATTTTTTAGAATGTTACTATATCCTCCTCCAAGGTAAAAACAGGTTAATTCACCTCGTGTCATCTAGCACTAACAAAATGACATAATCTGTATGGCTTTTTTTTTTCTTTTGAGATGGAGTCTTGCTCTACCACCCAGGCTGGAGCACAGTGGCACAATCTCAGATCACTGCAAACTTCGCTTCCCAGGTTCAAGCAATTCTCTGCCTCAGCCTCCCAAATAGCTGGGATTATAGGCGCCTGCCACCACGCCGGGCTAATTTGTGTATTTTTAGTAGAGACAGGGTTTCATCATCTTTGCCAAGCTGGTCTTGAACTCCTGACCTCGTGATCCACCCACCTTAGCCTCCCAAAGTGCTAGGGTTACAGGTGTGAGTCACCGGGCCCGGCCCCCAGTAGGGCTTTTTGAATATATGGGTAATGTGGTCCACATTTGAGAAAAGAATGTATTGTGTAATCATAAGGATTCCAGTTTTGACTAGGGAGGAGGATGAGAGAAATCTCCACAACCAATCCAGGCTAAACTGCACTGTGTTGTTCCATTTTGTTGTTATAAACCAGCAGACCTCATGGTACTTAAATAATCTGTGTTCAATAAGGATACTGTGTAAAGCATCAGACACGTTTCAGTGACAAAATCACAACATTGACTTTTAGGTTTCTGATGTCTATCTGTGCCCTCATTTGCCAATAGGTGTTTTATTTTTGAGAAACTGGCTTTAATGAAGCCAGTCTTGCTCCTAGAATCAGGTGAAGTCATTAATGAAGCCAGTCTTGCTCTTAGAATCAGGTAAAGTCTGAAAACGGAACTGTAGGGCATAAAATGACTGGACATTATTTGACACAAAATGTCACAAGAATAGGAATGTACAGCAATGAACTATCATCAACTAGAAATGATATGAAAGGGTTTAGGCACTTGTCAGTGCTTCAAGCTTCCTTAACTCTTACTCCTGCTGCATTGCCTTCACTCCCTCTATCTACACGTATGACCTCAAGAAAACTGGTTTCTTGTAAACAGTTTATTAGGAGGAAAAAACACATTGGCTTATAAACAATTCTACAGGATAGGCCAGGATCAAGCAGGAATGGATGGTTATCACCAAAGGTTAGTGGTGAATGCAAATTCTTGAAGCCGTAAATGTGGTTGTCCAATTTCTCTAGTCCTACACATGGCCTATAGCACAGAGCTATATCAATTCAGGTGCATCTGCTAAGGCTTTGGCTAAATGGAATGAATAGGATTGAAAAATTGGTAACACCAAAAGCTCTGGTGAAACAATATGTTTAGGCATCTCTCCAATTGGACAAAGACTGTGAAGATATTTGTATTTCAGGTGAATGTTCACCAAATGGCTTCCAATGTAGAAAATGCTTCAATAATGAGATGAAGGAGAAGAAATTTCCTAGTGATATCGGTTAGCTTCTTTTCCCAATCACCTCAGTGCGTCCTCACTGGGAACATGTGCAATTAACCGTGATGACAGGATAGACAGAGGTAATCTATGGGATCAACAACATAAACTTCCTTGCACAAAGGCTGACCTATTAAATGCCTGGTCTGCCAGTAGCTGATCCTCCAATTTGTTGACATTGCTCAGAAGATCTAGGCAGCTACCCTGTGTAAGCTTGATTATGTTAGAACAGTTCCATCGTGGAATCGGCATTGACCTCGTCTCACTAGAATAGACATGTATTCTGGATATACATATGCCTTCTCTACTTTTAATGCTTTGTTTTCAGTACAATCCATGAAATTAAAAGATTCCTAAGTTGTTATCATTATGTCATCATGATAAGGAATTCTATGCACATTCCCTGTTAACCAGACGTATCTGGCTAACATAACTGAATTGGCCTACTGAAGACTCAATGATGATAATAGTTGGGAGATTACATGCTGAAATGGTGGGGTTCTTTCTTACAGAATACAACCAAGTATGTTGCTGTTGTTACCATTGCAAAAATGCATCAAAGTGTGGAAGTAGATATGGCTTTCTTCATTATTACACCCAATCACCACTTACAGAACTGTTTGATTTTATGAGTATAACTTTAAACTCTACCAGTTTGGCTATCTTTGCTCCTAAAACAGGAATAGAATTGTGACACATATATCGTTTGATAGTCAGTTTTTACTTGTAATTTGAATCTTGTTTGTCTCTATTTATACTTGCAAATTTTTATCTTACATATGAAATGTACCGTACTCATTATTAATCATTACATTTTCTCAAAAACTTATCAAAGCTTAATCTAATAAGAATAGCATAATAATAAAGAATGTCACCATGTTGCCCTAAAAACTAGGTTACAAGTGTTTTAGAATAACGATCTAAATCTTTGCTAAAGTGTTTTTCTATATTTGCAATTCAATAGGTGTCTTTCAGTAAATAAAATTTTGTTTCCAGCTACAGATTAAAAAAATAGATTGTTTGGTGATTGTCATGGTAATGATTAAAATAGTACATTAGCCTCAAGAAAATATTGTTAATAATAAAGCAATAAGTATATTTATCAGTAAATTGAAATACATTTTATAGTCACTGTATATGTTTGTTTTCTGGTATGTTTGACTGAAATAAATTATCTTTGTATTATAGCACATTTCTATAATTATTCAAAGAAATATGAAACATTTTATTTTTACTTGCTTGCGTCCACAAAGATTATCTTTCAAAATTTATATGATTGTAGCAATATAATTAATTATTGAGAAAGACATTGGGAAAGAAATGGTATTTATAACATGGGATGATTTTTTATGCCATGGATTGTGGTCAAGGTGTTAATTAGCCATATGTTTCTATATCTGATTAATGGTTGGATTTATAGGAAAATATGTGGACAGACAGAATGCTGGAGCACATGTAGCCTTGTTGACCTATCAAAATTGTATGTGTCTCCTTCCTTGTCTACATACAAAATAAAGGAAAATAAAAATATCTATAACAAATTCTCATTTCCAAATCAAAACTCCTTCTTTGTTTAATCTTATAGCTCACTCCTCTTTAGAGATTGAAGCCATCTTGTACTGCACAATGCACCACTTTCAACTCCTGGTACAATGCTTGATTACCCTACCATGACGTTATTGTCTGTATCCTTTATCCGTTCTAGTAGTTTGTCATACTACTATCTTGGAACCACAGTTTCATCTCAGTTTCTCTTGCACTCCAATTCCAACACATTTCTTAGAAGTTGTGTATTTCAGTGCATTGTTCTTTGAGTATTCATTTGCTTACTCTCTTCTTATTCACCTTATATTTCATGGCTCACTACAGTTGCCTTTTGCATTCAATTTGAATAATAGTAACTCTCTTCTTCCTTCTTCCTCTCTCATACTCTGTCAAAACTCCCAACCTGGTTAGTTTTCCTTTTCTTTTTTTTTCTCTCTGATTATGTGCCTGGATTGAGCTGATGAATATTGCTTGAGGAAACAAATACACACACAAAGACACATACAACCACAAACACACATCATACTGCTAGGCCTCCTTTTTTGTTATTTTTTAAATTTTTACTTGTATTTTAGATTTAGGAAGCACATTTGCCATTTTGTTTCAAGGATATATTGAGTGACACTGAGATTTGTTTATAATCAGTCCCATCACACTGGTAGTGGGCATAGTACCCAATAGTTAGCTTCTCAGCACTTCTCCCCTTCCCTTTCTCCTCCCTCTAGTATTCCCCACAGTCTATTGTTACCATCTTTATGTGTATGTGTACCCAATGCTTAGCTCCACCTTATAAGAGAAAACATGCAGTGTTTGGTTTGCTCTTCTTGTGATAATTCACTTAGGATAATGGTCTCCAACTGCATCCATGTTGCAAAGGACATTATCTCATTTTTCATGACTGCATAGTATTCCTTGATGTATATGTACTATATTTTCTTTATTCAATCCACCACGGTTGGGCACCTAAGTTGTTTCCATGCTTTTACTATTGCAAATAGAGCTACAATTAATATGTGAATTCATCTATCTTTTTGGAAGAATAATTTATTTTCCTTTGCATATATACGCAGTAATGGAATTGCTGGGTCAAATGGTAGTTTTGTCTTTCGTCATTAGAGGAAATGCTTTCCACAGTGGCTGTACTAATTTACATTTCCACCAACAACGTATAAGTGTTCCCTCTTACTTATAGTCTCTGCAGAATTTATTTTTTGACTTTTTAATAATGTAAGATTATATTTCATTGTGGTTTGATTTGCATTCATTTGGTGATTACTGATGATGAACTTTTTTCATATGTTGGCTGGCTGCTTGTATGTTCATTTGAGAAGGACCTGTTCCCTGTCCATTTTTAATGGGGTTGTTTGCTTTTTCTTGTTGATATGTTGATATACTGTTTATAGATTATGAATATTAGATGTTTGTTGGATGCATAGCTTGTGAATATTTTCTTAAATTTTATAGGTTGTCTGTTTACTCTGTTGACAGTTTATTTTGCTGTGCAGAAGATCTTTAGTTTAATTCATTCACACTTGTCAATTTCTGTTGCAATTGCTTTTGAGAAGTTGGTCATAATTAATTTGCCAGAATGGTATGTCCTAGATTTTATTCCAGGATGTTTATAGTTTTTCAGTCTTAACTTTAAGTCTCCAATCATCTTAAGTTAATTTTTGTATATGGTGAAACGAAGGGATCGGTTTCATTCTTCTGTAGATGGTTAGCCAGTTATCCTAGCACAATTTATTATATAGGGTGTACTTTCAAGTTGTCTTGGAGAAGTAATTGGAAGTCCTACAACAATTCAAAATAATGCCATCTATCGCATTTACAGAAAAACTATTTCATACATCTCTTCTCTCTTCAAGTCTATAACATCCCTCTCGTCACTCTCACCTGATGACCCTTTTTCTTGTTTTCCTAAAATTACAAAGTTAATTATGAGAGAAGCTTATAATCTTTCCATCAACCAATCTATTAATGTGTCATCTTCTACACAGAACACTCTGCCTGGATAACCTGATATTTGACTATGTTGTCCACTGGATCCCATCTTTTCTCACCTTGTTAAATCCCCACACTTTCAATTATGCCTTAATTCTCTGCATTACAAATTTCTTACTTTTAGGATCAATATATAAACCTATTGTAACATTTTATTGTTTGATGTTTTTTAAGAAAAACAAAACATAATCTCTTTTGTCTCGACTTTCACCATTGACTACTGCTCCTTCTCTTTTTCCTTTTGCAGCTAATCTAAATAAAGGAGTATGGACTTAAAGATACTAAACCTTCACTTCCTTCTCTCTAGAATTCACTCTTTAAAATGAAAGCAACACTGCTTTACTTCCTATAATTTTAATGAATCCCTTCATTTTAAAAGCATTCATTAGCTCCCTGTAAGCCAATGCATAGATAATTTACTGTGCTCATTAGAGTTGTTAGCTGCCTCTGACATTTCACTACTGCCTTCTTTTAGAAAACAATTTTCTTTCAATTCTACCTTTACTTATTATGAAATATACATTTATACTCACACACACAAAACATCTGTGTACTTCCCACTCTGCTAAGAAATAAAATATTACTATTCCCTTTAGCTTCTTTTGAATACCTCCTCAATCACATTCTCCCTCTTATCTCTCCCAAGGATAGACATCATTCCAAATTTTGTCTTTCATTATCTTGTTGCTTATCCTTATTTTACAAAAATATATTATGCTCTATGTATTAATTTGAAACAATTTGGCACAGTGCTATTTTGTGAAATCTATCCATGTTATATAAAGAGATAAATTGCTCATTTTCATTTCTGTATAGTGCTATATGAATATTCCACCACCTATTTTTTTTGTCTTTTGAAAATCTTGTGTCTTCAATTTTTTAATGAAATTAGAAATAAGTGCTGACATGAATATTCTTCCTCATATATATATGAAAGGGCTTCCCCAGAATTTTTAACTAGAAGTACAAGTGCTAGGTCATATTTTATAATCCATTTATTTAAATGTATTATGACATAAATGTTTTCTCAAAAGTCATTTACTTACTTTAATTTGAGCTAATATTTTATTATTATACCAATTATTTAATATCTTCATGAATGCATGAACTTTTTAGACTTCAAAAATTTCTGCCAAATGAGTAGAGACATATTTATCTTCATGTTTTACATTTGTAAGTCTATTTAATAATGATGTTGATTACATTTTCAGCTGCTTATTGACCAAATAATTTCCCATGTAATTAAATCATTTTTTGTTGTTATTGTTGTAGAGATCGCTTTGTTCTATTGAAATTCCTTCTGAATTATCCACATCGACAGGAGCAAATCCTGTTGTTTGATACCCATAAAAGTCACTCACTCATCTGGGTGCAAAAGACAAATTTCAAAGGCTGTTCTTTTTAGGAATGAGAAAACTATTTGGGGCCAACGGCAATGGGGCCAGCAAGAGACTGAACCCCACCAATGGCCAAACAAAAAGTCAGACAGTTGCTTAGGAGGACTTCTGAAACTCTCCCTACCTACAACGCTAAGCCATGAGCAAAGTGTTCCTAGTCAGTCACCCAAATCTTACCAAAGCACCAGGGGTTTGATCTAGGTCTTGCTGTCTACTGCAAAGAACACCAGTTTCTGAGACAATGAGTATTGCCAAGGAAGAAGGCTCTATTTGTGTACTGCAGGCAAAAAGATAGGAAATCAGTCAAAATCCATCTCCTCAACTGACTAAAATTAGGGGTTTATAATAGCTGGGGAAAAATGTAATTATGTGTAGAAAAACAGGAATTATGGAAGAGTGAAGAAGAGAAGTTGGTCAACAGGAAGCAGATGGACAGTAATCATGATGGGTGAGCAATTTGGCATCTCGTTGACCAGATGCAACAATCTGGTATGTTTCGGTTTCTTGATATCGGAGAGGCCTGATGGTTGGTTTCCTGAGTAAAGGAACTCAGATAAGACAAATGAAACTCTGTCAAGTTTTGTGACTGGGACAATCCATTTCTATGTTTATTCAAAAGAAACCATAAACATCAGTTATTTGGGACAACTGGGCAGGTTTCAATTCCATTTGTAAAGTATGTGACACATATTTTCCTTGATCTACTATTTTCTAACAGCTGTCTTACTCTACCATATGAATTTCTACTCTTCTTTTATTTTTTAGTATCCCCACAGCTCAGTTCTTGCTCTTCTTTGCTTCTCTAATTCCATTCACCCTGAGGTGATTTCATGTAGTCCTAGAGATTTAAAAAAAAATCTGTATCTGATGACAACTCATTTCATAAAAGTGATTTTTTTCCTTTGAGTTACTTTGGCCAAATACTTTTCTACCAAAACTTAGGTCCCAATGTATTCTATCCTAACTACCTCCATCTCTTCAAATATCATTCCAAACATATCTCCTCTCCCCTGCATCACCAGCATAATTTCCTGACTGATCTTCCTACTTTTAGTTTTGCTTCCTGGAAGTTTTTTTACCAACATGAAAAACATAATGGTCTTTTAGAAACAGGTCAGATCGTGTCACTACTCTACTCAAGTCCAAATTTAACATTTTAATTTCTGTTAAAATGCACTTTCTCAAGAAACTTCCATGGCCATTACATTCAATACTGAAAATTTACTCCTGTAGCCCCTATTTGGCCCTCCCAATTCTTATTAGCTGTAACTTTTTTCTTTGTATTTATTTTCTTAGATAATTCTGTTTGAAATACTTATTCTAATTGATTAGCTCCACACAAGAATGTAAGCTCAATGAAAGTATGGATCTTTCATTGTGAAATTGATTGCATATTTTAGGAGTCAAGAGTAGGCCCTAGCACATAGGTGGTGCATGCTAATTGTTGCTTAAATTAGTAAACAGATTAGTCCTTTTAATAAATAAACATGTTGTATCTCAAACATATAATGTTTAAAACGAATAATATTGTTATAAAAGTGTTTTGATTTTACATTTATTTGCATTCCACTGATTATTAGTTTTAATAGTTATCATATATTATTAAAATGTATTTGCATGTCATTAATATTACTTATTTGTCAATTTTATATGTTGCAAATGTCTTCTCTCAATTGGTAATTGACCTTTTCATGGTTTTATAGATAACTTTTGGTTAACAAGAGAATACCTAAATTTAACATGTGTTTTAGTTTATTTTTTAGATAAATTCTCTGTGCTATGTTTTTGCATTGTCTTTCTACTTCAAAGACAGGTGTATATTCATGTATACTTTCTCTGAAATGTTAATATCTTGATTTTGATATTTAAATTACTGAACTATTTTAATTTTTGTGTATAGTTGAGGCTGAAAATGCTTTTGTTTTTCTTTTTACATATTTTAATATCCCTTTAATGAATATTTCCTTTCTTTCCCATTGCTCTATCATGGAACATGGTCATTTATTACCATTCCATAGGTCTGTTATAGAACAGACAAAATCTGCTTCTGAGTACTTGCTCTTTTATAGGTGGTTGATTTCTCTAATTCTGTGTCATTAGCACATGCTCTTAATTACTACAGTTTCAAAATTAAAGGTGACAACTGCTAGGGAATGTCCACCTTTATGCTTTTGCATTCCTATGTGTCTTTGTATTTCACTTTTCATTAGTATTTTGTTTCAGTTCTTTAAATCTACTTTTATGAATGACACTGACCTGCAATTATTATCGTTTCTTGTCTTGTTTTCATCTGAAGACTCACACAATACATTAGGATATTAAAATATTGTGTATTCTCCAGAATACAAAAGGTTTGTAATATTAGAAATAACTATTCATGAAATGTTTGGCATAAATTGTCTATGTAGGCATAGGGGTACGGTCTAGTGTTTCATTTTTAGATTTATATTTAGCACTTGCTCTGTAAAGTAAATGGTTGTCAAAAATTTCTGCTTAAGTTAGTTTTGGTTAATTTTATTTTTTCAAACTATTTCTTCTTTTGCTGGCTTGAAATTTATTAATGCCATTTATGTTCTTTTAAAGTCATCTTTGTATTTTATTATACTTATTTAATATAAAATCTAAGACATATAAAAATTGCCAACTACGTTGCTAAAAATTCAAGTATTCTAGAATGACCTAATGCTATAGCATAGTTATTCTCAAACTTTCGTGAACACTGTAAGCACCTGGGAAGCTTGTTAAAACGATTAGCTGGGCTCTACCTCTGGAAAGTCTGATTCACTAAACGAGGTCTGAGAACATGAAACTAAGAACTTCACAGATGATATTGATGCTGCTGGTCCATAGACAATATTTTGAGAACCTCATTGGTAGCAGATGCTATTGTTACATTGTTCTTTTCACACTGGTCCACCCTGAGTTCTTCTGATAGAACAGTGGCCATCTCTTATTTTAATTATTGGCTTTCCATCTAAAGCACCCTTTTTTCTTGCTAAAATGTTTCTCTAGAGCCAGAAAGTCTCCTTTGTCAATGCACAAGGCAGTCTGAAATTCTGAGATGTTTGGTGACAACCTTCAAGCAATAAAGTCTGCATAAAATTATTCTAAGGCTCATTAACAAGCACAAGCTCCAGTTGTCTTTGGCAGTGATTCATTTGCCAAGTCACTCTTTATGGTCCTTAGTCTTTCTGGTATCTCCTCTCCGTTTTCACACAGTGTTTCCTAGGACCATCTTCAAGTCAAATACCCACTTCCCGTACTCCAGTACTGCCTCACTGTCCACTTTTGAGAGAACAATTACTTAGGCAATTATTTGACAGTGGTCTTAGAAAGCATAACCTAGTGTTAGAAATCTCAAACTGGATCACTTGATGCAATTAAAAACTAGAACTTGTTTAGTATAAATAAGATGTAATAATCATGGGGCACTATAAAATAAAAGTCTGTAAAACCCTTACCCATGGTGGATTCAGATTAGGTGCAAGTAGAAGAGTAAGAAGTGGCTTATTTGAAAGCTCTGGCTTTCAAAAGATATGGGTACAATGGCAGTTTTTAAATTGTTGAGTTGGATTGTTTTCGTCAACTGCCCAGAAGACTTGAGGAAGTAGAATGTCCAAGACAACATATAAGAAAGCCTTAACACTTGACTTGGCAGGATGAAGCTACGCTGAAAATCAAGCACTTAATAGTTTCCGAGAATTAAGTGAAAAAAGGTAAAGTTTGAAGATATGGAAATCCCTCCTCTGACTCAAGAGTCAACATCTCGACTAAACCACCTGGAATTGGTCTTGATATACTACTAGGATAGATATTTGAAAATTAGACACGACATAACTCCAGTCAAATAGGGTAAGAGCATTAATATTTCTTGAAAGAGTTTTAGCAAGCATTCTGAGGGGTTAGTAGAGGTGGTGATTTTAAAGTAGGAATATTGACAGAAATTAAAAAGAAAAGAATCACAAAAATATGTTCCCTGAAAGATGCAGTCAGCACTATAAGGAACAGAAAGTGAATGATGCAATGGGATTATGTATAACAATAAACTAAAAGTAAGTAAAAGGACATTGATAATTCTTGAGGGAAAATAGACATATAGCAAACAAGAATGTATGGTCAAAGAAGACGAAAATCATGCAAGGTGATGGCAGATGTCAACAGCTATAATTAAAAAAAAAAACAAAATTATTTACTCAGTTTTTGTATCTGAACCAGTTTCTAGAGTCAGATAATGTCAAATGAAGGGGAATTCGGATTATCTTGAGGATGAAACCTGTAATACCATATAAAAATTATACAATAAACATTCATCTAACCAGTTGTGAAATGGAAGCAGTTTATATCCGTTTTCAAGAGCTTATTGTTCGCAAGTTTGCTCAACTCTATGTTTAATATTATCATGTTTATATGTTAAAATCAGCCATGGTGGGTGTATTTACACCACCAAACTAAAAAAAAAAAAAAGCTACAAATTAGGGTATTTTTTCTCTCTGCCTAAACCCCTGAAGGGAGTAAAAAGTTTGAGGATTATAAGTACACTTCAACTCTTACCATTTTCCCAGTATGATTTTACACTGAGGGAAGGGAAACACCCAGCTTCTTAAACTGCTGTGGGAAATAGGCTTTGAATCAATAACTCCTACATACCAATTCAGCTCCATGAAGATTCATTCTGTGTTCATTTCTTCAGTTTCTAGGTGCATAATTGAATATAACATTATACTTAAATAAGGCAGCTGAGCTATGAAAACAGGCTGTGGAAAGATTAAGTACAGTCATGCATCGTTTAACAATGGGAATATGTTCTGAGAAGAAATGCATTGTTAGGCAATTTTGTCATTGTGCACACATCATGGAGTGCACCTACACAAACCTAAATGGTATAGCCTATTACACACTCAGGCTATGTGACATAGCTTACTGCTTGTAGGCTACAAACCTGTATTGTATGCCATTATTCTGAATACTGTTGACAATTCCAACACAATGGTAAGTATTTGTGTATCTAAACATATCTAAACATAGAAGAGGTCAAGTAAAAATATAGACAAAAAATGGTATACCTATGTATGGCACTTATCATGAATGCAGCTTACAGGACTAGAAGTTGCCCTGGATGAGTCAGTGAATGAATAGTGAGTGCATGTGAGGGCCTAGGACATTACTGCACACAGCCACAGACTTTATAAACACTGTACACTTAAGTTATAGTACATTTATTTTAAAAAGTCTTTCTTTGGTTGTAACTTAAATTTAACTTATTGTAACTTTCCTTCTTATAAACTTAAATTTTTTAATATTTTGACTTTTTTGTGATAACACAGCTTAAATACAAACCTTGTACAACTGTACAAATATTTTCCTTTATATCCTTCTGCAAACTTTTATCTATTTTTAGGTTTATTTTCACTTTCTATCATTCTTTGTTGAAAAATAAGACACAAACACACATTTTAGCCTATATCTATGCAGGGTAAGGGTCATCAATATCACTGTCTTCCACCTGTACATATTTTCCCACTGGAAGGTCCTCGGGGCAATAACACACATGGAGCTGTCATTGCCTATGATAACAATGCCTTTTCTAAAACACCTCCTGAAGGATCTGCCTGAGGCTGTTTTACATTTTCTTAAGTGGAAGGAGTACACTCTAAAATAAACATAAACGTGTAGCATAGGAAATACATAAAGCAGTAACACAGTCATTTATAATCATTATTAAGTGTCATGTGCTGTACATAATTACATTTCCTATGCTTTTATACAACTGGCAGCATAGCAGGTTTGGTCACACCGGCATTACCACAAACACAAGAGTAATGTGTTGCACTATGCCTTTAAAATGGCTGTGATGTCACTAGGTGATATGAATTTTTCATCTCCATTATACCCCTCTTCGACTGTCCTGGTATATGCAATCTCTTGTTAATAAAATGTTGTCACGGGCACCTGACTATACAAATAACACCTAAGTAAGTGTTGGGGGATGGGTAAGTTGCCTATACATGATTAAACGAGATTATGTGATCCATCATCATTCTTCATGTTTATCAGATGATAAAAGCTTGTCAAATACTAAGAAGTAGCCTCATAGTCTCAGACTCACTTTCCCCCTCCACCCAATAGCATTGCTCCACAGCATTAAATATCCCCAGGAAATCTCCATGCCAAACATCTCAGGCCCCTGGAGGAAACACTAATCGATCTCTTCTCCCTCATACCTCTGCATTTCCTTGCACCCACCACTCAGTCACCATAACAAAGGTAAATATGAGACAGAAATGTAGCTTCAAAATCTCATTATTTTGACTCAAGTATTAATAAACAAATTTTCCCAGGAGTACATTTTAAATGTGCAACGATTGATATAACATTATTTTCTGTTCCCAACATCCTGTAACATAATTTCCACAATTATTATTCAGGTGTAATTGCCATAGAAAAAAAATAAGTCTGTTTTAAATATACGTTGATGAGTTTGACAAATGTATATGCTCATGTTACCACTATACCAAGATAAATACATTTCTCTCATTTTAGAGTATTCTTTTAGTGTCATTTGTTAGTTTATTCATTTCCTATACAACCACCTTTAACTCTCCAAAATAACCTCTTTCTGATTTATATGATCATGGTGTAGTTTAGCTCCTTTTAAAAGTTCATGTAAGTGTGAAACCACAATAGGCTCTTTCCTGCTTGTCATCTTTTGTACAACATAGTGGTTCTGAGATGTATTCGTGGCACTTTCCGTGTACCTACTGTAGTTGTATTCCTGAGAAATATTTCATAGACTAAATGACCACACTGTGATTATCATTTTCCTGTTGGTGAATATTTACTTCCAGATTTGAGCTATTATGAATATCAATTATGAACATTCTTGTATGATGACCTTGTGGTCAAATGTTTTCCTATGCCAGTAAAATATCTGTGAAATGGAATTGCTGGATCTTTGATAGATATGTATTTTCTTGCATTTAAAGTATAAATATTACATTTATTCTTAAAAAAACTAGTTCAGACATAATAAAGTACAAAGAAAAATATTTTTAGCATGAATATTATTTTAAAAGTGTTCAGTGTTTTGTTTAACAAGTATAAAAAATCTAATTTTCTTCATCAGAATTGAGAATGAGTAAGGGATTCCAAAAATAACTCTAAATAAAAAAAATTCTAAAGTCTCTTTTATTCTCTAGAGCACAAGTTTCACTCATTTGCTAGTTTATTAATTATTATTGATAAGAATATATTGTCTGTTTAAAATTGGTTGCTGGCAATTTGTTTCTAAAGCTTTTTGTAGATTTAGGGGGCAGAAGTGCATGTTTCTTACATGAATACATTGTGTAGAAGTGAAGTCCAGGCTTTTAGTGCCACCATCACCCAAATAGCGTACAACGTACCCGATGGGTAATTTTTCATCTCTCACCCCTCTCCCAACAATCCCAGTATGCAACGTCTATTATTCAACTCTCTAGGTCTATGTGTACACACTGTTTAGCTCTCACTTATAAGACAGAATATATGGTACTTGATTTTCTGTTTCTAAGCTGTTTCACTTAACACAATGGTCTTCAGTTCCATCCATGTTGCTGCAAAAGACAGGATTTCATTCTTTTTTGTCTGAGTAGTTCCATGGGATACATACACCACAGACTTTATTCTTTATTGAGTCATATATTAATAGACATTTACATTGATTCCATAATTTTGCTATTGTGAAAATGCTGCAGTAAACATGCAAGTGCAAGTGTCTTTTTTTCTTCTTCTTTTTCTTTTTTTTTTTTAGACAGAGTCTCTCTCTGTCGTCCAGGTTGGAGTTTAGTGGCGCGATCTCGGCTCACTGCAAGCTCCGCCTCCCGGGTTCACGCCATTCTCCTGCCCTCAGCCTCCCAAGCATCTGGGACTACAGGCCCCCGCCACTACACCCGGCTAATTTTTTTGTATTTTTAATAGAGACAGGGCTTCACCATATTAGCCAGGATGGTCTTGATCTCCTGACCTCGTGATCCGCCCGCCTCGGCCTCCCAAAGGTGTCTTTTTAATATTTATTTCTTTCCCTTTTCATAGATGCACAGTAGTGGACTGCTGGTCAGAGTAGTTCAATTTTTAGTTCTTTGAGAAATCTCCATCGTATTTATTTTATTTTATTTATTATTTTATTTTTGGGATGGAATTTCCGTCTGTCGCCAGGCTGGAGTGCAGTGGCGTGATCTCAGCTCACTGCAGTCTCCACCCCACCTCCCACGCCCCCACGCCTCCGGGTTCAAAAGGTTCTCCTGCCTCAGCCTCCGGAGTAGTTGGGATTACAGGCACCCGCCACCATGCCCGGCTAATTTTTTGTATTTTTGGTAGAGACGGAGTTTTGCCATGTTGGCCAGGCTGGTCTCGAATTTCTGACCTCAGGTAATCCACCTGCCTCGGCCTCCCAAAGTGCTGGGATTACAGGCGTGAGCCACCGCGCCCAGTCCCTTAATATTTTCTATAGAGATGTACTAATTTACACTCCCACTAATGTGTATAAGCATTCCCTTTTCTCTACATCCTTACCAACATCTGTTGTTTTTTGACATTTTAATAGATAGTCATTCTGATTGGTGTAAGATAATTTCCCATTACGGTGTTAACTTGAATTTCTCTGGTGCTTAGTGATGCTGAACATTTTTTCACATGTTTCTTGGCCCTTGTATGTCTCCTTTTGAAAAATCTCTGTTCATGTCTTGTGCCTAATTTTTAATGAGTTTATTTGCTTCTCTTTTTCTTTGTTGTTGTTGTTGTTGTTGTTGTTTCCTTTAACTTGTATTTCAACTTCTGGCATATATGTACAGTTTGTTACCTAAGTAAACATGTGCCATGGTGGTTTGCTGCATAGATCAACTCATTACCTAGGTATTAAGCCCAGTGTCCATTAGCTGTTCTTCACAATTCTCTCTCTCCCCCGACCCCCTGACAGGCCCCAGTGTATGTTGTTCCCCACGGTATGTCCATGTGTTCTCATTGTTCAGCTCCCACTTAGAAGTGAGTACATGTGGTAGTTGGTTTTCTGTTTCTACATTAGTTTATTGAAGAAAACAGCTTCCAGCTCCATCCATTTCCCTGCATAAAGGACATTTCTTCTCACTGCATAGTATTCCATGGTGTCTATTTCTTTATCTAGTCTATTAGATAAAAGGTAATTATGCTGTTTTTCGATAGAGAGTTCCGTGGATATCCATCATGTCCACTTGATCTAGAACTGAGTTCAGGTACTGAATATCTGTTAATTTTCTGTCTCAACGATCTGTCTAATATTTTCTTTATTTAGTCTATCATTGATGGGTTTTTGGGTTGATTCCATGTCTTTGCTATTGTGAATAGTGCTGCAAAGATCATATACGTGCATGTATCTTCATAATAGAACAACTTATATTCCTTTGGATATATACACAGTAATGGGATTGATGGTTCTAATGATATTTCTGCCTTTAGATCTTTGAGGAATTGCCATACTGTCTTCCACAGTGGCTGAACTTATATATATTCTCACCAACAGTGTAAAAGTGTTCCTTTTTCTCCACAGCATCACCAGCATCTGTTGTTGCTTGGGTTTTCAATAATCATCATTCTAACTGGCATGAGATGGTATCTCATTGTGATTTTGATTTGCTTTTCTATAATGATCAGTGATGTTGAGCTTTTGTTCATATTTCTTGTCCACTTGGGTTATGATAGTTTATTTTGCTGTGCAGAAGCTCTTTAATTTAATTAGATCCCATTTGTCAAGTTTTGCATTTGCTGATATTGCTTTTGGTGTTTTTGTCATAAAATCTTTGCCTGTGTCTACATCCTGAATGGTATTACCTAGATTTTCTTCTATTTTTTTTTTTTGTTTATTTTATTTTGGGGATTTTACATCTAAATCTGTAATCCTTCTTTAGTTAATTTTTGTATAAAGTGTAAGGAAGGGGTCCAATTTCAGTTTTCTGCAGATGGCTAGCCAGTTCTCCCAGTACCATTTATCAAATACGGAATCATTTCCCCATTGCTTGTTTTTATCAAGTTTTTAGAAGATCATATGGTTATAGATGTGCAGTCTTACTTCTGAGTTCTCTATTCTATTCCATTGTTCTAGATGTCTGTTTTTGTACCAATACCATGCTGTTTTGGTTACTGTAGCCTTGTAGTATAGTTAGAAGTCGGGTTGCCTGATGCCTCCAGTTTTATTCTTTTTGCTTAGGATTGTGTTGGCTATTTGGGCTTTTTCTTGTTCCATAGGAACTTTAAAATAGTTTATTCTAATTCTGCAAAGAATGTCAATAGTAGTTGAAGGGGAAAAGTGTTGAATCTACAAATTACTATTTTCACAATATTGATTCTTCCTATCAATGAGCATGGAATTTTTTTTCCCCATTTGTTTGTGTCTTCTCTGATTTATTTGAGTAGCGGTTTGTAGTTTCTCTTGAAGAGCTCCTTCCCTTCCCTTGTTAACTGTATTCCTAGGTATTTTATTCTCTTTGTGGCAATTGTAAATGAGAGTTTATTCATAATTTGGCTCTCTGCTTGCCTGCTGTTGGTGTACAGGAATGCTAGCGATTTTTGCACATTGCTTTTGTATGCTGAGATTTTGCTGAAGTTGCTGGTCAGCTTAGGAAGCTTTGTGCTGAGTTGCTGAGGTTTTCTAGATATAGTGTCATGTCATCTGCAGAGGCAATTTGACTCCCTCTCTTCCTATGCAAATACTATTTACTTCTTTCTCTTGCCCGATTTCCCTGACCAGAACTTCCAATACTATTCTGAATAGGAGTGGTGAGAGATGGCGTCCTTGGTCTTGTGCTATATTTCAAGGGGAACACTTCCCGATTTTGCACATTCAATATGACATTGGCTGTGGGTTTGTTATATATGACTCTAATTCTTTTGAGATATGTTCCTTCGATACCTAGTTTATTGAAAGTCTTTAAAATAAAGCGATGTTGAATTTTATCAAAGGCGTTTTTTGCATCTATTGAGATAATCATGTGGTTTTTGTCTTTATTTCTCTTTATGTGAGTAATTACATTTATTGATTTGTGTATGCTGAACCAACCTTGCATCCTGGGCATGAAACCAACTTGATTGTGGTGGATAAGCTTTTTGAGGTGCTGCTGGATTTGCTTTGCCAGTATTTTATTGAGAATTTTTGCATGAATGTTCATGAGGGATATTGAGCTGGAGTTCTCTGTTTTTGTTATATCTCTGCCAGATTTTGATACCAAGAAGATGATGACTTCATAAAATGTCTTAGGGAGGAGTCCCTTCTCTTCAGTTGTTTGGAATAGTTTAGGTAAAATGGTACCAGCAGTTCTTTGTACTTCTGGTAGAATTCTGCAATAAATTCATCTGGTCCTGGGATTTTTTTGGTTGGCAGGCCATTTACTACTGCCTTAATTTCAGAACTTGTTATTTGTTTTTTCAGGGAATCAATTTCTTCCTGCTTTAGTCTTGGGAGAGTGTATGTGTCCAGAAATTTATCCATTTCTTTTAGATTTTCTAGTTTATGTGTATAGAAGTATTTACAGTATTATCTGATGGTTGTTTTTATTCCTGTGGAGTCAGTTGTGATATTTTCCTTATCATTTCTGATTGTGTCAGTTTGGTTCCCTTCTCTTTTTTTCTCTATTAGTCTAGCTAGTGGTCTATTTGGAAAAAAACAGAAAACAAAAACAACAACAACAACAACAACAACAAAACAGCTCGTGCTATCATTGATGGTTTGAAGGGTTTTTCATGTCTCTATCTCCTTCAGTTGTGCTCTGATCTTGGCTATTTCTTGTCTTCTGCTAGCTTTGGGGTGTGTTTGCTCTTGGTTCTGTAGTTCTTTTAGGTGTGATATTAGATTGTCAATTTGAGATCTTTCTAGCTTTTTGATGTGGGCATTTGGTGCTATAAATTTTCCTCTTAACCCTGCCTTAGATGTGTCTCAGAGATACTGGTATGTTGTCTCTTTGTTCTCATTCGTTTCAAAGAACTTCTTGATTTATGCCTTAATTTCATTATTTACCCATGAGTCATTCAGGGGCAGATTGTTCAATTTCCATGTAGTTGTGTGGTTTTGAGTTAATTTTTTAATCTTGAGCTCTAATTTGATTGTGCTGAGGTCTGAGAGACTGTTTGTTACAATTTCAGCTCTTTTGCATTTGCTGAGAAGTGTTTTCCTTCTGATTATGTGATCAATTTTAAAGTAAGTGTCGTCCAGGTGTGGTGGTTCACGCCTGTAATCCCAGCACTTTGGGAGGCTGAGGCGGGCAGATCACAAGGTCAGGAGATCGAGACCACCCTGGCTAACACGGTGAAACCCCATCTCTACTAAAAATACAAAAAATTAGCCAGGCTTGGTGGTGGGTGCCTATAGTCCCAGCTACTCGGGAGGCTGAGGCAGGAGAATGGCATGAACCTGGGAGGCAGAGCTTGCAGTGAGCTGAGATCACGCCATTGCACTCCAGCCTGGGAGACAGAGCAAGACTCCATCTCAAATAATAAAAATAAATAAATAAAATAAAATAAAAATAAATAAATAAATACATAAATACATAAATAAATAAAAATAAAGTAAGTGCCATGTGGTGATGAGAAGAATGCAGTTCTGCTGTTTTTCGATGGAGAGTTTTGTGGATACCCATCAGGTCCACTTGATACAGAGCTGAGCTCAGGTCCTGAGTATCTGTTAATTTTCTGTCTCAATGATCTGTCTGATATCATCAATGGGGTGTGAAAATATCCCACTATTATTGTAGTCTCTTTGAAAGTCTCTAAGAACTTGCTTTATGAGGCTGAGTGCTCTTGTATTGGGTGTATATATATTTAGGCTAGTTAGCTCTTGTTAAATTGAACCCTTTACCGTTATGTAATGCCCTTTGTCTTGTGTGATCTTTGTTGGTTTAAAGTCTGTTTTGTTGGAAACTAGGATTGCAACCCCTGCTTTTTTCTGTTTTCCATTGGTTTGGTAAATATTCCTCCATCCCTTTATTTTGAGCATATGTGTGTCTTTGCATAGGCTCTTGAAGATAGCATACCCATGGGGCTTTACTCTTTATCCACTTGCTGTTATGTGTCTTTTTTGGAGGCATTTAGCCCATTTACATTTAATGCTAATACTGTTATGTGTGAATTTGATCTCCTCATCATGATGCTACCTGGTTATTTTGCAGAGTTGTTTATGTGGTTGCTTCATAGTGTCACTAGCCTGTGTACTTCACTGTGCTTTTGTAGTAGCTGGTAACAATTTTCCATTCCCATATTTAGTGCTTCCTTCAGGAGCTCTTGCAAGGAAGGCATGTTGGTGATGTATTCCCTCAATATTTGCTTGTCTGAAAAAAATCTTATTTCTCCCTCTCTTTTGAAGCTTAGTTTGGCCAGATATGAAATTTGGGTTGGAAATTCTTTTCTTTAAGATTGTTGAATATTTGTCCCCAGTCTCTTCTGACTTGAAGGGTTTCCACTGAGAGGTTGGCTGTTAGTCTCATAGGTTTACCTTTGTAGGTGATCTGGCCTTTCTCTCTGGTTGTCCTTAACATGTTTTTATTTTATTTTATACCTTAGAGAATCTGAAGATTATGTGTGTTGGGGTTGATCTTCTCATGGAGTATCTTACTGGGGTTCTACGGATTTTCTGAATTTGAATGTTGGCCTGTCTTGCTAGATTGGGGTAGTTCTCCTGGATGATATCTTAAACTATGTATTTCAACTTGGCTTAATTCTCCATCTCTTTCAGGTTCTGTCTGTTAACGTAATCCCATATTTCATGGAGGTTTTGTTTGTTACTTTTTATTTTTTTTCCTCTATTCTTGTCTACCTGTCTTATTTCAGGAAGATGGTCTTCAAGCTTTGATATTCTTTCGTTTTTGTATTCTATTCAGGTATTGATACATGTGATTGCATTGTGGATTTCTCATGTTGCATTTTTCAGTTCCATCAGGGCAGTTATGTTCCTCTCTAAACTGGTTATTGTGGTTGTCAGCTTGTATTGTTTTATCATAATTATTAGCTTCTTTGCATTGTGTTAGAACATGCTCCTTTAGCTCAGTGAAGTTTGTTATTACCCACTTTCCAAAGCCTTATTCTTTCAATTCAACCATCTCAGCCTCAACTCAGTTCTGTGCCTTTGCTGGAGAAATGTTGCAGTCCTTTGGAAGAGAAGTAGCACTCTGGCTTTTTAAATTTTCAGCATTTTTCATTGATTCTTTCTCATCCTTGTAGGCTTATCTGCCTTTGATCTTTGAGGTTGCTGACTTTTGAATGGGGTTTTTGTGGGGTCTTTTTTGTTGCCATTTTCTGGTTGTTTTTCATTTGACAGTGAGGCCCCTCTTCCACAGGGCTGCTGCAGTTTGCTGGGGATTCACTCCAGACCCTAGTCACCTTGGTCCCTCCTGTACCTTGTGGTGTTACCAGTGAAGGCTATGAAACAGCAAAGATAGCAGCCTGCCCCTTCCTCTGGGAGCTCTGTCTCAGGTGGACACCCATTCCTATATGAGGTGTCTTGGGGACCCCTATTGGGAGGTCTCAACCAGTCAGGAGGAATGGGATCAGAGACCCACTTAAATAAGCAGTCTGGCTGCCCTTTGGCAGAGCAGGTGTGCTGTGCTGACTGCTCTGCCTCTCCAGAGCCAGCAGCCTGGAAAGGCTATGTTGCTGAACTGCAGAGACAGTGGCTACCCCACCCACCAGGGACTCCATCCCAGGGAGAGACCAGAGTTCTGTCCATAAAACCCCAGCTGGAGTTGCTGAAATTCACACAGGAAGGCCCTGCCCAATGGTGAGGGGTGTATTGGGGGCCCACTTAAAGAAGCAGACTGTCCAAGATCAAGCACAACAGCTGTGCTGCGTTGTGGGGAATTCCTCCCAGTCCCTGGTGCTGGAAGGCTAGACAGCCAACTGGAATGTCAGGTATGGTAGCCACCCTTCCCACCAGGAACTCAATTCGTCTTAGGCCATCTCCTGTCTCCTTCCACTGGCTGGCTGGAATTCCAAACCAGTGGATTTTAACTTGTGAGGTACCAGGGGAGTGAGGCCTGTGGAGCAACACCACTTGGCTCCCTGGATTCAGCCCACCTCCTAGGGGAATGCACAGGATCTCTTGCTTTGCCAGAATTCCCAGGTCTGGAGTATGTAAAACTACTGGGTCTCCCTGCATGCCCAAGCAAGTGAGTGAGCAGCTACTCTACCAAGACTCCATAGCTCTGTGCTTTGGACCCTGGCCCTGGTGGCATATGCTCATGAGAGGATATGCTGATCCATGGGTTGCAAAAATTCATAAGAAAAGCATAGTTTCCCAGGGAGTTTCACACAATCGCTCACAACCTGTCTTGGCTAGGAATGCGGACTATGCTGGCTTCATGCTACTCCTATGTGGGTCGTTGCCACACCTTGCTTTTCCTCACTCTCCATGGATTGAGGCATCTGCCTAGTCAGTCCCAGTGTGAGAAACTGGATACCTCAGTTGAAGGTGCAGAATTCTCTGGCAGTTTTCATTGTTCTCCATGAAAGCAGCAGACCACAGCTGCTTCTAATTGGCCATCTTGTCCCCTCTACACTTCTGTTTTTCTTATTGTTTGAGGTCCCTGTAGATTCTGAATATTAGCTTTTTGTTTGTTGCATAGTTTGTATGTATTTTTCCTGTTCTTTAAGTTATTATTTATTCTGTTGATTATTTATTTTGTTGTACAGAAGTTTTTTTGTTTGTTTTTTTAATTTAATTAAGCCCCATTTGTCTATTTTTGGTTTTGCTGCATTTGCTTTTGAGGTCTTAGTCATAAGTTATTTGTCTAGACCAATGTCCAGAAGAGAATTTCCTAGGTTTTCTCATTATATCTTAGTGCAAGTAGCCAGAGCAAATAGTCTTGAGACTATTTTTATAGTCTCAAGTGTTACATTTAAGTGTTTAATATATTTTGAGTTAATTTTCATATATCCTAAAATTTCATATATGGGTCCAACTTTATTCTTCTGCATATGGATATACAATTTTCCCAGCAACACTTATTTAATAGAACGTCCTTTCCTCAGTGTACTCTTTCCTTTTTTGTTAACTTTGTTGAAGATGAAATGGTTGTAGGCATGTGACTTTATTTCTGGGTTCTCTATTCTATTTCATTAATCTACAGGTTTATTTTTATACCAGTACAATGCTATTTTGGATATTATAATCTGTTAGTATTATTTGAAGCCCCGTAATGTGATGCCTCTTTTTTTAAATTTGTTTGTTTTGATTGACTTTGAATTTTTTCTTCTTTTTTTTTTCTTTTTTGGCTTAAGATTGCTCTGGCTATTGGCTCTATTTTGGTTCCATATGAATTTTAGGATTATTTTTTCTTATTCTGTGAAAAATGCCATTGGTAATTTGATAGGAATTTCATGGAACCTGTAGATTGCTTTAGGCAGTATGCTTATTTTAGCATTATTGATTTTTCCAATCCATAAAAATGAGAAATCTTTCAACTTGTTTGTGTCACCGATGGTTTACTTCATCAATGTTTTGTAGTTCTCTTTGTTGAGATCTTTTAGATCTTTTACCTCCTTGGTTAAATGTATTCCTAGATATTTTATTTATTTTGTAGCTACTATAAGTGGGATTGAATTTTTATTTTGGTTCTCAGCTTGATCATTATTTATATATAAAAGTGCTGCTAATATTTTTACTTTGATTTTTTATTCTGAAACTTTACTGAAGTCGTTTATCAAATCTAGAATTCTTTGAGAGGAGTCTTTAGAGTTTTCTAAGTGTAAGAATACATGAGCAAACAGAGAAATTTGATTTCCTCTTTCACTATCTGGATGCCTTTTATTTTTTTCTCTTACATGACAGCTTTGGCTAGGACTTCCAGCAACATGTTAAATCGGAATGGTCAAAGTGGGCATTCTTGTCTTGTTCCAGTTCTTAGGGAAAATGATTTCAACTTTTTCCCATGTAGTATTATGTTGACTATGGGTTTGTGATATGTGACTTTTATTATTTTGAAGTATGTTCCTTCTATGCTCCAGTTTGTTGAGAATTTTTGTTATGAAGAAATGCTGAATCTTAATGAATGTTTTTTCTGCAGCTATTGAAATGATTGAAGGCATTTTTTAACAGTGGCTTTACTATTTTACAATAAGACCCGAAATGTGTTACCATTCCAATTGTTCTAATTTTTTTCAACATTTGGGATTAGCACACTTTTATTTTTTCATATTTACAGGCAAGTTTTTGTGATAATTTAATATATAATATTTTGTGATAAAGTTTCTTGAATAAAAATAAAGTCATTAATTTTTTGTATTTATCAGTAAGTTGTATATTGTGTGTGTGTGTGAGAGAGAGAAAGAGAGACAGAGAGACAGAGAAAAGTATCTTTGTAAGCGCTTATTCATTTTTAATTGTTTCATTTTTAGGAGTTATTATGCATTCTGACACAAGTCTTTTATTGGATAAATATATCTAAAACATTCTAAATACTATTTTGGTCTGTATCTTGCCATTTCATTTTTAATAGTGTCTTAGATAAATGTTTGCTTTTATTTTTGATAAAAATGTATCATTTAATTTCTTTTATAATTAATAGTTTTGCCCTATCTAGGAAATATATGCCTATTTGAAAATTGTAAATATATGAAATACTATGTGACAGATACATTATGTACTGGTCTTTGTTACTGAATAAACATCTTTCTACTTCCCTTTGAGGGTCTTATTCTTTGTGTAAATCAGCTCTATAAGAATTTGGGATGTTGACCCTTTTTTATAACATAGTGAGAAATATATGGTGTTATTCTAGCTTTTAAAAATATATACATGAGAACAAGCCTGCTTTTTGTACTTCTACATTCTAATCAAAAGTGGCAGATCTATTTTTTCTAATTTTAATAATAACCAATTGCATACATCACTGCCTAATACAATAAAGGATGTTTATGATTCATTATTAGGCTACTTAAAATAGACGTGTTTTAAGAGACAGGAAAATATTCGAAACATTTTATTAAAAACCTAATATCAGTGATTAACTATAGCAAGCATTTACACTTAATAAACAAGATTTCAATTGCATATAAAATTATGCCATTTGTAAAATCTCAATTCCTTATACTGTTGGTGAAAGTGATTTTATTCTGTCAATCAAGTACATGTAACTTTTGGTTAAAAGTTTATCAATAGGCAAGGCGCGGTGGCTCATGCCTATTATCCCAGCAGTTTGAGAGGCCTAGGCAGGTGGATAATTTGAGGCCAGGTGTTCAAGACCAATTTGACCAACATGGTAAAACACTGTTTCTACTAAAAATAGAAAAAATAGCCAGGTGTGGTGGTGCATGCTTATAATCTCAGCTACTTAGGAGTCTGAGGCAGCAGAATCGCTTGAACCTGGGAGGTGGAGGTTGCAGTGAACCAAGATTGTGCCACTGCACTCTAGCCAAGGTGACTGAGCAAGTCTCTGTCTCAAAAAATAAAAATAAAAATAAAAAAGTTTATCAATAAAGCTGAGTAAAATTTTGTAATTAAAAAATAAAAAAATCTGTGCCTAAGAGTGCTCACATATAGTGTAATTATTTTTTAGTCAAAGGCTAGCTCTACAATGTAGTATTTTGATTTTTAAATAGTGACAGTTTTCATTTTGAGAGACGAGTTTAACCTTCATTTCATGCTTAATGAAATGGACCTAATTAGCCTTTGTATTTTGTATTAGTGGTTAGGTCATCTGAGACCAATTTTAATATTTGCATTCATTTATAGCACTAATACTGCTCCAAGAAGTAAAGAATATAATAATTAGTTTCTGTCATTTGAAGACAACAGTCCTGCTATACATTGTTTATTTAAATCGAGTTGTCTTATTTTAAAATTTTTTATTAAATTATTGTCACCTACAAAATCTTGCTTTAATACATTTTTAGTGTTATTATGTATGCTACATGATTAGTAACAAGATAATCCAAATACCTAATTTTTTCTTGTTATTATGGTTTCTAATTTTGTAAGTTGTTATTAAACATTAAATATTCATGGGTTTGTTTTATTTTTTAGTTGTCACTAACGATGTAGTATGATGCTGGAGGCTAGTCTTTCTCGTGAACGTTGTTATTAGTCAAGAAATGCAATAAAATGCTCCTTGACGAATAAACTATATGAAGTAATAAGAATGCATATTGTCTATTCTTTTAGTCATTCTATAGGAAGTCTGTCAAATGTTTCAAGCAACGTTTTTCATTAAACATGAAGTCAAATTCATGAATGAATTTATATATGAGACAGTTAATCTAGCTCTGGTAAAGATTAACCTGGATTAAATATGTTTTTAGGAGTTTTAAACACACTTATTCAGTTAGCATCTTTGAAATCTATTTTTGAGGTATATACTTAAAAATCATTTTACCGTTAAAGAGCATATAGCCTAAAGATAAGCTTTGGGAAATATGGGCTAGAAAACCAAACATTTTGCATGAACCTCTAATGTCCTAAAATATATATTAGCATAGATTTCAACTTTAGTATATATGAACGGCATTCTTTAAGTAATTGTGTTGAGAAATAATTTCCAAATGTGTGTATGAAGGCCTATATCTGAGAAAGCAGTAAATTGTAAAGTATATTTTTACTCTATATTACTATTGATATGAATAATAATATTACTAACTCAAAATGTAAATCAGGTTAAATATCTACAGACCCAACATTGTGCTTCATTTTAAAAAATTATATAATTAAATTATGTGGTACATTTCACACTATTCTATGCCCTATTTCGAATAGTTTTAATGCCTGAACTATACTGACTTCTACTAGCAAGGAAGTGATTGTTATTCTAAGTTAACACATCAGTCCTTCTTCAGTAGACTAATGTTAAATGTAGATGTGATTTTAATATACTTTCATTGACCAAATCATTCCTGCTGCATCATCTCGTGAAGCAAGCTATATGGATTTGTCACAACTAGATAATGCTCAAAATCTAAAGTGATTTTTGTTCCACCTAGCCCCATCCACTACATCCCTTCATAGACCTTGGATTCCATCAGAGCCAAGTCTCTACTGAGTACATGCCGTTAAGGGTACCACATTAAAATGAAGCAGAGGAGCAGCCTTTGATTTGAATTTATCTAACTTAAGCAAACACTCTTTTTCAGTAACAAAAATAAAAATATTTTGGCTAGATTCAATTGACTAATTCTAAATCACCTCTAGTTTTTTCTACATTTTAAACCAAAACATCAGTTTTTGTAGTGTAAACCTCTGGAGGATTTAGATTTTTCTTCAGTTCCATTGAGAAAACTTAAGAAATGCTCGTGAAAACATTTCTCAATATGAATGAAAATCTTTTTGCACTGTCTTCATATTAATTAATATTTAGATCCACAAGTAAAGTCTTAAGTAATATTATAACCCTCTACTACAAAGGTTAAAATAAATTATTCAAGAATCTCAAGACATAATAGATAATCTTAGTTAGATTTCTTATTCACATCTGTGGGAATTGTGAATGATTACTGAAAAGAAAAATAAAATTCCAAAAAGGTGAGGAAAAAATGGAGGAAGTAGTTTTAATTTTGTGATGAATCAGAAATACATTCAACTTTTAATTTTCTCTTATTGAAAGTTAATAGGAAAACATCACTTGTCTTTATGATTTATTAATTGTGTGATATAAGTACTTGGATTTAACACTTTCAATATAAGAAAGCTGAGGGTTAGGGAGATTTAGGTACTTTCCCAAAACTTCATAAATAAGAAAAAGGAAAGCATGGTTTAACACAGAACTTATCATGTAACCAGAGTATCAGTCAGACCATATATATGGTCTGTATATTTATATTTATATACATGTATATGTATATATATGAAGTTATTTCTTACCTGTGGTATAGGTTCATTGCAGTTCGGATACCACCAGTTATTCACCTTCGGAACCCAAGATGAAAGATTTATTATCTGGAATAAGATCAACCGCTTTTACAAAAGAAAGAAAATTTCTTGAGTTAAACAATAAATCTTAATGCCTCTGCTTTAAAGAACTCCTAAGAAGCAAGGATGATCAGAGTGTAAGTCTATACAACCTTCTTATAGTACAAATTGAAACTATACCTGGAAATTTAAAGCGCATATTATCTTTGATGCCAAAACTACTCTTCTAGAAATCTGTTCCAAAGATATCCCCGCAAGTCAAACTTCATTGACCAAAACAAATCACATAGCCATTCCACCTCCACAGTGGCAGAGAATGAAATGCAAATTGTACTTGCCTCAGAAAAGGAGTGAGGTGTATTTCCAACTCACTCCTTGTGTTTGAGTGTATATGTATATTTCTATGTGAATATTTGGATACATAATACTTGTATACATTTCCATAAATATTACTCGTAGTGTATTCAAAGTAAAAAAAAAAATTATATTAAAGTGAATTTACTGTTAAGTATTCTGAAATTTGTATAATAGCCATGTGTGCTATTAGCAAGTTTTTACCTAAATTATATATACATATAAATACATATACATGATAGTGTATATTATATATGCACTATATTTTATTGTTTTATTGTGTGTTTTTAAAACATATTTATTGTTTTATATTTATATTTTTAATTTACTTTGTTTAGGTTTTTTCTTCTTTTTTTGGCCGTACAGATATGTTAATAAATTTTTATCTTTCCAATATCATAGTTCTTCCATTGATAGCTTCTAGGATTTTTTTATTATTAAAATATCCTCTTCCATTACAATATTATGAAAATGAGTTCCTGTATATTTTTATACTTTTAATGTATCATTAATTTTATGTCTTTGATTCATGAAGAAGCTATGGAAATAATGAATATCTCAATCTAACTTAGTCCTGAAAAAAATAGTAGAATAGCAAATTTTAGAAAAAAGTAATCCTATATTACATTATTTTCAATGGGACAAATAATTCATGTCTAACCCACGGAAAAACTTATAAGAATTTTGACAGTAGACACTCTTAAATACAGAACAATTCCTGCATAAAATAAAACATTAAATACAACTGTTCCATGATTATTTAATATTTTGATAGTGAGTACATAATATTAATAATAGTGAATTTACAAGTGGTTTTATTAGTTTATAGTATGGAAATTATATGATATAGCATATTCATTACAGTTTCCTTATATATTACATAGATAATACAATGCAATGCATACAAATAATAAAAACATAAAATTTTAGCTTTTATTATTTCCATAAATATCAATAATCTATCTACAGAAACCATTTCAAAGCACAAACTAAATCTGAAAATAAAAATAATTTCAGCAGCACACTTTGCCTCTTCAAATTTTGTTATTATTTTATTGGGAAATATTTTCTTAAAATATATTTTTGAATGTTTTTAAAGATACATTTTGTGTGTTCTTTTACTGGGAGAAGAGAATTTTGTAAAACTTTGGATAATTGCTTTCATTTTAGAGTATCTTCCCTTTCATCTTTGATATTTTGTCTTTCTCAATATTCTGGATTGTGTTGCATCCTCACCCAGTTTTTATCAGTGAACTACATTTTTCTTTTCAGACTGAGTCTCACTTTTTTTTTTTTTTTAATTTTTCATTTTTCAGGCCGGAGAGCAGGAGCATGATCATGGCTCACTGCAGCCTCCATTTCACAGGCTCAAGCCATCTTCCCACCTCATCCTCCCAAGTAACTGGGACTATAGGCTCTTGCCACCACATCTGGTTAATATATTTTTAAATTTTTTGTAGAGACGGGTTACCCCTATGTTGCTTAGGCTGATCTGGAACTCCTGAGCTCAAGCAATCCTTCAGCATTCCAAATATAATTTTTAATATGTTGAATGTAGAAATTATTTTCTTAATATTTGTTTATATCTTAGTTAAGTTTTTAGTAGTTCCAAATGGCTTTTTATCTTCCATTGTGCTATTAATGCATGTCTTCTAAGCATTTGAGATCTTGTTTCAACAAAGCTTTGTTCTAATTATCTTTTTATGTATTATGGAAACACATTTGAACATATCCTTTTCTTAAAGTAATAGTTATTTCAATTTAATTCTCTTTTGGATGTATAACCCAAACTGTTATCTAAAATAGTATTAACAATTGCCCCCACATATAATGGCTCAAATATCATTTTTATCCTCTTCCAAAAGAGTTAAAGTCTTGGAAAGGTTTAGTTAGGCAGTCCTTGTTTGTGTCATGAATTTGCAGTGTTATAGCTGGCACTGAAATTATCAGAAAGTTTGACTGGGCTGGAAGATTCACTTCCAAAGTTTCTTACTCACATTTCTGAAAATTTGGGATTGGCTTTTTGTTAAGGTCTCAATACCTCTCTAGTTGGGCTTCAGCAAGGGACTGCTTACAGATTCTTAGACCATGGCTGCTGGTTTCCCTCAGAATGTGTGACCTTTGCATCCAAGATGAACGCTGCAGTGCCTTTTATCACCTTGCTTTTAAACTCACCATATCATGACCTCTGCCAAAGTTTATGGGTTAAACAATAGCAAAAATCTTGCCAGATTGAAGAATAGGAAACATAAACCACACATTGGAATGGAAGCATATCAAAGTCATGTTGAAGGAAAAGATTGTAGAATAAAATGTATATGGTGTAGCCACCTTTGAAAAATATAATCTGCTATAGTTTTTTTTTTCTGGCCCCAAATCGTATCCTTCTCACATGCAAAACATAATCATCCCTTTCTATTTCATAAAGTTTTTAAGAGAAATATACTGGTAGGATGGCCAGCTTAAACTGAAATAGACAGAGGCATTGGACTCTAAAATACTATAGATGTGAAATAAGCTGAATAGTTCTTCTCAACTGAAATACCAGCTACTTTTTTTAAAATGAAAAAAAAAAAAAAATGATACCTAAGAAACTGGAACCAAGGGCAAGGGGCAGAGGCAAAAGCCACAGTGACATTGCCAGGCAGTAAGCCTAAGCCTCCATCAAGGGACTGCCAGCATATGTCACCGAGATTTTGCGATTGGTTTGCACCAATAACCATTATGTGTTTTCTATTCTCTACCTTTTAGAATGAGAGTGTCCACTTGTATATTGGGCATATGAGGGGTAGATGGCTTCAGATAAAGAGAAATTTTACTCACAAAGCTATATTTAGGGAGCAGAGCTGCAGCCTTTCTGAGCAGAGCTGAGTGCTGATCTGATACTGGCTTTTGGGGAAACCTGGAGAACAGGGATTGGAGGGCTCTGAAACATGTAAGAGTTGACACCTGAAGAAGCTGATTGATTGACAGCTAGTGGCTTGTTTATTGGAGTAAGTTTGTCCAAGACTATAAGACTTTCAAAACCAAAAGTCTATCACTGGTTGTTTGGTTATGGAAAAGCATTTTCATTGATTCAAGTTGTTGCTGATGGATTGATTTGGTTCAGGTGATTATTCCTTGCCATGTTACTATGGTTTGGGAACAGTTGAGGATTTCCTAGGACTATGAAAACACTTTGTGTTCTAACCACATGAAATTCCCCTTCACAGCTCTAAAGAATCATTTTTTTCCTGACCTTGATGCATCTATATAATACTTCCTATCTATAAAACTGTATTTAGATGAGTGTAGAGAAAAGAGATTTATAGACCTATTAGAGGTCAACTTAAGAAAACCATGAGTGTATCTCTATCTTGTAAGTGACTGTAACTAGTTTCATAATAAATATTTCATAATAAAATCAGCTCCTATGAGAACATTAATAAGAAAACTTACATTTATGGATAATTAATATATTTCTGGTATTTTATAATCTAAACAGCAAAATTTTGGAAAAGAACTTTCTTAGGCTTTTAGCATGTCTGTTTTCTAGAGGTATTTTTCTAAAATTTTATTCTTCTACCTCAATAATCCTAATTTATATGAGATTTTTTTCACTTTTAACTTGCTTATATTTTTACATATATATATATATATATTTGTTTGTTTGTTTAGCATCATTCGCTCACTCTGTCACCCAGTTTGAAGTGCGCTCACCTGGGCATAGCTCAGCCCAGCTTTGGACTCCTGGCCTCAATCCTCTGGCCTAAAGTTTTTGGATTACAGGCATGAGCCTTTGCTTCTGATCGTAAAATATTTGGTAATGAAAAACAATCTTCAATTGATTTATTTGGGGCAATTTCTGTATGTCTACTAGCTAATGTATTGTATACTTATGAAATACAAATAAAGCAGAATAAAACCAAACAGGAGACATGTATTTAGTATATTTTTCGCCTACAGAATTAAAGTTATGAAAAATATTAGGTTATGTAATTTTTAAAAGATAACTATATAAATGAAAATATCTTGTCATAATTGCAAATTTGCAACTCATTCATTATGTGATATTCTAGCAAGAGTACTAACCATTTAAAATAAATGCAAAAACAAGAAAACAAAATAAATGAACAAATATGCTCTGCCAATTAGGAAAAGAGAAAAGCAAAACCTTAACTCTTGGGTCAAAGAGAAAAGTACCAACTGATATTAAATTATTAGTTTTGAAAAAGGACAAAATGAATTGAAAAACAACATCAAAATGAATGGAATAACTCTGAAACATTAATCAGCAAAAAATTTGTACTCTTGAAGATGTATTTTAAGATGTGAGGTAATTAAGTAAATGATTAAGCATACATTGTAAGAGTTGCAGAAAGAAAGTATATATAAAATATATCAGAGGAAGCCTGAGAAAAGAAAGATGAAAAATTAGTAAATATTAAATTAAAAATTGATGAAATAGAAAACAATCCATAGAACTAAGAAATATGTTATAAATACAAGTATTTGCTGGTTCTTTAATAAACACATTTTTAAACTACACAATTAGACCATTAGCTAACATAGTCAAAAATGAAATTTAAAATTTAAATATAAAAACTTGTTATTTTATAAGAATAGAAAAATGTAATAACCAAAGGAAACACATAAGCCAATGAAATTATAAATAAAGTTCAAAGCATAATGTAACAGTATTTTTAATTCTGTGGAATTGGATGAAGTTAGTATTCCATGAAAAAAAAATATACCAAAGTTTTTTACAAAACATAAAAAATATGAGAAAATTAATATTATAAAATTAATTAATAATAAATTGGAGATGTTTTTAAAAGAATTAATATACCCAAAGAAAACTCTTATTGAAAAATGTTTAATAAATTATAAATAAAAATTAGAGAAAAACGTTTAAAGTATAGAATATTATTTTGAGAGCATGAAAAAAAGAAATCTACCATAATTTTGGTAAATTTGTCAACACTGATAATGAAACTGGAAAAAAAAACCCTGAAATAAAAATTAAATAGCAATCATACTTTAAAAATTACTTATAAGTATATCAAATAACAATTACATGTTTGAAACCAAACAAGAGTTAAAATTTATTTTAAAAATTAAACAAGAAGACATGGAAATATTGTGAAAATAACATAAATAGAGGGGTTGCTGGTTATTTTAGCATTTATGAGATACAGTAGCAAACAGTGACATAATGACTTTGAAAAGACAAACATTAAGACTAGAAAATGAAAACACAAGCATACTTGTATCAAAATATCAAATGTAACTCATTAGTATGTACAACTATTATAAATACATAAAATTTTAAAGAAATTAAAAACCAAAAGTGCAAGGATCAAATATAAAAGAGGATTTATTATGCCATAAAAATAACAGCTCTTATCAGTAAAAGGAAGATAAAGTTGAATCTATCAACGTTTAGTAAACTAGAAATCATCTTTATGAAATAAATAATAGCTTTTTAAAAAGACTAATACCCTACTTAATGATCAAATATTGACCGACTTCTCTGAAACCGAAATTGAAATGATCATGCCCCTTCAAAGAATTTGTATTCAACAATGTAATAAGGCATTTAAAGCTAATTAAAGTATTAAGATTAGAGAGAAAGAAATAAAACAACCTTATGCTCCTAAGACTACGCACTTAGAAAATGTAAAATAATAGATATAAAATAAATTCATTTAATAAGTGAGTTTAGCAATTAATGAGTGAAATTTACCATTAAAACTTCTGCTTGTATAAGTTTGATATATAAAAATTAATTTTAATTCTCTGTATCACCAAAAAATATTTAGAAAACAAAGTTTTTAAACAGGTGTTATTCATATTAGCTCTTAAAAACATTCTATACATGGGAATAAAGCTAAATAAAGATGTACAAATCTACTAAATATAATATTATTGAGAAAAATTTCAAAAAAATTCAATGAAAATGAAAGACTACATTGATTTCATTAGTAGAATGCAAATTTAATTAAGAAATCACATTACCAAATATCAATACTTACTAGAATGCACCAGAAATTAAGAACATATATTGGCATAAAAATAACCAAATCAATATATGTAGCAAATTAATTAGAGAATAAAGAGTCCAGGAAAAGATTTAACTGTATTAAACTTTCAATGAACATCAAAGTTGATACTCTAGGGCTGTGAAGGAAAGGCAACTATTTTAAATCAATTAATAAGATCTAATATTTGATAGCACAAGAGGGTGACTACCATCATCAATCATTTGTTGTACATTTTGGAATAACTTTGGAATTACAAGAATGTTTATAACTCAAAGAAATTATGAATGCTTGAGGTGATGAATATACCATTTACCCCAATGTGATTATTTCACATATTTCTGTATCAAAATATCTCATACACTCGATAAATATATACCCCTACTATGTACCTGTAAAAATTAAAAATTAAAATAAAATAAATGCCGCCAAGTCAATTAAATGCACATAGGTAAGAGAGAGGGTTAGGGTGAGAGATGAAGAAGAAGAGAGGAAGAGAGTGTGAGAAATGACAGAATGTGAGGAAAAAGAAGTGAGAAAAGAAAAGCAAGCACTTTGACCCCATTAAACCATACAAAAATATTCCATGTGGAATATAGTTTTAAATATTAAAGGCAAAACAATACATTTCTAGAAGACAGGAGATATAAACATGCCATGATATACATTTATTGAGAACTCTCTCTTAATCTGACCTTATAGCACAGTGATGATATTAAAATTCATGACCATAAATTCTTAACAAATATTTCTTTAAAAAATGATGAAGCATGTCACAGACTGGGAGATATTTGTATATCTTAAACCCCCCCCAAAAAAATACATTAAAAAAACCATGTAAAACATCCCACAAATCAAGGAGATAAAAAAATGAGGAAAATCTATTAGAAAAAAAGGGCAAATACTTGAACAGGTCTTCATTAAGGGAGAATAGCCAAGTGACCAACTAACATATAAAAGCTAATTAATCTAATCAGTTTTTAAAGCATTTGTCAAATAAAACCATTGGTGTTGCCCAATTCATACATCCAAATAGCTAAACTTAAAAACTGACAATATGAAGTGTTGAGAATATAGATCAACATGAATCATTATATACTGCCTTTAGGGACATAAAGTGATATATGTAGAGATCTAAACACTTTGAGAAAGTATTTCATAGCATGTACTAAAGGTTAATATATACCATAACTTACACCAAAGCAGTTCTACTCTGAGGAATATACCAAGGAGAAATGCATACACATCACAATGGCCAAAAATACACAAGTAAAAAAAAAATGTCAAACAAAAAATTCATTCATTGTTTATAATTACAAACAAATTGAAAACAACTCAAATGCCCACCAGCAGTAAAATGGCTAAATATAATTTAGTGTACAAATGTAAAGAAACAGTATATACTACAGATTTTACAAATCTAATTCTGAATGAAATAGTCAGAAATAAATTATTATATATGGCATATATTCATTTATATAAAGTTAGAAATAAACCAAAGTTAGTTTACAATGATATAAGTCAGGACAATGGTTAGGTTCGAGGAGGAGGAAGGTCAAGGAATAAGTTGCAAAGAGGTTCAGGGCTGTCAGTGATACTCTCTTTCTTGGCATGTCATATTTTGACATGCGTGAAAAAACTATGTAAAAAATTAATAAAACTGCACTCAAAATGTGTGTATTATTTTTGTATTAATGATATATTTCAATATAGAGATTTTTAAAAAATTAGAACTACCATTTGAATTATATGCCAAACTAAATTTGGGATGAATTACAATATTTGCAAAATAATAAAATCACTAAAAACGGATGACAGAAATTACAATCTCATTTTGACTGAGGAAATATTTACGTAATGTATGACATATACATTACATAATACCTAGGATTCATAAGTAATTAAAACTGCAAAAGTGTTAAACCAACTGTAAAGTTGTGGGTTGGATAGACTTAAGACGTGGGAGAAAGACACACACTCTCCACTCTATGCACTTTTATCTTTGTTAAAATATATATTATGATGATGAATTGAATACTACTATTAATAGTAATAATAATTTAAAATACCGATTATTTTAAATTTTCTCCACAAAATTAGATGGATTAATAATCACTACATGTTCATAAAACAAGCCAAACAAGCAAACTTGAAAATCACTAAAGTAATACTGCCTACCATTTCTTTGTTTTATTAATCTCAAGTAAGTCTTAGTTCAACTCATCTGTCAAGTCAAAGAATACTGAGACGAGATTTTTCCTAGTAAAAGTGACAGCAAGATAAATAAGGTGACTGAAGTGAGGCAGATGAAAACATAGGTTTTTTTTCTATATGTATTGTAAATTATTTTTTTGGTTTAATCTTTTGTCCTTTGCACCTGGAGTGAATGCTCCTTTTTGTCATGCCAGTCATTTACAGTTGTCAACATTATTTATATTTGTGATGAGTAAATTATAACACTGTTATGTGACAGTTCAAAAGCAAATACAGTAACTGTGATTGTGTGACTACTCGGGGATTTGTGAGCTGTAGCATGCAAATAATTGGAATAATAATAATATAGTCTCTTAATTATGTTAAGAGTTTTTGTTTCTTTTAAAAATTATTTTAAGTTTTAATAGATCATACCATAAATCGAATGTTTTTATTGGATTACAGTTATTTGGATATGAACACTTACATAGCATTTACTCTCACCTTCATCATGATTCAAGACAGTTCTTTTCCCTCTAAAAAAAATCTCCCTCGTTTTAGGCCTGTAATCCTAGCACTTTGGGAGGCTGAGACGGGTGAATCACCAGGTCAGGAGATCGAGACCATCCTGGCCTACACGGTGAAACCCCGTCTCTACTAAAAAATACAAAAAACTGGCCGGGCAAGATGGCGGGCGCCTGTAGTCCCAGCTACTCGGGAGGCTGAGGCAGGAGAATGGCGGGAACCCGGGAGGCGGAGCTTGCAGTGAGCGGAGATCGCGCCACTGCCCTTCAGCCTGGGGGACAGAGCGAGACTCCGTCTCAAAAAAACAAAAACAAAAACAAACAAACAAAAAAAAACTTGACTCATGTCAACCACCGGTCTGTTCTCTGACACTGCAATTTTACCTCTTACAGATCGTACTATAAGTGGAATCAAACCTCATGTAACTGAAACCCAGTGCTTCCCTCAACACAATGCTTTAAAAATACATCCAAGTTGTTGGATATATCAAAAGTTGGCTTGTTTTGATTGCTGAATTATGGTACATTGTCTGAATAGAACTGCCACAAACATTCACAGGTTTTTGTCTGAACAGGATTTTTTTTTTTTTCCAGAAATATATGAGTAAGACCTCTTGGTAATATAGTAAATGCATGTGTCATCAGCTGTATTACAAAACTGTTTTCCAGAGTGGCTGTATTATTTTGTATTTTCACCAGGAATATATGCAAGTTCCAGCTGCTCCACAAACTTGCTTGTAGTTGATATTGTCAGCATTTTTATTTTAACCATTAAAATATACATTGTAATACTTCATTGTGGTTTTAATTTACATCTTCCTAAAGACTAATTAGTTCAAACATCTTTCCACATGCATATTTGTCATCTTTGTTGCCTCCTTAGTGAAATGCTAGTTCAAATAGTTTTCCCATTTTTAATGAGTTCTTTTCTTACTGCTTAGAGTTCTTTACATATATTTGTGTATGTATGAGTGTGTGTTTACATTCTTTATAAGTTGTAGTTATTAATACATTCAATTGTTAGTTATCTTTTACATTATCTTAACCATCTTTTGTGGAAGCAAAAATATTAATAATTTGAAATATTTTTAAATTTTACAAATCACGCTTCTTCTAAGACTTCTTTGTCTAAACCCAGGTCACTAAGATTTTCTCCTGCATGTTTCATGTATTAGGCTTTGCATTTTTATATATGTTCTAATCAGGATTTGCTTCTTTTATATAAAGTTTGAATTTGTGGTTTACTTTTTTTTCTTTGTTTTGTTTGTTTTGGGTACATGGCTGTATAATTCTTCTAGAAAACCTCTTGAAAAGATTGTTCTTTATTCATGAAATTGAGAATTTTGTTGATCATCATTTGGCCATGACTGCATTAATCTATCTTTGGGTTTCATATGCTACTCTTTTGATCTATGTTTCTACCCCATTCACTAATATTGCATTGTTTCAATTTCTGTAACTTTAAGTCAAGTCTTAACATTAAAGTAAATCTTTCCACCTTAGCCTTTTTAATCAAAATTGTTTTACTTAGTCTAGTTTTTTTTTTTTTTTTTTTGCTCTCCTGATATGCTTTAGACATATATAAAAGTTAGAAATTTAGAATCAGCCTAAAATAAATATTACAAATCTGTTAAAGTTTTATTGAAATCAGTAAACTCATAGGTCAGTTTGGATAGAATTCACATCTTTACTATGTTCAGTCTGCTAATTCTGGTTATTTTATATCTCCCCATTTATGTAAGATATTTTTTTCTTTCATTCAAGTTTTGTAGTTTTACACACAACTCACAACTGCACACATTTTATTAGACTTATACCCAATAAATACTGATTTATTATAAACTTTTGTTTTTACTCTCCACTTATTCTTTTCCACTATATAAAAATGTGATTGGCATTGTATCCTAGGACCTTGCAAAAATCATTTTCTATTTTTAAGTGTTTTTTGTTTATTTGTGTTTTTATAGATTCCTTGTATTTTTGTATGGAGAATCATATCATCTGTGAAAATAGACAGTGTTATTCCATATGTTCTTAATTTTTATATCTTTGATTTTTGTTTATATATGTATTGTTTCCTTCTTTCTGCTTCCTTTAACTTGATATTTCCATGCTTTTTCTAATTTTCAAAAGTGGAAGTTTCCATTGTTGATTTGAAATCGCTCTGTTTTTCTAATATAAGCATTTAATGCTACAAGTTTTCCTGTAAGTACCATATTAGCTGAATCCATTGTATTTTGAGATGCTGTATTTTCTTTTTTATTTAGTTTAAAATATTTTTCTAGTTTTTATTAAAACATTTTCTTTGATCCAGGAATTACACAGAAGTGTGTCATTTGATAGTGAGGATTATTGATTTCTCTGTGAGCCTTCTGTTGTATTTATAGCTTAATATTTTTAAACTATAGTTTAATATTTTTAAACCTGTAGGCAGGTCATCCAAATGAATGTTCAGCTCTCAGAACAGAGGAGACCTCTAGTGGGTAGCTCCTTTCTGCAGGCAGGTCATCCCAAGGAGTCTTTGAGTCTGGCTGAGTCTGGGGTTTTTAATGTGCCCAGAATGGAGGAAGTCCATGCTGTTGGTCCTTGGGTGGTCACCAGCAGCCCTGAAGAAAGCACCATCAGATTAATCAAACAATTATCAATGAAGTTCTCACTGCAGGCCACGTACCTCATCTGTAACAGGCAGCTCAGGCTTCAGGCTCTCCCTGGCCGGAAAGTGGGCTTTCCCTGGGGACCAGCCCCTTCCTGCCTAGGAACCTGTCTGCATCCAGCCACAAGCTGTCCATGGAGCCCATGCTGTCCATGACAAGAAGCATCTGCAAGCTAGTGCTAAGCTGCCCTCAGTCCCCTGGCCTCCCTTCTGTGCTTGCTGATGCTCAAATTCCGGAGGGCCTGAGATGGCAGGACACGGGCATGTCAGCACCACCCCGAGTGTGTGCACATCTGGCCAGGTCATGATAGCACCGCGACTTGGTCACAGCTTTGCTCCACATTGGAGTGGGCACCAGGAGTGGGGAGAGGCCAGGAAGCATGAACAGGCACTTCTAAGCCTGTGGGGGCAGGGTGTTTCCTGGGCCCCCAAGAGTGCCGGGAAGCCCTGGTCCAGAGCTGCTGCTGTGTGGCTGCAGCTGGGCATGGGAGTGCAGCACTCCCACGTCACCAGATCATTAGGGGGCGGGGCTCCACCTTGTTTCTGGCCCCCATTGGATCCACAGAGCGTGCAGTCCCAGCTATGCCTCTCCTGCTGCTGCTGTTATCCCCATAGTGGCTGCTCCAGACAGGCTGCCACCATCATCAGTGAGATATAACTTCCAAAAGAATGTATTAATTCAGAAAGCTCATTAAAAATATTTTATATTGAGCTTCAGTTTGACATTTGTTTTATGTATACATTATAGAAAGAGTCAGTCAAGCTAATTAACATATCCTTCACCTCATCAACTAATTACATTGTACTCCATAAATATACACAATTATTTGTCAAAAAGATAAGTAAATATGAAAGATACAAATATTTTATGTTAACATAATGATTATTTCATAAAAATATACCACAATATTTTGCTTGAAATTTAAATCATAAAATTATCATGCATATGTCAATATTAGGAATAGTGCTTCTATTCCAAAAAAAGCATGATTTTATTAATTATTTTTTATTAATTATGTTAGTTATGACAGGTGGAATTGTGGGAGATGAGAAAACATGTTTGACTTCATTAACATAATAAAAATTGTGAGAGGGGCTTTCAAAATTATTTCAAGTCCTACATCTTACATTTATGCAATTTTAAGAATACCCTTCTAAGACTATAATAAACATTCTCATATTCATTCACCGCAGAGCATGATGCAGACGTAAGCTCACGAACATTCTCAGCTTCTCAGACTACTTTTTAAAATCTAATTGTAATAATAAAGAAAATCAGGATTTCCATTTGTTAAATCCTTGTTTTTCTTATAATTTGAAGGTCTTCATTTCAGGGTAACATGTGGGGACACTGGTTAGCTAAAGACAAGAGCGGATTACAAGGTTCAAATTTTTCAATCTTATCTCGCAAAACAATGAAAGCTATAAAAAAAAAAATACCTGCATGAAAATAGTGCCTTTGGCATAAATTGAAGACAGAGAATGCCCAAACTTCAAAATAAATGTCAAGCATAAAAGTAAACACTTCAAATCCCAGCAAGCACTCTCTCAGGTTTCTACCCTTCCACAAAACTTCAGGGAAGGCAAAGCTAAGATGAAGAACATTGCAACACAGCAACAGGCAATTGATCTCAAACCACTACCAGAAAGAGTATGTCTGCCCTAAGGCTTAAAAATTCTGAAAACACAAAGTTCTTGCAGGTTATAGAGTAGAACAGTCTTCTAAGCACTCTGATTCTGAGTTCAGACACAAACGTACTATAGCATAAATGGACTGCATCTTTCCCCACAACAAAGGCGAACCTTATAACTTCATGTCTCAATATTACCTGTTAGAGTTTCTATGAGTCATTCATTATTTTGAATCTTTTATGATGTAATTACTCTGTTTCAGACAGAACAAGAGAGTAGGAGGAAATAAAACCTGAAAAAGAAAAAGTTAAATATGATACAACAGATAATTATGCATGTGGTTAATTAAACTCATATGATGTGGCATGACTATTCTAACTGTAAACTTGATCAGTAGTTATTCTGCTTCTCTGCCCTCTTAAGAAGAAGTCAAATGCACCCTGTATCAGGGGGCCCCAACCCCCAGGCCACTGGCCTGTTAAGAACTGGGCCACACAGGAGGAGGCAAGCCACTGTCAATTGAATATTACCACCTGAGCTCACCTCCTGTCAGATCAGCAGCTGCTTTAGATTCTCATAGGAGTGTGAAACCTATTGTGAACTGTATATGGGAGGGACCTTGGTTGCATGCTCCTTACAAGAATCTAATGTCCAGTGATCTTAAGTGGAAGAGATTCATTTCCCCCACCCACTCCCTTTCATGGAAAAATTGTCTTCCCCCTGGTGATAAACACCAACAAATTATTAATTTGTACTTTCCACACAAATGAATAGGTGAAACATGTTATTACAAAACTAACATCTAAAGCATGAACATTCCAACTTCAATACATGTAAAACAATTAGTGAAGGTAAGTAGGATTATGTCTCAACATATACTAAATAGAAACCTACCACACGGAAATTTTTAGAAGGATTAAAGTGGAAATCGAGCATTTAAAATCTTCTATTTTTTAATTTTTACCACTATATTGAAGTATGACATACTATCTGCTTGATTTCTCATTCAATAAAAGAATAACATATTAAGGCATAGGCTTAATGTCAGTCTTTTTATTTTTATCCCCAGAACATTTTTTGGATGAAATACTTCTGTAATAACTTTAGGTAAATTAAAGAATGCTTCATGGAGACTCTACATTTGTATTATATAAACCTAGAATTTCTGTCCACAATATAATGTGAAGTATGATATATTAATTTCAATTTCAGATTTTTTTCTGCTTTGTTTTGCATACATAATCTAAATGCTTATACTGGCTCAATTTGATTATTCAGGACTTTTGTTTAGAGGAGAGGTTATCTGGAGAAATAAAATATGGCAGCATTTTAAGAATAGAAAAGGAAATTAAGGAGTATTAAAACTAGAGAAAATACCTTGTTTAATCAAAGTAATACATATATAATCATGTCCTTAAGTCTCAACAAATGAAAAATATTTACTCAGATGCAATGTTTGAGTATTTCTTGATATATTTTTATATGCTTAGGAGGTGTTGTATAAGTACTCTTACTGTTTTCATACACTATGATGTAATATTGGAAACCATTCTATGATTAAGAAAGTAACATCCCATCTTATTGAGAAAACTAAGACAAGGAAGATAAAGTAGCTTTTTCAGTGCCTCACATTTAATTGTTGATGAATGCAGGAGTCTACTAACAATTTCTGACTCAAGAGCCAGAATTATTAGCCACTCACCTACACCACTGATCATTTCAATTATCTTATATAAAGTGATGTAATAAAATAGCACACTACATAAAGTGATTCAACAGGTAATATGGCATTGAAATGCATTTTGCCATTTAAATGCAGTATGTGTTTAATAGCATGCAATAAATTATGACAACAATATTCTATTTATAGACTATTTTAAGAATAACATCTAAAACGCACATTTTGAATGTTTGCTAGTTTAAGTGAACATTTTTCTAATCAGATTTACTCTGGATTGACACACAAAACATACCAGATAGTGACAGGTAAATACATTAATAATAAACATCGTGTTAATTGTGCAAACATTATAAAATTAAGTTTTTAGATAGTACTATATTGTCATAAAGGCCTTTCATTAATTTTTAGCATTTACAGGGAAACTTAGAGTGCAAATAATCTGTAAACTATCACTGCATATTTCATGTTAGTTTTTATTTATGTCTTTAGATTTATAAGAAATAAATGTGATGTACTAATAATTTAAACAGTGCAAAACACCAAGTTGGAAACAAATTAAGAATTCAAAAAATATTGCTTGTTATTTTTAATACTATATATTGTCTAGTTTAAACATGCCTGTGCTACTATTACATAACACGATTCCAAATATTGACAGAATTTTGTCACTTTGTCTTTGCCAATGAACAAGAAAAAATTTTTACTTTATATGCCAGCAGAAAAGCATTATGCACAACAAACTCTGTGCCCAAAAAAAAACCTCCCTAGATCTATTTAGGTGATGAAAATTGTTTTGTGAACTGTCTAGGTAATCAACACTCACTAAACTTTCAACTCCACTATTTCCTGAGACGTGGGATGAGGTTATTGGGTAAAGGTGCAACACAGTCAGCTGAAGATCCATAGTTCTTTGAGGAAAATTGGCCCAGTCTGGGTAGAGAGTAAATAGAGAAAGAAATAATTGCATTTTGTGGCTAAAGCAAAAAGTTTGAATTTTATATAATTTTGTTTTACCATTTTACATATACAGAGCATCATCATTTTTCAGTGTCGTTAAACAAACTGATATGCAATATCACCATAATTCAGTTCCTCACCCTTACTCCCATGTATGAGGTATAAACACATATAAGGTTATTGGTACCTATTACCAGAGAGCCAATTAAAATGTATAAAATCTGTGTGTGAATTATAAATCTTACGACTGAATTCTTAAAAATCAGCATTTTAACTAAATAATTTCTGTTGACCCATTAAAGTACATCAAATTTCTATTTAATATTGCATTTATTTAATTTCTAGTGAAGTTGAATATATTTTTCATGTAAATATAACCAAGTTTATCTTTTGGCATTTTTCTATTGAGTGTATTTTTTAATAAGATATGTTACAAACATGTCACTAGTTTTTAACATGATTTTATTATATCCTTTTAATGTTCAATAAGGTGAATTAAAGAACGGTATAAAAATATAAATACTTTTAATAAAATAAAATAATATTTGCATTTTCATATACACAGAATACATGACCAAAGTAATATGTGAGCACCTTTGGCCCTTTTTAGGCTTTTGTCTTGTGTTTGCATCTAATATATAATTTTTTAAAATATATTTTTATTTGGATTATTTAAATTTTATTTCTTTTTACATGCAAACTCTATGATGTACATTACTACAATATTTAGTATCTGTTTTGAATTTTGTCTTATTCATTTTGTAGTTAATTTTATATTCATTACATTTAAGATATTATAGTTAATTTAATTTTACATTAACTTAATTAAGATGTTTTTCTAAAGCTTTCCCCAACAGTTAACAGTTTAATGGCATTAGATTTTTGAGAAAGCAAAAAAAATTTCAAGAATATATGTTGATAGGGATAAATTATTTTAGATAGTAGATAGATGAGCTTTGTTTCATTTAACAAAACACAAGCCTTTTAAAGTTGTTCAAAGATCAGTCATTCTTGAAAAATATTTTATAATATATCAATATAGAGTAAAGCAACAAAAGGATTTTGATTGATTATTATTATTGATGCTGGATGAAGGAAAGTGTTTTCTTTTAACAGAAGATAGAAAATGAGACATTGTATGCTTTTTATTTATGTAATGAAAGCAGTTCATACTCAAGCAGGAAGAATAATCTGTTGGAGACAAGTGTTGATGTCTTAAACATTCAAGTAAACAAATGCTAGCTTTTCTGTTTCTGCTCCTTGGATGTTTGCCTATGATACCATATTTCTGTAAAAATCCTCTCAAATAATATATATTTTATTCTACAATGAATTTGTGATGGTTTCACTAATTTAAAATTTTATCTTTTAATATTTTTAAAAATATTTTATGTCACATTCTCTTCCATTGACACGTATATTTGTATTTGTTTGGGAAAAAAGCCTTATATTGAACTTTTATATCTAGTATTAGAAAATTGTTCTCATGATTCCTTAATAATTGTTTTAATTATTTTATTCCTGGAAATCATTTTAAAAATATACCACCTTAAATAAAAAGTAAAAAAAAGTACATTCTATTTTGTAACACCTCATCTTTGTCATGAGTTTTACACAATTAAATTTACATATATTCCAAACTTACAAGTCCATGTTATTATTTTAACTTTAAACTGTGTTATATTTTAAAGCAGACAAAATTTAGGGGAAAAGAACTGTTTTTTATCTTTAGTACACATTGAGTGTTTCTGGTATTCTTAATTTCATTTTACAAATCTGACTTTATATAGAGACTAGCTTTCCTTTACTCTGAATGTTTCCTTTAAAATTTCTTATTATTTAGGTCTGTTTTCAACAATTCCGTTAAGCTCCTACATATGTGACACTACTTTGTCATATTCGTTGGGTATGGAATTTTAGATTTGAAGTTAATTATAGATTTTCAAAATACCCTTTCATTTTGTTATGTCTTATATTATTTCAAAGGAGACATCTGTAATTGTCTTTATTTTAGTTCCATTGAATGCATATGAAGATTTATTTTTATTTTTATTTTTATTTTTTTCAGTCTCACTCTGTTGCCAAGCAGGAGTGCAGTGCTGCGATCTTGGCTCACTGTCATCTCCACCTCCCAGGTTAAAGCAATTCTCCTGCCTCAGCCTCCCCAGTAGCTGGATTACAGGCGCGTACCACCACACTCAGCTAATTTTTGTGTTTTTAGTAGAGACAGGGTTTCACCATGTTGGCCAGGATGGTCTCAATCTCCTGACTTCGTTATCCACCCGCCTTGGCGTCCCAAAGTGTTGGGATTACAGGCATGAGCCACCGCGCCCGGCCTGAAGTTTTTTTCTTCTGGCAGCTTTTATGAACTTTTTCTGCATTACTTGTTAACAGAAATTTGCCACTTTGAGGGATGTGTGTTTGTGAATGAATTTGCACATTTTTCTTTTGCGTTATCGATTGCTGGGTTTATAATTTCGATTAAATTTTCCAAAAAGTGGCAACGTATCTTTAAATAGTTTTGTAAATCCAAATTTTCCATTTCTTTCTGGGAGTGCAACTACATATAGATGGCAATGCTTAATATTATCTCATTTGTTCTCTGACGCTATGTTCAATTTATTTTTAATTTTTTTTCTCTCTGTCCTTCAACTGGATGGTTTCTACGATTTTTCTTTAAGTTCACTTAACTTTTCTCTGCATTGTCAAATATTTTGTTAAGTCCATCCAGTTAATATTTTCCAGACATTTTATTCTTCTGTTTTGGAATTTGTACTGGGTTCTGCTGTGTAATTTCTATTTCTCTTCTTGTAATGTTTATATTATATTATAAATCCCATAACCTCCATCCATCAGCCTGTCTGATTATTCATCTGTCATCCCCTCTATCAAATTGATGTCTTAAAGTCGTTACTTGCTAATTCCATCATTTATGTCATTTCTGGATCTACTTCTAATGACTAAATTTCCTATTGGTTACAGATCCCATTTTCCTGGTTCTTTACTCATCTAGAAATGTCTCCTGGATATAGTGCATTGCAAACATTAACTTTGTCCAACTTTTGCACTATTTCTTTCAAATAATGTGGACATTTTATGAGCATGTAGTTAATTTATGTGTACATTCGTCTATAGTGTTGTAGTTTATTTCTAAGCTTTGTTAGTAGCATTCTCTAGAGATAGTGGACTCCAAATTGTAATGTGAGGCCTTTCTGGCCTTCCTCTCCAGAATGCCCTGTGTTTTTAACGACAAGTGTCCACTCTGGTTGTTTGGGACTTGAACATGCCCTGTGCTGCTCATTGCTTAGCATATAGCTCTACGGTACATTTTCTTTTAATACAAGTTGTTTATTGCCCTTTTAACGGAGACCCAGTGCTCTGAGTCTCCAGAGGGACAGAACTAATAGCATATATGTATAAATAAAGGGGAGTTTTTTAAGGAGTATGACTCACAGGACCACGAGGTGAAGTCCCACAAAAGGCGTCTGCAAACTGAGGATCAAGGAAGCCAGTTAGAGTCCCAAAACCTTGAAAGTAGGTGAGCAAACAATGCAGACTTCAGTCTGTGGCTGAAGGCCCAACAGCCCCTGGCAGATCACTGGTGTAAGTCCAAGAGTCCAAAAGCTGAAGATCTTAGAGTGTGACGTTTGAAGGAAGGAGGCATCAAGCAAGGGAAAAAGATTTGAAGGCTGGAAGACTTAGCAAGTCTGCTTTTTTCTAGCCAAATTGGCAGCTGATTAGATTGTGCCCACCCAGATGAAGAATGGGTCTGTCTCTCCCAGTCCACTGACTCAAATGTTAATCTCCTTTGGCAACACCCTCACAGACACACCCAGGAACAATACTTTGCATCTTTCAACCAATCAAGATGACACTCAACAGTAACCATCACAGCCAGTTTCAGCATGCACAACTTGCTATTCAACAAAAGGCCCAAGGAGATCCCTTTGCAGATTTCCAGAGGTATTTATCTGTTTCATCTTTTCCCATCTGGCATTTCTTCCCCCCTATACAAGGAAACTAAGCATCTCTAAATGTAGATCTCTGTTTTTCCAATTAAGTGAGAGTACAGCTACCTTCTTGGATCCTCTTCCTAAGCTGGTGTTCAGGAAATTCATGAGTTATAAAGGTGGTACAACTATACCCCTCACCTCATTTGTGTCTGTTCTCTCAGTTCTTGTCACCTGTTGTCACTATTTGAAATTGTCATTTTGTCTCATTTTTCTAGTATCCCGGTTATTTATGATAGCAGTCCTAGTTAACAGTCCTAATGTGTAGATCAGACTACTCTGCATTGTTAGAAGAAAAAAAAAACAACTATATGGCAAGGACACTCGTATTTATTTCAAGAAAAATTTATGAATGACTATTTCTAGACTTCCTAATCAGGAAGATTCTCTTTTTCTCTGGTGCTTTCAAGGATTATTTAGATGTTTTCAACATTCTACATAACCCCTAAAAATGTATTTCAAATTAATTCTCATTTGTAGCAAATCCTCATAGCTGATATGTATGGCATTCTTCTAACAATATATTGTATTTAAAAAGTAATGGATTTTTGTGGTTACTTATCATTATTGAATACTTTATAAGCTTAATAATGTTCAGTTGTTTCTTCTTTTTGTTTTAAGTGGTTAAATACAAAATATGATTATGAACGAAATTTTATTGCTTCTGTTAGGGAAGTTATTGTTGTCATTAAATTATTATCTTCATTATTTCATTGTTTATAAGTTTTATAATCAACTTATATAAAAGTGATAATGTTAGAAATTCTGTTTTATTTCTCATATTATCAAAAATGTTTAACTTTATATTAACTGTGTTTTTTTCTGAATAATAAATCCTTGAGACATTCAACATCTTTGGAGTACATATTGGCAATTGATATATTCTTTGATTGTAATTCATTTAATTGTAAACGTATTGGTTCAGTCTGTGTCTACATATGTAGGCTAATAAAACAAAACTATATAATATGGTTTTATTACTATATAATAAAATCTTTAGGTGTAATAATATATATCCAATAACCTAAATAAGTTTAGCTATTTTCTTTGAACTACCTTCCCCATATTCCTTTTAACCTTGAGATTTTGATTATCCTTTGATATCTGAGTAAACTCAAACTCATACTTCAGGTCCTTTCTTTAGGGAAATGCTCCCTAATCCCCACACCAAGGAGCTTTGATAACCTAACACATGCTTTTCTAATACTCTCTACCTTTCCTTCAGAATAATGGGTATCATTAAAAATAGTTATTTTGTATTAATATTTGCTTTATGTCTGCTTCTATGATGGCTCTAGATTATGCATGAATAATTCTGACTAATTATCAGTCTCATGTATAATATTTGACTCACATTTAGCAGACAAAATATATATGTTGAATGATTAATTGAACACTGTACACATACTTTCTTTCCCTAAGATGCTTAATTATTTTTTGTTTTCTTTTTCATTTTTGAGAAGGTAAAGATTTTTAATTATCAGTAATGAGTAAATAAAGAGAAAGAGGTATTCATAGCATCTTATTATTAACTATTGCCTTTCTATTTTATAGTATTTAAATATTATATATATTTAATTTTTTTTAATTACAGCATATGCTGTGTATTATATAGATCAGATAAGACAACTGCATTCAAGTTAAACACCGGCCTCTACGCAATCCTGTTTCACTCACTCACAGAGGCTGTTCTTGAGTGTACTCTCCAATGTTTATGAAAATCTCTGCCTCAGAAGTCATATCTCAAACATGTAAGCCATCATATAATACATATTATTTTGTTTTGTAAGGTATACATGTACATAATTTTCAAAAAAGTTCCTTGTGATAAGATTTCCTAATTTTTTGCTAGATAAATTTGATATTGTTAGCATGAATTAAGTAACTTTATAAGTTCTGAAGACCATAAATGAAAGCAATTAATTTCAGAAAATGAGACTTATACCTGACGTCAATTATTATTCTTGTTTAGAGCTGGTGAAAGTAGTTGTTAGCAGTTAACTTCAAAGGTTAATGTAACATTGGTCAATATAAACCTAATACAGTGAATCAGAATTGTCAGGAATGGTTAATTTTTGCCAGCAAAACAGCAAGTAGTTTAAATATTACTTATGGACATAATTAACAAATTTTATTCCAAGAAAATGGTCCATACTTTCTTGTTTCTTACATGCCTCATAATTCACAGCAAAAAATTGGACATTTAATATATTGTTGAAACTCTGGGAACTTCCACTCTCCCTTCTGCAATGTGCTCTTGTTGTTGGCTTGTTTATTTGTATAGCAGTGCCTGGCTTATTTTAGTGAATTCTTTCACCCCAGACATCGGTAAGCCTCTATGGTTCTACCCCAGGAAGCACAGGTTCTCCTTTTCCTGACCAAAACCAGCTGTTAAATTTCACTAATTGCTGGCTAATTGATGTATGTTTTCCCCAGTTCCCTGGGGCATAAATTGCTCTGCAGTATTATTGTAGCAAACTGTAGTTCTTTTGAAGGGATAGTTTTGGAAATCCGTGTTTGATATTTGTTCTGAGTTCAAGAGAATGATTTCCTGGTAGTTCCTCTTGTAAACTAGCTGACCTAGAGTCTATGCTTTAACTTCATTAAATTCACATATTTCCTCCCAATTTTTCTTTTTATTACAGTTATCACTGTTCTTGAGAATTACCTTAAGCTTGAACCTCCCCATGCCATGTTGTAAGTAAAGTGAGTTTCTTGGGAAAGAGATTGGAAGTCATATGTATTTTGACTCAAATGTCCTCCAAAGCAAAACAAAATAAATCAAAAGTTATATATGTGTGTGTGTGTGTCTGTGTATATATAATATATAATACATACACACACAGATAACTAAAAATAAATATCATTGTTAAAGCAAAATAAGGGGAAATGAAACACAACAGTTAGACTGAGATTAGTACTAGGAAATAAACATTTGTAGCACTTATGTTTTGCCAGTCACAGGCACAAGATGACACCAGGATGTATGTATTGTATAAAATAACACACACACACACACATATATATGCACACACATATACACATACATATATATAATACACACACACACACACACACATATATATATGTTGTTACAGATATTTTATCCCTCATTTCTCAGGGCAAGTAAAGAAAGTACTGCAAATAAAATAGGGAATTTTAAGAATATAAAAATCCCATTTTTTTTTTACAGTGCTTTTACTAAGAAGGGCATATTTTCCATTATTGTGCCTTACATTTACCCTAAGAATTGGCAAAACAGTCATTGTAAATGAATGAGAAATTTAAAATAAGAAAACAGTCCTAGATTAAAACTAGATGCAAAGCAAAACTAGAAATTCTTATTAAGGAAGATAATGTTAGTGATGGGTAAAAGTTGGGAAGAAGATTTGAGGAATCACCTCAAACATGCTTTTTACACCAAAGAAACCTAGACACACTATTAGGCTACAACTGGCCCTGAACAATGTTTCTGAAGTATAATGCCTTCAAATGTATTCAAGCTGTCATTCTTTAATTTGAATATTATTAAAGTCATGGCATTTAATTTTCCTAACTTTATAAAATGTAAGGAAATTAATGATATTCTGTGTTTTATCTTCTCCCATCTTCACCTCTATCATAGTTCATATAATCATTTTCTAAATAACACTCTCCATTTCTGTTGATTGCTCTCTCTGTTAATTAACTTTTCTTGTGATTTTAAATATTAGTTATCTATGCTTCTTTAGTAATTTTATGCTCCATTTTCTCAATTAGTAGTTATAGCTATAAGCAATATGCCATTATGAAGAGGGTTCAGAAGTTATAGATTATGATTTTCTTTAAATGTGAAATAACTGTTTAGATGCTATTTGCATGGTAAAAATGAAAACGAGAGACCGATTTATTGTAACCTTTACTTCTTTGTATCTTTCTTCAGATTTCTAGCAGATTGAGTTATGTTAATACGACAAATATTTTCAAGTATAAAATGCCTTTGAGGAAACAAGAAGCAGTTCATAACTTAAAAAGTCATTCTGGGATTTACTTTTTAACAAATGCCAACACTTACAGAACTGGAGTGATGAGCTTATTTATATTCTTTCTCAGAGTCTTAATTTGTTACTGTGATACGAACTTAACTATGTAGCTTAGAATAAAACTAATTTTTCCATTAATTTTTGTAGAACTACCTTATACTTTATTTCAAAGTATTTTTTAAAGTCTTTGAAAATGACTTTACAAATAGTGTGCTTTGTAGGGAAAATATCTTTTGTTGAAAATAATAGATAGCTCATTAAGTCTGTGGTAAAGTTGAAATATTGTCCGGAACTAAGAACCAGAAATTTTAGGAAAAATTCATTATAATGAATAAACACCAATCATTTTCAAAGTTTACCTTCCAAAAAACACCATTGAATTGGCCTAGTTTTTAGTAATAGTTCTTTCCTATGTTCAGAAATAAAAGTAAATAGACCTTAACTTCTTCCAGAGTATAAGTGACAGGGTGAAAAGTATTTCCTTAACTGAAAGGAAATTTAAAGATTATTATCAAAAAAATATTTAGAGCTAGTAAAACAATTCACCAATATTGAAACCCTTTTACTTCCAAATAGTCTTTCAAATGATTATGTCTGATAAATTTGACTTGTCTAATTATTTATTATCTTGATAGCTGTAGCAGGCAGTTTATATAATAATACAAGCAGCAGAAATAGCCTTAGATGAAATTCAGCAGAAAATAACTTCATATATTATTGTTGAGTTGACAAAAATACCAGTCAACTTATTAAAAAAAAAAAATCCCTCAGATGTGATCTGACACAATTACAGTCATTTTACCAAGGAACTAGTTTGATGAAGACACAATTACCATTGATGATGAGCACTGTGTCTACCTTGGTGATTCTACCACTTGATTTGAACATGGATACTTTTAGAAGTCCCAGTGCTACTACGTCATATCAAAATGGTAAGAATAAAATTAAAAAACAGATAAATGAAATGACATCAAAATTAAATTTTTGCACTGTAAGTAATATCTAAAAAGGAAAATGACCACCAATATTTGGGATACATATTTTCAAATCATGTGTCTTATAAGGGGCTTAGATCTAGGATATATAAAGGAAACTAATGACTCAGTGATAAGAACATAGACTAATTTTTAAAATGGACAAATAATTTGATTCCAGTATTTCTCCAAAGAAAATATGCCAAAGGCCAGCAAACACTTGAGAAGATGCACATTATCATTAGTCATTCGTGGAATAAAAATTAAAATCACAATACATTGCTACTACATATAAAATCAGATGGTAAAATTCAGAAGACAGAATGTAAAATGTGGTGGTGATAATGTGACTACATTGGAACAATCATCCATTGCTAGTGGAATGTAAACTATTACAAACAATCTGGAAAATAGTTTGATGGTTTTCAAACAACTTAAACATAAATTTATAATATGATCCAGTAATTCAACTTCTAATTACATACCCAAAAGAAATGAAAACCACAAAATCCAGAAAATACTTTGTACATAAATGTTTATATCAGCATTACTCATAACCACATAAAAGTGAAAAATTTCAAAATGTTCATAAATTGGTGAATAAATCAATAAAATGTAGTTTAGCCATACAATGGAAGGTTACTCAGCAATAAAAAGGAATAAAGTGCTCTACCTTCTATAATATGAATGAGCTATGAAACATTATGCTAAATGCAAATAGCCAGTCTCAAATGATGACATATTGTACAATTCCATTGTACAAAATGTCTAGAACAGATAAATCTATCATAAAACAGAGTAGATTAATGGTTGCCTGTATCTGGGGAGGATAGAGATAAAGAGTGATTGCTAATGGGTAGATTGGACATGATGAATATGTTCTAAAATTAGGTTTTGTGATAACAGCACAACTATGACTATTCCAAGGAAGCATTGAATTGTACAATTTGAATGAATATTGGTGTATCTCAATAATATAAAATATTATATCAAAATGAAGCTGCTACAACATGTAGTTCATGAAAAAATGTGTGACTTGGGGTACCATATAAAATTGTATTGTACGACTAAGTAATGTATGATGGGTCAAACTTTTTCTTTAATCTCAGTTATAAGTAAATAGTGAAATAAAATTTGTAGGTTTATTAACAGAAGTAAATGAAAATCAACTTATGTAGACCATGTTATCTGGATATGCATTCAAAATGTTTCCATCTTTCTAATGTATTGACTTTTTAATCCTTAAAAAAGTCCTGCTTTTACTTTGAAGACATTCTATACATTAAGGATATATTGTTTGGTATCAGTTTAGTCATTCCAGCTCTTGATTTGGTTACTGATTACTTGGTTTATGGTTTCCAATTTTTTTGCTTTAAAACTATTCAGGTATTTTAATTTGAAATATATCACAGGTAGAGGGCAGACAGTATATCATTGAATCTTGTTTTTATATTATTCCAATCTTACAATCTTTGCCTTTGAATATCATGTGTTTTTAATTTCTGTTTAATGTAATTACTAATATAGTTGAATTTATGTCTGATATATGGATGTGATATATATATATATATGTGAGATATATACACATACTGTGTATATATGATCTATATACTGATATATATGTGAGATATATATATGACATAAGTTCATGAACTTACTGCCAGCACAAAGAAGCACTGGATTCTTTTAAGTTAAACAAATATTATATTATATCCTGTCTCTATCTCTCCCACTCCTATTTTTTTCTCTCTCTCTCTATGTGTATATATAACATATAATGCTTGATACACTACACGAGTTAATATTGCAAAGCTACTTTCATATAAATGACATACTTACATAGTTTATATAAATATTTATATAGTTTAGATATTAATATATATTTACAGGTGTATTTTATAATTTACATGTGTATTTTATAAAAAGCTCAGGTATTTATGTAAATATATGTGTATCTCACATATATATAGTTTTACAGTCTCCTATCTGCCAACATGTAAATGCCATTTCTAGTGCTCTTGACTCCTTGTGGATTCCAGTAAAAATCTGTTTTCTACAAACAACCATTCTTTTATTCTTCCACAAATTCTCTACACAGTGTGCTGCATTCCTTGTCACTTTGTTTGTAAATTATACTTTAAGTTCTGGAATACGTGTGCGGAACGTGCAGGTTTGTTACATGTGTATACACATGCCATGGTGGTTTGCTGCACCCAACAACCTGTCATCCGTCTTAGGTATTTCTCCTAATGCTATCCTTTCCCTAGCCTCCCACCCCCTGACAGTCCCTGGTGTGTGATGTTCCCCTGCCTGTGTCCATGTGTTCTCATTGTTCAACTCCCATTTATGAGTGAGAATATGTGGTGCTTGGTTCTCTGTTCCTGTGTTAGTTTGCTGAGAATGGTGGTTTCCAGCTGCATCCATGTCCCCCAAAAGGACATTAACTCATTCCTTTTTATGGCTGCATAGTATTCAATAGTGTATATGTGACACATTTTCTTTATGCAGTCTATCATTGATGGGCATTTGGGTTGGTTCCACGTCTTTGCTATTGTGAACACTGTGACAAAAAAACATATGTGTGCATATGTCTTTATAGTAGAATGAATTATAATCCTTTGGATATATAGTCAGCAATGGGATTGCTAGGTCAAATGTTATTTCTGGTTCCAGAGCCTTGAGGAATCACCACACTGTCTTCCACAAGGCTTGAACTAATTTATACTCCCATCAACAGGGTAAAAGCGTTCCTATTTCTCCACATCCTCTCCAGCATCTGTTGTTTCCTGACTTCTTAATGATCACCATTCTAACTGGCATGAGATCATATCTCATTGTGATTTTGGTTTGCCTTTCTCTAATGACCAGTAATGATGAGCTTTTTTCATATGTTTGTTGGCCATATAAATGTCTTCTTTTGAGAAGTGTCTGTTCATATTCTTCATCCACTTTTTGATCAGTTGTTTTTTCTTGTAAATTTGTTTAAGTTCCTTATAGATTCTGGATATTAGCCCTTTGTCAGATGAGTAGATTGCAAAAATTTTCTTCCATTCTGTAGGTTGCCTGTTCACTCTGATGATAGTTTCTTTTGCTATGCAGAAGCTCTTTAGTTTAATTAGATTCCATTTGTCAATTTTGACTTTTGTTGCCATTGCTTTTGGTGTTTTAGTCATGAAGTCTTTGCCCATGCCTATGTCTTGAATGGTATTGCCTAGGTTTTCTTCTAGGGTTTTTATGGTTTTAGGTCTTACATTGAAGTCTTTAATCCACCTTTAGTAAATTTTAGTGTAATGTGTAATGAAGGGGTCCAGTTTCAGTTTTCTGCATATGGCTAGCCAGTTTTCAAGCACCATTTATTACATAGGGAATCCTTTCCCCGTTTCTTGTTTTTGTCAGGTTTGTCAAAGATCAGATTGTTGTAGATGTGTGGCATTATTTCTGAGGCCTCTGTTTTGTTCCGTTGGTCTATATATCTGTTTTGGTACCAGTACCATGCTGTTTTGGTTACTGTAGCCTTGTAGTATAGTTTGAAGTTGGGTCACGTGATGCCTCCAGCTTTGTTCTTTTTGCTTAGGATTGTCTTGGCTATAGGGGCTCTTTTTTGGTTCCATATGAAATGTAAAGTAGTTTTTTCTTTTTTCTTTTTTCTAATTCTGTGAAGAAAGTCAATGGTAGCTTGATGGTAGTTGTCCAGCATTGAATCTATAAATTACTTTGGGCAGTATGGCCATTTTCATGATATTGATTCTTCCTACACATCAACATGGAATGTTTTTTCCATTTATTTGTGTCCTCTCTTATTTCCTTGAGCAGTGGTTTGTAGTTCTCCTTGAAGAGGTCCTTCACATCTCTTGTAAGTTATATTTCCTAGGCATTTGATTCTCTTTGCTGCAACTGTGAATGGGAGTCCACTCATGATTTGGCTGTCTGTCTATTATTGTTGTATAGGAATGCTTGTGATATTTGCACATCGACTTTGTATCCTGAGACTTTACTAAAGTTGCTTATTAGCGTGAGGAGATTTTGGGCTGAGACGATGGGGTTTTCTAAATATACAATCATGTAATCTGCAAACAGAAACGATCTTAATTCCTCTCTTCCTATTTGAATACACTTTATTTCTTTCTCTTACCTGATTGCCCTGACCAGAACTTCCAATACTATGTTGACTAGGAGTGGTAAGAGAGGGCATCCTTGTCTTGTGCTGGTTTTCAAAGGGAATGCTTCCAGCTCTTGCGCATTCAGTATGTTATTGGTTGTGGGTTTGTCATGAATAGCACTTATTATTTTGAGATACGTTCCATCGATACCAATTTATTGAGAGTTTTTAGCATGAAGGGGTGTTGAATTTTATTGAAGGCCTCTTCTGCAAATAGACCAATAACAAGTTTTGAAATTGAGGCAGTGATTAATAGCCTACCAACTAAAAAAAGCCCAGAACCAGACAGATTCACAGCCAGTTCTAACAGAGGTACAAAGAGGAGCTGGTACCATTCCTTCTGAAAATATCCTATACATTTATTTGATATAAAATTTAGTAAAAGACAAAATATCTTTTTAAACTTATAAACACTTAAAAATAGCATAATTTTACTTAACATTTTAAATTACTTTTAAGATGCAATTTTATTCTTACATATGATTATCATATTAATTTGAAACAGATTCACACACAACTGACTCACACAGAATCAGAGGGATTATGTGCTTATTTTACCCATTGTATTGCTGATGTGGTCATATTTAACATAAAATTCATTTAAATCATAAAGGGACATATCTAATACTTGAATGGGTTATCAACAGCACCAACGTAATGTATAATTATTATTGTATATGTGTATGTTTACCATGAATTGTATTATTGGTAACTATTATATATAAAATTTAAACTTTTATACTCTCTATATTAATGCATTTTAAACCCAATATTTATTTCCTCTGTAGTCAAACACTTGTAGCATGTAGAAAATAATCAGCATAAACATTTAGGTGTAAAAACACACATAACCAACATTTGTTTGACTGCCACTACATAAACTGCACTAAAAGAATTAATAATGATTTTATTATTTTCTTAAAAATGTCATATGCATATTATTATTTAATTTACAAACTTACCTCACTGAGTCATATTATAATCTATCCCCATTTTACAGATGAGGAAACCAGGGTAGCTAGGTACTCTGCTAGGAAATTACACTAGCATAGGAAAAATGCAAAAGCATTATTTGCCTTCATGGAGCATCTATTCTCACAAGAAAGACAAACACCAATCATGTGAAGAAACAAATGAATTAAAAATTACCAGAGAAACAACAACAAAAACAGAGGTGGAAAAAACAGTTCTGAAGAATTGCCAGCAACAGTGAGACCCGGAGGGAAATAAGGAGTTAGTTATGAAAACAACCAGAAATAATTTCTTTAAGTATAAAGGAATAACAAGTGCAAAAGTTTTCAGTAGAGGGAGCAATCCTAGTAATACTACTAATTCATAGAATAACAAAGGCTAGAATTTTGTGAGTGCCTGTAACATAATGAAGCTGGAAGGATAAACAAAAGCCATATCTCTCAGGGACCTGATCACTTACAGCCTTGATAGCCACGAGCAGGGAGGATTGAAATTGAGCATTTCTTCCTGTGCTGGGCTGTTACTTTGTACATGCATACTAGTTCAGAGAGCATTTGCATCTTCTATTTGTTCTTCTCTTTCATAGTACTTTGAGTTATTCAGGAATAGGGCCTCCTCTTTATCCACAAACCAGGCACAACACTGGTGAATTTCTTAAAGCACAATAACTTAAATGAATGATTTCAACTGTAGAAGATTTAATAATGGCTGTTTCCACTCACTAATGTATATGAATTACAATCAGACACACAGAAAATGTGTAACATCATTTAAAAATCCTGTATCAATTGCTACTCTTCAAAAATCATTTTTAGAGTAAATGTAATCTTCGGCTATAAATTTTGTATAGTATGTACCATGCCTTTTCATTAAACGAGTAGTGTAATATAATGGGCAACCAATCTGTTTAACATCTTTTTAAAAACATCAAATATTTATTTAAAAATACTGCCAAAAATCTTACATAATATTTGATTGTATTGTTTGCATTATTTATCATTTTTTCAGATATTAAAAAAAGTATGTTTAAAAAGTATTACATTCATAATGTACATTATATGTCTGATAACATATAATACCACCGAAATTTTTTCATAAGACATTGAGTTTAATATGACTGATATATGTCTGGCTCAAATTCTATCATTTCGATCTCTCTTCAATGCGTTTATTCATATTTATTCCTTTTCTTTTTATATTTCGCAAAAAAATCATATCACAAAACATCTGCCAACAATTTCCTTTTGGGCTGAGTCTGATAGATAAGAGATAGGGCAAATTTGGAAAGGCTTATTTTTTCCTTGTGATTTTAACATTTTATTTTATATTCCTGTTTTTTGCTGCACTCCAAAGTCATTTTGACCTTGAGCAGAAAAGTTCAGCTAGACTTCTTTTTTTCTGTCCTTCTATGTCTTCATTTTTTACCTTGTGGTTTTATTTTTAAATGTTACCAATTTCAAAACTTTTTTTTAAAATCAAATTCTTCATTCAGAACATATATTTCTGGATGTTGCTCTTTAAAATTGTAATTGCCAATTTTGGTCTGATCCTCATCTAGCTTTAGAAAAGCTCCTCTACCAAGAAGGAGAAAAAACTACCGATTAAAATCTAACGTGACTTTGGAGCTAATGGATAGAAAGCCATGTTGAAAATCAGTTTAGATTTGTGAGAAAAAAACAGACTGCATTTTACGAAAAATTTGTATAAGCCTGTGAGCTTTAGGGGAATGGACAACAATAGCCAAATTTCATTTAAGAAAAATTAAATAAGAAAATCAGTGTCGTTTTGTTAAATTTAAATGCAACTCATTCAAAGTTTCAGAGATCCAGAACTTCTATTACGTTTCCTTAGTAAACTCACAGGATCTTTCTTCTAAAAGGGAAAGCGGCTTTGTTTCTAACATACCCTAACCTTAATCCCTATGCGTCAACTCTCTTGCTATGTCTTCAGTAAAAGCATATATCCTCACACCTACAAATAAAGCAAAGTGAGATACAAACTCCAATGCTTTTTATTTTTTGAGACGGAGTCTGACTCTCTCTGTTGCCCAGGCTGGAGTGAAGTGGCGCAATCTCGGCTCACTGCAAGCTCTCCCTCCCGGTTTCACGCCATTCTCTTGCTTCATCCTCCCGAGTAGCTGGGACTACAGGCGCGCCCCCCTCATGCCCCGCTAATTTTTCTATTTTTAGTAGAGACGGGGTTTCACCATGTTAGCCAGGATGGTCTTGATCTCCTGACCTTGTGATCCGCCCGCCTCGGCCTCCCAAAGTGCTGGGATTACAGACTTGAGCCACCACGCCCAGCCTAATATTTTGTATTTTTAGTAGAGACGAGGTTTCACCGTGTTAGCCAGGATGGTCTTGATCTCCTGACCTTGTGATCCGCCTGCCTCGGCCTCCCAACAAACTCTAATGCTTTTAAGCCATTTTAGACACATGAGTCACTGAAAGGTTGCTAAATATTAACCTGGGAGTGATGATTGATTCTTTTGAAAAAGAAATACTCTGCATCAATGTTTCTGTAACAGAGACCAATAAACTGGAGAAAGGCTGACAATTATCTACAAATTGTAGTCCATGGTAAATTTCTTACTGTTTAATATTTTTTACGTTTGACATAGAAAATATATAATAAGTACACATTCCCAACAAAACTTTCTTCCTACATTAAATGACATGTGATATATTTTAACATGATGTTTGTGTTTTTAAAAGTATATATTATAAATAAGTTCAAAGAGGTATGTGATTATTTTTTAACTATGACAAATATCTACTTTCTTCAGCGCTTACAATATGACAGATATTTTGCTGTTCACTTAATTGTTATCTCATTTAATCTTCAAAATTGTCCCATAATCATTATGATCATTTTACCAATTACTGATAAGTCATAGTTTGCTTGTATAGTTAATAAATACTTTCTTTACCCATACTTTTCTCTTGTTAGACTCACAAAAATCTGAAATAATATCATCATTTCCATTTTGTGGATTAAGAAGCATAGAGATACTTGGCTGAAATGCAAATAAAATTTTGATATTCTTTAACATCTGCTTTAAAACTTCGAACAATTGCTACCTCTCACATTTAACTCACTTGATGTGTAATCCAATGATTTTAGAATGAATTGTACTATATAGGTCATTTCCTTTTCTGTATTGAATAATAAATTGGGGTGTACCAAAAATAATTAACAGTCTTTATGGTAAAGATTGGCAGTAAATTGAAAGATTCTTTAAACTTTGAGATTATTCATTCTTCCATTGAACATTGATTTACCAGGAGAGCCTGTGATTTTAATGGCATTATACATAATAATTTCAACTTAAATGAGATTTTGAATATTTTAATAAGCTATGTAGTATTTCCAATAGAATCTATAATTGACATCTCAAAGAAAAACTTTCCTTTTATGTTCTTTATGCTTGAGCAGGTTTCTAAAGAATATTTATAGAAAATGCATTTTAACATTTTAATATTGATATTAATGTTTGACACCAAAAGTTGGTAAATTCTGTTTTCTTGAGTACTACCTTCTTCAAAGTGAAATATTACAGACCATATTGACCCAAATAAATAGGTCAGAGTTTCAAAAGAGTTTTCAAACTCCCGTTCAATTGCTCCCAAAAATATTTTGTTTTGAATTTGTTTAGTGTAAGATTTTTATTCCCATCAGTGCACAAATTTATTATTTGAAATAGCCAAAAGCTGCTGTGATTTATTTATAACACTCTAATACAGTTGACCCTTGAACAAAATGGGGATTTGGAGGGCTAAACACCATGAAGTAGATAATTCACCTATACCTTTTGACTCAGCAACAACTTAACTTTAATAGTCTATTGTTGACTGTAAGACGTACTGATAAACAGTCAATTAATTCGTATCTTGTATGTTATATGTATTAAACACTATGTTTTCACCAGAAGATAACCTAGAGGATGTTATTAAGAATATCATAAAAAAGATAAGATGTTATTCATCAACTGAAAGTGGTTCATTATAAGGGTCATCTCCTTGTCATCTTCACACTGAGTAGGCCAAGAAGAAGGAGGAAAATGAGTTGGTCTTTCTATCTTAAAGATGGCAGAGACAAAAAAAAAAAAAAAAAAAAAAAGTGTGTAAGTTGACCACAGTTCAAACTCAAGTTATTCAAGGGTCAACTGAAAATGGCAGTTATGTTACTGAATCGGGTTTGAAATATTAGTCATTATTAGTGACATCAGCTGTGTTATATCCAGTGTACCCCAATGTCTTATATCCAGTGTATTCCAAAATTCAGTCCAATTTATATATTTACTCCCAAACTTGTGATTATGCTAAGATTGGCATCTGATTATAATTGAATAAATTATTAATAAAGCAATCATTATGTCTAATTCTTCTCTGAAATATTCATATTTCATAAAATATATTTAATTAAAATTTTAAATATTTTATTTGCAAAATTGGAAGACACAGTGTAGGAAAAATATTGACAGATTACATTTACCCTTGCTAGATTTTTACCAGAAGTAAATGTTTTAAAAAAAATTCAATGTCAAACAAATGTGGCAGAGGTCAGAGTATCTCTTCTCGCTCAATGAATAAATGTAGAAGAAAGACTTCAGAGAATATTTTTAAATTGACAAATCTTAAAATGTTACCATTGTGATAATGAAAAAACTTTGATAAATTCTCTAGACTAAAAAAGACACGTGGGCTGGGCGCCGTAGCTCACGCCTGTAATCCCAGCACTTTTCGCTTGAGGTCGGGAGTTCGAGACCAGCCTGACCAACATGGAGAAACCGCCCCCCGTCTCTACTAAAAATACAAAATTAGCTGTGCGTGGTGGCGCATGCCTGTAATCCCAGCTACTCAGGAGGCTGATGCAGGAGAATTGCTTGAACCCGGGAGGAGGAGGTTGAAGTGAGCTGGGATCACACCATTGCACTCCAGCCTGGGCAACAAGAGCCAGTCTCTTTCTCAAAAAAAAAAAAAAAAAAAGACACGTGATGCCATTTTTTTTTTTTTTTGAGAATCCTCTGATTGTTCCAGAGATGCGCACTGAGACTGGATTCCTTGGTGTGCCAACAGAGAGGCAAGCCTAGGGTAGCTCTCAAATTAAATAAGCAGGAGGCTACTAGCATGAGATGGTCTCCCATATTTTGAGTTCCTAAGTACAAACCACAACCTAACTTGGGATTATAACAAATGGCTACATCTTGGTCATCACAAACAGCTGGGCTTCAGTCATTCACAGGCAGCTCTGTCTTCACACCATGCCCAAATTAGGCAAACATCTAGCTGTAGCCAATCAAGTGATTTCCCTACTTCACATCTGTGTTCTTTCTGTGAAATGAAAGTTAATTGGTCATACTGCTAGGTAGAGCTCTTAGAACCTCTTCCAGTTCTGAGTGCTGCCTAATTTACAAATTGTTCTTGCTCAAATAAACTGTACGAAATTTCATTTGCATTCTTTTTGTTTTGGTTTGGTTTGGTTTGGTTTTTGGGTTTTTTTTTATAACACACCAGATTCAGTTCAAGCAATTTAGCATTAACTGAGAGGGACTGGTTATATCACAGCTGTTTTTACATCAATGACATTTTATATGTCTATGAGAAATTCCATATCTCTGAGACAAAAGGTTGAGAGGAAGGAAGAAAGAAAATCAGAGCAGTATTTTATGTTGACACACTTACATTTTTAAATTTTACTTAGTTTGGAAAGGACACTAGAGATCAAAAACAAGTACTGCCACTGTTTTTCTTATTATTAATCTTTTTTATACAGATAAACTGTTATACCTTACATAGATCATGCCACTTTAATGTCATCCCTCAGGAAATTTCTATAATGCCTGGATCCTGACAAAAATTCAGACCAACCTTTCAACAAATGCTTGCTCAACAGTGCCACCTCTGATTTTTATTTATTTTATTTATTTATGTATTTATGTATGTATTTATTTATTTATTTTATTTTATTTATTTATTTTTGAGACTGAGTCTCACTATATCACCCGGGCTGGAAGTGTAATGGCGCGATCTCCGATCTCAGGTCAATGCAACCTCCATCTCCCAGGTTCAGTGGGATTACAGGCGTCCGCCACCATGCCTGGCTAATTTTTGTAGTTTTAGTAGAGACGGGGTTTCACCATGTTAGCCAGGCTGGTCTCAAACTCCTGACCTCAATTGATCTTCCCGCCTCGGCATCCCAAAGTGCTGGGATTACAAGTGTGAGCCACTGCGCCTGGGCGTGATTCTTAAATTCAACATTCCAGCCAAACTTTAACTACAATTTTCAAGCACCCCATTCATCTCACCTCCAGATCTTAGCATTTTTTTCCCTTTATCTTGTAGTGTTCTTTCTTCATCTGGTCAATAATCATGTATCCCTCCTGAGTTTCTAGGTCATTATACATAGAAAACAATACTTAGTGACTCATAAAATCTGTTAGTTGATCTAGTCTACCCCTTCCCTGTGTTTATCTCTATCATGGCATTTATAGCTCTTGACTGTAAATGTCTTTTTACGTGTCAGGTTTCACAAATATTGTGTAACTATAATGAAAGCTGAGACTCTGTCATAGTGCTGTCTCTCTAGGGTGACGCAACAGCTGGTTCATAGTTGGAAATTGATTAATACATTTTAGATGTATGACAGATTACCAATAGGACTTATACGACTGTCAACACCTTTTTTAGGTAAACCCACTGAGTTTCAACAAAAGATTTCAAGGAAACTGTCTCTAACTTCCTTTGGTGTTTGACCACATAAAGAGAGGACATGTGATTACAAACACGTGATGTATCTTTTAATATTTGGCCCAATAAGAACCTTGAGCTTATAAAAAACTTTAGAAATTATGTAGTTTCATTTTCTTAGGGGAAGAAACTAAGCAATAAAAGAAGTATGTAATATATCAAAAAATCAAATCATTAGTAATTGACAGATCAAACAAAAAATCAGTCTCGAGTCCAGGTTTGGTGACCCCAATTTTTTCAGAGACTATTGACCTATTTATTTAATAGCAACAAGATTTATATAAAGTCAGAATTTCTCAATTCTTGTTCCAACTGGATCAGTTGCTAGTACCGTAACATAATTACAAGCTGACCTGGGCAGATTTGATTCAAATGTCAAATAAGGATAATATCATTTTCATTTTTTAAAACTTAAGCAACAGATTTTTTACTGCAACTTATCTAACACCTTTCTAGTCTACAGTACAATTTATTCCTCCTACTTCTATGAATGTGATTGCTTTGTATGTGTTTCAGTTTGATCAGAGTTAAGAAGGTAGTAGACTCTCCAAGAATTACCTTGTGTGTGAATACAGTTGTGTGCTGATAGCTACAGTAAGCACTCAAATTTTATTAGCTAATTTTCTTACTCTTAATAGAGAATCTCCAGCATTTACTCAATTCCCACTCTAAAAGTTTTCAGAGAGTATTCTCTACAGGATCACAAATACCTCCACTCCAGTTAATCACATTCAGTGTTTCAGCTGCTCCTGTTACGTGTGTTAGCTTTCATGGGGATTTGCTAATGCTCCTGTTGTCATCAGTTTCTTAAAAATTTAGCCCGTGCTCCACACCTGTAACCACTTTCTTTATGAAATGTATCACTATTGTGCAATTCACAATGGTCTCCTACCACAGATGTAGATGTACATATATAGAGTTAATCTAATTTGTACAACAAATTCTACTTGCTACAATCAATAAGATAAATGAATTGAAATAAATTGAACTAAATAAAGATTAGACTGATTGGAACAGATCTTAGCCAAAAGGCCAAAAAGCAATTAAGTAGAGATTAAATAAAAATAATACCCAGTGCAATGAATCGAGCCCAATGGTGGAACCACAGACTCCGAGTCAATATCCTCAGTCTTTCAGCTTTTTCATTGTGTGCTTCTGGGCAATTAACTTTATGTGTCTCTGCCTCAGTTTTCTGACTGGTGGAATAGAGATAAAAATTCCCTCATAGCTTCCTAATTTCCCATATAGTCATGTTATTAGATTTAAACCAGTTAATATTTCTAAAATGCTTAAAACAATACTTGTCATACAGTATTTTTAAAATGTGTTTTTTTAATTGGCTTTAAGTGTACATCTGTAAAAATTCAGTCACATAGGACTGTAAATTAATATTCTGCAAAATAACTATAAACACTGTGACAAAATAATTTTATGCTAAAATTGATATAGGCAATGCTATCTTAGCTTTATCAAGTGCATTTTTGTCTGCAGATTTATTATAGATTTTAATAATAGAATACTGCAAATCATCAAGCAGGGATATAGTATGCATTGTTTCCCACTTTACTTGTGAAAACCCCTTTTTCATAAAGATTTTATTAAGATCTTTCATAACTTGTGCATATCATCTTTCATAAGAACACAGATGGGAGATTTTAACTTAAAATATTTCTACATTATATAATACTATATGCAAGATTCATAAATTATCATCAAGAAATTTTTGCTATGTATTTACAATGTCTGCCACTGTAAAAGTTATGAATAATGCACTTACAATGCATAGAAAAAATAAGTATAGATCAGAAATAACATTTATCACTTTTCACACTGAAAATTATTGAACTATGTATTCTCAAATTATGAAATAGTCTGGGTTTCCAGATATATGGAATACACCAATGGAAATTAACTAGAGTTAAATGCAATTCAGATAGTATGCAAACCAGTTCAATTCTGCTTGCTTTTATGTCATCTTTAGAAAAATAGTAGGCTATAGCTTTTGAAATAATTTATAAGTAAATTTAGTTCACATTTAGTCACAGTTTAATAATCTTTACATTATTAAATGTTAAATAGATACTAACATACTTCAGTATGAAGATTTTGAGTTAAAATTTTTTTCCTGATTTCACTTAGGCAGATAAAAAAACATATATTTATACTGGTATTATTCAATAATAAAAGCTGGGATATTGAAATTTCTACTTATGCTAATTTACCATCATTTAATATCCTACATTATAATTATAAAATACATAGTGTAAAAGATGAAAACTAAATTATTTCCATTTTTAATATTTTATTGGTATTTTGAGCTAAAATGTTCTATTTTTGTGTTTGTCATTATTGCATTTGAGAATACAGTTTTTTTTTTATACTTTAAGTTCTAGGGTACATGTGCACAACATGCAGGTTTGTTACATATGTATACATGTGCCATGTTGGTGTGCTGCACCCATTAACTCATCGTTTACACTAGGTGTATCTCCTAATGATATCCCTCCTCCTTCCCCCCTCAACAATAGGCCCCAATATGTGATGTTCCCCTTCCTGTGTGTAAGTGTTCTCATTGTTCAATTTCCACCCATAGGTGAGAACATGTGGTGTTTGGTTTTCTGTTCTTGTGATAGTTTGCTGAGAATGATGGTTTCCAGCTGCATCCATGTCCCTACAAAAGACACAAACTCATCCTTTTTTATGGCTGCATAGTATTCCATGGTGTATATGTGCCACATTTAACAGACTCACACATGTGATGAACAGCATAGTTCCTAAAGTTAAAAAAAAACTAACATATAAATATGTATTTATGAGTGCCTATATGTGTATATTTGAACATATTTGCACAAAAGCTCATAGAACATTGTATAATAGTTTTATTTGGTCTTTACAAATAAAATGTATATGTGGCAGTTTTAAAGCATTTTTATTTTCAATATAGAAATTCAAAATTCATCAACTCAACAAGAATTCTCTATCAATTAGGTACATTATAATAATTTTGTTAACTATTTTTGGTCACAATTTAACTACTGCTGTAAATAATTGAGTGGTAAATAGTATTTATTCATTTTCATAGGCAGAAAGTACAGTTAATCAGTTACAAACTAACAGTTTCACTATGGGAACAAATTATCCAAACATTATAAACAGTACAGATTTGAGTTTCATGTTTTCATTTGGAAAAGATAGGAGTACATAAAACATTAAGCAGAAATGAGCTCTTTTTGTTCAAACATTCTATGAATAAATTATTACACTTTCATATTGTTGTACTTTGCCACACTTCTCCATGCTTTATTTCATGATCTCTCTTCTGGTTGAAAGGAAGAGTCCATGCAGTTAACTTTTCCATCATATTGTAAATACAAAAGCCGTGTTCTATCTGGGAACATAGTCCTCTATCATCATTATTTACATCAGCCTCAGTTTTTTTGATTACACTTTACTCATTTCCTTCTAACAAATTATATTCATTCTAGTTTGCTGATAATTCAAACTCTATTTATCCTGAAAATATTACTGATATTTCTAACAGCTGATTTCCAAGACCTCTCTATTTCTCAATTTCCATACTTTCTTAAGCAAAATTACCCTCTTTTGGGAATTTGTGGCTTACTGAATATGTGGCTCATAATGCACACATACAACTCAAGTACCTTTCAAAACTGGCCTAGCTGAGCTTAAAATCATATATGCATAAAATTATGCTTTATACATGTTCACAGTATTCTTCATGAGATATTTAGCATACGGGGAAGAAAATTAGTGCTTGAGTTGGTTTAGTACATCCAAAAGCTTTACAATAATATCCAGGAAATCTAAACCATAGTGTTCTCCAAGTTTATCCAAAGTGAAATAAACCACTAACAGAAAGACAAATATTGCATGATTTTACTTATATGTGAAATTTTAAAAGTTGTTCCCACAGAAGTAGAAAATACAATAGTGGTTACCGTGGATTGGGAGGTTATGAGAATGGGGGATATGGTGAGAGCTTGGCCAATATGTACCAAACAATTGTTAGACATGAGAAATAAGTTTTGGTGTTCTACTATATAGTGGAATGACTAAAGTTAACAAAAATTTATTGTGTATTTCAAAATGCCTGAAGAGTGGTTTAGGCTCTCATCACAAATAAATGATAAATGCTTAAGGTGACAGATACATTAATTGCCCCGAATTGATCATTACACAATGCATACATGTATTGTAACATAGGTTTACCCCATAAATATGTAAAATTATGTGTCAATCATAAATTTGCAAAAGCTACAGTAATTATTAAAGCAATAGCTTCCAAGTTTCATGTATCATTTTATTTAAAAAGGAGTAATGCCCTGTCACATCATTTTTGTTGTTGTTGTTAGTCTATCTAATAGCTTAACAAATCCAATTTCTGGTCAGTTATTGTTGTCTAAAATCTGACCAAAAAAGAACATAAAATGAAGCTGATTTTTAGTGTTGACAATTTAGCTATCAGTAGAATCAATTGATATAAAGTGAAATGATATCTGTGATTTCAAGGTGGCTTTTTCAGTTGTTACTGTCATAATGCAATGTTTTTAAATATCGATTAGATGAAAAAACTATGATTTTTCTGAAGTTTATAATTTTAAAAATTTTTATTTTTTATGGGTACATAGTAGGTATATACATTTCTGGGGTTCAGGGGATGTTTTGATACAGGTATGCAATGTGAAATAAATATATCAGAGAATGAGGCATCCATCCCTTCAAACATTTATCCTTTGAGATACAAACAATCCAATTTCATTCTTTAAGTTATTTTAAAATGTACAACTAAGCTATTATTGACCACAGTTACCCTGTTGTACTGTCAAATAGTAGGTCTTATTCACTCTTTTTACATTTTTTTGTGCCCATTCCCCATCCCCGCCTCCTCACCACCTGGCCTACCCTACCCTACCCAGCATCTGGAAACCTTACTGCTACTCTGAACATCCATAAGTTCTATTGTTTTGATTTTTAGATTCCACAAATAAGTGAGAACATGCAATGTTTGTCTTTCTGTGGCTGACTTATTTCACTTAATGATCTTCAGTTCCATTTATGTTATTGCAAAAGATGGGATCTCATCGATAGTTACAAAAAAATAAAACATCGTGGAGCATTATAACTTCAATTGGCATATTTGCCTCTTTTTTGACATTAAAACAGGTGATTCCAACCCTCTCCGTTTTAAATTAGACATAAAAGTTAAATTTATCTCCACTTTGCAAAGTATTTTGATTTGACTCTCAAGTACACAGATGGATAAGATGTGATTTCATGTAATTTTGGTTGTTGTATTCTAATTTGACTTTACAGTTTAAAATCACATTGAAAAATCTCCCTCATTTTTTTAGTCAAATACAATTGTAGAATTTTAGGTCATTTAAGGAATTATTTGTTATTTTTACCTAGATTTCCAGATCACTGGTTGATAACATTTCCACTTGTGTGAGTACATAGACTTTGGTTTGTCAGGAATTTAACTATCACTTTCAGACTACTGATTCTAAAATGTTTATATTTACATTCACGTCCCTGTTCAGTTTGCATGTCAGTCTGGACACCTAAAAAGTTAATCTTTCTATTTTGAGCATGTGATTTTCTTATTTAAAATCAAGTATTTACTGTACAATAATAGTAAAAAGTGAAAATGAGGGTCAAGTTTTGTCTGATGTAAGCATTTGCATCCATAACTACTTTGTATTATTCTCAATATGTTAGTTTGCCTAAGAGAAAATAAAAGTAAAATCTAATGTATTCTAAAATACACTTAGACTTTTCATTCAAAATAAACAAACACTACTTATTACTAAATTTATGAGTACTGTTAATCAAATTAAATCCTTATAACATTAATAAAATTCTACTGAAGCATAACATAAAAAAGTATACCAAGAGAAAATGTACAGATGAATCAATTTACAGAAACTACATATAACCCAGCACCAAGACTGGAAACATTTTTGAAAACCCTCCAAGTCATTTCATTCTTCCAGAGGAAAATCACTTTTTCTGATTTTTTACATCACAGATTAGCTTTGTCTGGTTTTGATCTTTATACAAATGGAATCACCTCAAATATATTATTTTGTGTATGGCTTTTTTCATTCAATATGTTTGTGAAATTTGTTCTTACGTTTTGCTGTAGTTTGTTTCTTATTACTCTTCATATTCCACTATGAAAAAATAGCACAACTTATTTATTCATTCTGCTCATGATGGTCGTTTGAGTAGTTTTCAGATTTGGGCAATTATAAATAGCACTACTAAGAATGTGTGTGTGTGTATGTGTGTGTGTGTGTGTGTCAGAATCTCACTCTGTCGCCCAGGCTGGAGTACAGTGGCATGATCTTGGCTCACTGCAACCTCCGCCTCCCGTGTTGAAGCAATTCTCCTGCCTCAGCTTCCCTAGTAGCTGAGACTACAGGCACGTGTCACCACACCCGACTAACTTTTTGCATTTTTAGTAGAGACGGAGTTTCACTGTGTTAGCCAGGATGGTCTCGATCTCCTGACCTCATGATCTCCCTACCTCCCAAAGTGCTGAGATTACAGGCGTAAGCCACCACGCTGGCCAGAATATTCTTGTCCATGTATTTTTTCAGAATAAATACATGATTGCAGTTGTTATGTGTAGAATTGCTAGGTCCTAAGTGGGTGTGTGTCCAGTTTGAGTAAAACTCAAAGAATTTTTTTTTTGCCAAAGAATTCTCAAAATGATTGTATCAATGTACATTCCTACTAGCAGTATACAGAAATCAATTGCTCCATAGCCTTACCAAAAATTGTCATTTTCTGCCTCAAAAAATTTCAGACATTCTAGTAGATTTACTTTATTGAATTCTGATTTTAATATGTATTTTCCTTGAAGTGGGGGCATGGGAGTAGAAAAAATGTATTTTCTTGATGCCAAATAAAGTTAACTGTGTATTTTATGCGAATAAAATAAAGTAAAATACATGAAATAAAATAAAATGTTTAAAAGTGTATCTTTTTTCTTCAAGTGAGCTCCTCTGTAAAGTGAGCGCCCTGTAAAAGAAACAAGAAATTGCTTCTTTTAAAACAATTGCACCAATAGACATTTGGATAGTCAGGTTGTGAGGTTCTATGTTTTTTTTTGGTTAATTTGTTTCTATGTGTCTCATACCCTATTGGTAGCCAAGTCTGTATTAGATGCTGAAGTTAGAAGTTAGGAAGGACAGAGGAAACACATGTACTACTAAAAATAGGTCTAAGCAAAAGTATAAACATTGTCTCATGTTTTATAGATTGTACCTAAAAATTCCTATTAAATCAATTTTATTCTTGACATTATCAATGCAACCAACTCTCTTTAGAATAATCTTATTATTTGACTCTAAAGTTGTGTGTGGTCTTCTCATTGGGTGCCTGATTTTGCTTTTTTATACATATAATTTTAGTCTTTTCCCATAAGAACTAGACCATGTTGTTTTATTTACCCCAAGAAAATGTAAGTTGATGTAATGTGTCACCAATCTGGGCAGACACGTTAGCGCTATTCACCTTATATTTTGTCCCCTGCTTCTGTAATCATGGTGGCATGTTTTGAGATGCAGCTTCTGTCACCCACATTTCTCAAAGAGCACAGGGAGCAGAGACTTCTCACTGAACTATGATGGAAATGTAATATAAAAAATAATTTAATTATTTTAACCATTGAGGTTTGTGTGTTCCTGGTTCCTTTCACATACTCAAACCTTTTCTGACTTATAGTTTCCCTGCCAAGTTCCATTCTGAAATTGCCCAAACTTTTTTGATAAGATAATATATTATCATCTTAATCATTTCTCTAAAGCTCAGCTCCTACTATGACTTCAAAATATTACATATTTTCTACAACTTGTTAAGTCAAATACAAACACTTTGGAGCTAAACTTGAGATTGTTTTTATGTTCACATCATTGCCACTTTGACAGAAGTTGTGATATATTTTGGATATATCCAATTAGACCTGGAAAAGAACAAGTCACACTTGGCATATCTTCTTCTATAACATTTGTTGAAATTAAAGAAAAATTACTAGTGTGGCTGCCAAGACTGGCTCTGAGTCAACAGAGGGAGTCTCTAAAGAGAATTACTCTTATGGAGAAAATACCGCAAACACTTATACAATCATATATACAGGGACAAATAATTAGGAATCTAGTTGAAAGACAGTGAAGTTATAAAAACTAATGGTAATTAACTTTTGACTATGTAATCACTGTCCAGCTGCAGAGTTGATAATTGATGAAAGTGGAACTCGGGGTATTACCAGCATTGCGTAAGATTGGATATGCAGATCAGTTAAGCCAAATAGGGAGAATTTTGTAGAACCCCAGTTTTGCGGTTGAACAAGCAATGTGAAACAAACCATTACTCAGAGGTTTTTATATTTTACCTTTAGTATTACCTTTTTTTTCAAACTTCTAATGCATCTTAAGATTAAAATAATTTTCATTTGCTTTCTTCTTGTTAAACGTTTTTGCCAATTAAATGTAGAGATTGATTTACTGTGTCATCAGTTGTTCTATGTTCTAGCTACAGTTCTTACAGTATTTTTCATTTCCAGTCTTGTTATGACACCCATACTACTGTAAGTTTTCTTTACCTATTTTCTGGTTTTTGAAAGTAAGTATGCTATATGGTAATCATATCTAATTCAAACCAAGTAACTTGCTTATTATTCTTATTTAATGTACATCTGCAGACTGATAGTGACTGAACTGATACATTCTTATTAAAAATGGAGTGTCACAATTTTTTTTCCTTTCACATCCAGGATCTATTATCCATTCTTCTTCATCCTTTCCTGTGTTTTGAGTGGCTGATCTATTTGAGCCCCTTTGAGCTGATCTATTTGAGCCCCATCTAGTAGCATCCTTGATCTCTGGCTTTCAGTTTGCTTTGATCAATGAGGAGCCCTAGAAGAACACTAAAGAAAGGGAGTAACTGTAGATTCAGTTATTTATTTTCATGAATCTCCCGTGTTCAATAGCCACTTATGCACTGTGTTATGCACTTGTGTGTAATTTACTACTTCTTCCCAGAACACTGTATTCCTCAAGGACACAGTACAGTATTTCTGGATTCTAGATTCTAGTAACCAGCATGAACCCTCTTTCTCCAGGAAGCAGTCACAGCTCCATGACAGTAACTGCCCTCTCCTTTGTGTTCTTCTATACCCCATCCACTCTTTCATAAATGACCCCTTAAATTATTCTACTAATTACTTCACTTGGAGCAGACTATTTGCTTTATGATGGGATGCTAACTGAAATAGCAGTTTTCGATAAATTCTAACTCAGTGCTGAATATTTGCAGTTAAAAAGGATTTTCTTAGGGTAATATTATTACATTTGAGATAGTATTTCGAAAAAAATATTTTGAAAAGAAAAACACACTTCTGGCTAGTATGCTAATATTATATGAAAAGAACATCTTACAAATGAGTTATTGACTCACTATTAAATACACAATGTTCATAAATATACAATATTTGTTTTGAAATATCAATGAAATCAAGCTTTAGGAATTATCTGTGGGTATATTTCTACTATAAAAATTTTAATCAAGCTCCAGAATGAGACTATATGCTCGCTAAGAATTCAGTCACTTGGTGGGTATCAACCCAATGATCACAACCAAGGAGGTTTCAGTAAGGAGATTTTATTACTTGCAAGTAAGGAGAAACATCAGAAAATGAGGCATGATCTGACTGAAGCTTGCAATAAGTTGATGTCAAGAGATAATATCTGAATGGATACTGCCATAGGGTGAAGCCAGAGCTTGATTTGGTTAGACTTGGATCCTGTCATGTGAAATCCACTTCTTAATTCAGGTCCCACTCCTCATTCCTAGCACTGAGATTTCCCCTGAGGTTGCAGGCTTGGTTCCACCAATCTGAGGGGCCATAGCAAGTGAAAAACAACTTAACCACTTTTTCACATAAAAGTTAAACCAAATAGCTCTGGTGTTGCTACAGTATTAAACCCTCGAGGAAGACTGCAGGCTCTACAAAACCATTGAAAATTAGAACCTAGAATTTAGTCGCAACTTTATTTGCCAGGTGGGGGTGATACAGCTTATTCTTTTTTTCAGTTCTACTGTTGTTCCAACTTCTCTCTTTTAAAAACCATAGTCGACAATGATTCTGTCTTTGAGAAATTGTAAGCATTACTTTTCTCTTATAAGAAGACTATAGAAAAATAATTATTAATAATAAAGTAACCATTATTTTTGTGTAAACTTCACCATTTTGTCTAGTGATAGAGGAAGTTAGAAGGTAACGAAAAGGTCTCACCCTTCCATTTTTGATTTAAGACTGACGAGAAATTAACAAGAGGATGATGATGCAATCCCTGGCAGAAAATATATGCACAATGGAGCTTCAAATTTGTCTGTTGTGACTGTCCAGGTATGCAGAATAGCCCAGGTGGAGTTATTTACTTTTCCAATGTAAGAGGAAGAGAGTCACATATCTAATGTGGATATTTAAAGAAGAAAAAAAGAGAAAGGAAAGATAACCAAACTCCCATTTCAAAATTGCTCATTCTTAGCCCTTTTTTTTCTTTCTGTTTAGAGATCTAATCATTTAGCAATGGGAATTACAACATGTTTTGTAGATTTCTTCCACTGATAATAAGTATTGGACAAGAAGTACGATGTTATAAATCATAATTTTGGAACAATTTATGAAAAAGTATAGTTTATAAAAGTTCATATAATTCAGCTATTATCTAAATATTTTTATTTATACATGAATATGGGTACATATATATACATGTACATATATATGTATGCTTGTGTATTCTAATCTATTTATAAATATTTTGGTTACAAAAATACATTTTATAATGCTTTAAAGCGAGAATCTATATTATACCTCACTTAGGTTTAAAATTTTATCTGGTGTAGAGTAACACACATACAAAAAATCAGTAATGATAATAATATTAAAAAGGGTAAATTTACTGAATATTTCATACACATCAACATAGTTACTTATTTTCATTATTTTTTCAACCCTATGAAGAAGTTATTTTATTTTAGCAAAATTATAATGTTTTACTTATGAAATTAGGGATCAAAATGAGAGTCATATAATGCTGGTAATGGTGGTAAATAATTAAAGAAGCTATCAGGAAAAAAAATGGTGTATTTTACTCCATCTCCCAAAAACAGGCACTAGACTTTGACTCTTTCTTAAACAAAAACAAACAAACAAAAACCTTTCTCAGATAAAATTTTCTTATTATTTGTATAGTATAAGTTAGTGCAAAGTAATGTGGGTTTTGCGATTACTTTTCATTGCGAAGGCTGTGATTACTTTTGCACCAACCTGATAAAAGTCCTTGACACATGTATTAGTCCATTTAGTTCTGCTGTAACAGAAAAACTGAAATATAAAGATACAGTTTACAAAGAAAAAAAGACTGTTTGGCTGACTCTTTTCGTGGCTGGAAAGCTCTAGATTGGATATCCATATCTGGTGAGGGCCTCAGGCTGGTACGCCTCAAGTCACAAAGCAGAAAGGGGTCACAAGGCCAGAGTGGAAGCAAGAGAGAAAAAACACAGAAGCCACACTCTTTTTATCAACCCAATCTTGAGAGAGCAATAATTCCTTCACCCTTGTGGGATGGCCTTAATCTGTTAATGAGAGATCAGCCCCCATGAGCCAAAGCCCTTCCACTGGGCCCCACCTCCCAACATTATCACATTGGGAATCAAATTTTAGTGTGAGTTTTGCAGGGGACATAGCAACCTATAGAAAAATGTTGAGGCTTTGCTGCCATGATTAGACATGTTTTATAATAAATCACATGCACTTATAACACATATGCAATCTTGTTTATTTCAAACTTAATAAATAAATATCAACCAATCACAATTTGTAGGCAAATCACAGTGTTACAAAGGATCAGCATTATTTCTAGAAATAATAAAAAAGCCAATGAGGCTATAGCACAAATATAATTGTGTATGATCTGTTTATAAGTACTTATGTATATCTTTATTTCTATTTTATACCAATAGAAAAATATAACAATTGTAGGTTAGTATATGTCTTATGTTTTAGATATCTGACTGAAGAGTCTCAAAGACAAACAAGTTTTATGAAAATTAATTCCTTTTCAGTGAATTGATCAAATGGATAAATTCTGACCCTCTTAAGTTCCTTTCCCCAGTTAGAGTGGGGAACTGGGTGAGTGTTAACTGTAGGATTCACTGCAGCAACTTACCCTAAAGGCACCAGAAGACTGAAATGCAACCTGCAGAGCTGGGATTGATTCCAGAGTCGCAGTCTGGCCCCCACTACAGGAGGCTGCCCTACTCAGAGAGAGATTTAACAGGGAGCTGAAGGAATCCTTAGGGGGCCAGGAAGATGTGACTGAGACTAGTTTTCCAGGTGAATCAGATGGGGTTGGTGGCGGGTTTGGTGCTACAGCCAGTCAGAAGATTTGCAAATGTAAGGCACTTTACGCTTTGTCAGTTATTGTGAATATATGTATTTTAAGCAATAAAATACAGCTGGTCAGACTTTTCTGGGCAGTCTCAGTGACGCATTTCCTGTGCTGTGATTGTTCTGAAAACAGAGTGGCTCTAACCACTGTCAGAAGCCCAAATGAAAATTGATCCAATAATAATAATAATAATAATAATTAATAATTAATTTTGCTGAGAATGGCAAGAGATAAACATATATATCGTATTAATTCCCTTCTAAGTTTCTTAAGTGACTTCAATTTCAGCTAAAATTAATCCTTTTACTTGGTGATATTTAAAATAAACTTTGTATTAAAGCATCTGAAGAAAGATTGTATGGTTTTTTTTCAAAGCTGTATACATTTAACAATACTATAAGCATGTTGAAAATTAAACATAATTCAGTAAAAAAATAGCATGTTCTTTTGCATTTTAGACAATAACATTTAGCATTCCTTCAACTGTTAATATTAAAATACATAGAAAAAGTATAAATAGAATATGTTCAATTCCAATGTAAAATCAAGTTTCCCAAAGGGGTATTTTTCGAACTCAATTTAATTCAAAAAACTGGGATAAAATGTTGTACAGGTGAATCCAGAGAGTGTTATATAATGTATAGCTCTAAGAATCTGGCACAAAAATTTTCAACTTCTATTTACAAAACCATAAAAACTAAAAATCACTTTTAATGCTGAAACTTGCAATTTTATTACAATTGTCTAAACTTCTACTAAATGAATTATCCCCATGAATTTGTGCTATGATTAGATTGTTCTCTATTTTTTTAAACTTATAGTCAGATATCAAATGATACTGCCATATTCTAAGCATCAAATGGGAATAAGAAGAAAACAAACCAGCAAAAATTAGTGGTTTCTGAAAAAAACTATTGGCTTATAATAAATATTTTTTGTTGGTTTGTTCTCTTTATAACACTTAAAGCATAAAATACAGTGATAGAAATGTAAAGACATAAAAATTACTTTTAAAATGTTCCATATTAATACAGCACATGACAAAAGAACGTTTGTATTCGCATGATTCTTTTGATGCTGATTGGTGATGCAATGATGTTTATAGTAACACAAATAACTGGGCAGCCTAATACAAATTTTGACATGAATAAAGCCTGACACATGATAAGTACTCAATATCTATATAATGAGTAAATGGATGAGTAAGTTATGCTAAATATGATTGACCTACTCTTGTATCCTAGTCAGTGCAATCAGTATGACTTACAATGATACATGCTGGTTGCTACAGTAATTATCATAGCATTATAAGTATATCCAAAAGAAAAAATATGTGGCTTTAGGATAAATCATAACTTTAAACCTAATTATAGTTATTATAAACAACTCCTTAGAAATATACACACTAATCCTGATTGGAGTCTAACTCAGAGTTGTCCCAAAATTACAAAGTTTGGTGTTGAGGTAGTATAAAATTTTTGGCATAAAGTGGGAAAAATAGTTGCCTGGGAACTGGGCAGTAACTGAAAGAACTTTCTTTTTTTTTTTTTTTTTTTTTGATACCGAGTCTCTCTCTGTCCCCCAGTCTGGAGTGCAGTGGCCGGATCTCAGCTCACTGCAAGCTCCACTTCCTGGGTTCACGCCATTCTCCTGCCACAGCCTCCCGAGTAGCTGGGACTACAGGCGCCCGCCACCACGCCCGGCTAGGTTTTTTTTTTTTTTTTTTTTTTGTATTTTTTAGTAGAGACGGGGCTTCACCGCGTTAGTCAGGATGGTCTCGATATCCTGACCCAGTGATCCGCCCGTCTCGGCCTCCCAAAGTGCTGGGATTACAGGCTTGAGCCACCGCGCCCGGCCTGAAATAACTTTCTATAAGATGGAAAAATAAATGTAATGAGAATGTAAATTCTCCATGTTGTATGAAATAAATAGGAATCTATAAATGAAATATTTAATTTATAGCAGTTTTTAATGATTGCCTTTTCTATTTTGCAATCACTACCCTAGCAAATTTTTTGTTGTTGTTTGTTTGAGACAGAGTCTCGCTCTGTCGCCCAGGCTGGAGTGCAGTGGCCAGATCTCAGCTCACTGCAAGCTCCACCTCCCGGGTTTACGCCATTCTCCTGCCTCAGCCTCCCGAGTAACTGGGACTACAGGCGCCCGCCACCTCGCCCGGCTAGTTTTTTTTGTATTTTTTTAGTAGAGACGGGGTTTCACCGGCTTAGCCAGGATGGTCTCGATCTCCTGACCTCGTGATCCACCCGTCTCGGCCTCCCAAAGTGCTGGGATTACAGGCTTGAGCCACCGCGCCCGGCCTACCCTAGCAAATATTTTTATGCATGCTTAGTGTTTGAAACTGTGCAACACTTTGGGTGTATGAATTACTTTTATATGGATTGAGAGCTCTGCAAGTGTTTTACCAGCTAACAAATTGATATCCACATTTCAGAATAAACGGAGGAGAAGATATGAAGAAATGAAGTTGAAAAAGAAAAGACTGAGAGCAGATGAATCAGAAATTCGTTGTAATTGTAAAAACTAGCCAGAAGAGAGGCCTGAGCTAATGCCATAAAGAATAAATTATTTTAATGAATTTCCTTTATGATAATCAGCAAAAAATACATAAAATTATTGGACCAATTAGATGCAATATTTGAGTAAAATTAAGCTGTCTCATATAGGTGTGAGAATACATGAGGTTACATTTCTTCATGTAATATATTTTGTCTAAATACATGCATGTTTTTGGCAGTGCTTGCGACTGGTCGTGTGTCCATTAAAGATTATTTTAAAAATCAGGTAATGATATTTTATGGATATAAATAATCTTCTAAATTATTTTCAAGGCTTAGATAAATAGCGTCCAAGATTTAACAGTATAACGGTGCATGAATATATGGACCGTTAGTGGTAAAGAAAATATGTGTTTGAATTTCAAGTGGGATATTGGTGCTTTTTATTTGCTCTGTGTGTGGTTTATCTGTCTATTCAGCTACACATATCTGTGAAATCATAGCTAACTTTTTTTATTGTTGTTGCTGATGTCCATAAAACCTGGAATTGAATAAGATGTCAGAGTTTACATCTAAATGGAAAATTATGATTCAACATTGTTTGTAAGAAGCAGCTATCTGGATCAAATAAAAATTAGTTTTTATTCATTCTGATATTACTAGTTTTAGTAGACATGACACAACCATCTGCTGTTTGACTGAAACTTTCCAATAAAGAGTATTTTAGTAATATGTATCACATGCCAATGACACAGTCAATTTGAATACATTATTGTAATTCGATGAATTGTAACAAATTTGTTCCTGACATCCCTAAAGGGACCATGTTTTATTCAATTTCATAACATTTGCATTCAGCAGGTAGTAAGTAGTCCACAAATGATTACTGCATTAATTATATAATGTATGTATTACTAAATTAATACAAATATAGTAGTTACATATATAATGCCATTTTAAAGTATTTATAAAAATGTTTCACAAATCCAACCAGTTTAGAAATACTTTGTGTTTGAAAATAGACATGCCCATTCCTAAGAACACATGAAAAGCTATACCTAAGTGTAAAAAAGACATTTACAACAATGTTCTTAAAGACATGAATACTAGTAGTTAACGTTGAAAACAAGTCAAACATCATAATGTAATGGTTACAATAGATGTACGCATTATGTATGTTATATATTATACATAATAGATATGTATAGATGAGATATATAATTATATAAGTAATTATATATATAGAAGTAAATATACATATCTTACCAAGGTTATAAGAATAACTATGTACCAAATGGAATGTACAGTACTCTGTTGGTGCATAGAAAGTGCTTTGTTTCTTTTGGTGAATACATTTTTTTAGTTATTATTTACTAACCCCAATTGCATCTTTCCTGAAAGTGAAATGTTGGCAAACAGATTTAAGAAAAATATTGATTAACATACTTTTCGCAATCCATCAATAAGATTTTCTTAATCAGAAAACACTGAAAATAAAAGTTTTAAACTTTATTTCACTATATGTATCTAATTTCAGATACTCTAATTGCAGATACTTTAGACATTGTGATTGTGTATGCACATGTTTGTGTGTATATATGTAAACAGATATGTACATAAATACTGATATACTTTTTAATATTCAAGTTATTTGCAAATTGATTTTAAAATGTTAATGAAATCTAAGATAATTTAATATTGTTAAAAACGGAATCAACTACAATATTTTATCTAGAACTTGATCTAGATATCTGCAAAGGTTTTTTGGAAACTAATCTGTTGGCCTTATATGTGCCATGTATATGTTCACAGACACATATGAGTTCTCATATAAATGTCCTGATACATAAATATGTATATAGATATACCCACACATACACATATATATATCTATTATTACTATATTTTGAAATACTAAAAAAAGGCAAATGCAAGCACAACTTTGAGCTGACAAATATATGCAATTAGAAGAAGTAGAAAGCAGATGATTTTCTAATGCAATAGGTAACAGTATGGAAAAGGTAATACACTGCCTTCAGGCTCAAAAACTTTGATATGAAGCAACATATTTTCTATCATGACTTTCCTTTCTGTAACCTGAATGAGACAGATTCACCCCAACATGTATTCTAAGCTAGATGAAAACATTTCAGTTCTCTGAATAATTAGTATTGTGAGAAACTGAATTTGATTAATCATCATGCTACACATCCTAGAAGTGACTAAGCGAATGATCGCCCTACTGGGCGGGAACATCCTATTGTAGCATCAGGCTCTAAAGTCAAATTGCCTGGTGGAAACTCAGCTGCAGAACTGACCAGCTATGGGAATATAACTTTATTTAAATTCTTTCTGATTGAGGCTCCTGATCAATAAAATATGTATCAAAATAACAACTATCTTCATAGTACTTCTGTGATGACTAAATATTTTTGCAGTGAACAGTGTATTTTAATATTTAGTATCTAGTATATTTATAGTTCAACAAGTGACATAAAAATAATTCATATCATATACTTACTTGATAAATGTTATATATTATTAATAATACTAATCTAGTAATTACAAATACGATCAGAGAAAGAGAGCAAACCTCTACAAGGTAACTTTTCCAGTCAATGATTTGCTAAGATCATACAAATTAAAAATATATAGCACATAAAAAATGACTAAGAATGTGTTATAAATATCCTAAAGTCAGTATTATTCTACTTCATGTATTCAGCAAAAGGTCCAGAAAAAATGTTGATAAATAGTTGGTAAAAGTTAAGATCAATTATATATTATTTCATAAGATTTTATATATTTTTCACCTTCTCAACAGACAGTAGCTTATAAATATATACCTACAAACACACATGCAAACATGCACATACCTATACATATATCCTTATGCATATGCATGTATATATGTATATGCATATATACTCACAGACATAAAACAAATACATATTTGAACATATATAATACAGTAACATAACACTGTACTCTAAAAATAATTTGTTATAATTTTTTTTTAAGAATAAAGATCTGGTAGAGGCATAGCATTTCTGAAAGCAGAGAGGATCACATTTGAAAATGGAAGAAATATGTTTTGCTCATTATTATTTGGCTTTGTTTCACCAAAGGGTCATGCATTTCATAGAAGAGCTACAAAAACAATTGATGAAAACCACACACTTTGAATTGAGACAGCTAGATTTGAATCTTCTTTTTTGCTTTTTGTGGAGAACGACATCTCCCTTTGTTGCCTAGGCTGGTCTCGAACTCCTGGGTTGAAGCTATCGTCCCTCCTCTGCATCCCTAAGTGCTGAATTTGAATCCCAAAAGCAACAATAATCTTCAGTGAGTTACTTGCCATTCATTTCTGAAGTTCTATTTTCTCATTTAATAAGTAAAGATAGTAACCTACAACTCCATTAATGTACTATATGAAAATGATGATTGCATATTTAGTTGTGTCAAAATGGTAATAACTATTATTACTCTTCAACCAGATTTGTTTTACATCAAAATTTATGTTGTAACCCTACCTAAGAAACATACCACTTAATTTTACAGATTCGCAATATTTTGGATTGTTTTGATAGTTTATTACTATGGCAGGTACTCATTCATGCATCATTATTATGCAACTTATTTGATACTTTCTATTTTCCACACAGCTGTTAGTGAATAAGACACAGTCTCTCAGGATGCTTTCAAACTCATATGGGAGAAACAGAAATCAAAAGGAAATTTAATCAATTAAAATCAATTTTAATATTAATAAAAGCAAAAAGATTCATAATTATAGAAGAGGATTGTTTCATTAGTTTCGTAAGTCATCTGAAAATGTGGTTTATATTACAGTAGGTAGCTAGTCAGGTATGAGCAGGTGGTATGGTATAGCTGTGTCCCTACCCAAATCACATCTTGAATTGCCACGTGTTGTGGGAGAGACCCAGTGGGAGGTAATTCAATGATGAGGGAAGTCTTTCCAATGCTGTTTTCATGATAGTGAATAAGTCTCACAATATCTGATGGTTTTATAGAGAGGAATTTCTCTGCACAAATTCTCTCTGTTTGCCTGCTGCCATCCATGTAAGACATGACTTGCTCCTCCTTACCTTCTGTCATGATTGTGAGGCCTCCCCAGCCATGTGGAACTGTAAGTCCATTAAACCTCTTTCTTTTGTAAATTGCCCAGTCTCTGGTATGTCTTTATCAGCAGCGTGGAAAATGGACTAATACAGCAGGGCTGCAGAGGGCTCCTCCTACACCACCAGGAAAGTCAGGTGACCATAAGATGAGGATCAGGTTGTTGTTTCTCTAAAATAATAATTGGTCACAACCAGCACCAGGGAAAGGAAGCTTCCCCGCAGATAAAAACACCTGACAATCGTTATTGGCAACTACACAATAAGATCTCAGAAATCGGGTTAGTGAGCTCCTACATGTGCATTAAGAGGCAAAATGGTAGAGTTTAACTGGTATATGACGTTCCTGGGACATTCCACTGGAAAAGGGAAGGGGAAGAACGCCTCAGGTGAGCATGCGTTCAACTCCAGTAAACATAATGTGCACGCTTCCCTCCCAAGTGCTAGCAGGTCATTTCTCAAGCCGTCAACCCACTCTCCTGGGAAAGAACAAGTGCAAGACCCCAGAAGTAAGGCAACATATAAAACCTTAAGTCAAAAGGTCAAAACCTGCCCTTGTCCTTCAAGTTGTCTGCTTGGGCCTCTTCCAAGTGTATTTTCTTTCCTTCCTTTCATTTTTGCTCTAAAGTTTTTTAAATAAACTTCCACTCCTGCTCTGAAATTTGCCTTGGTCTCTTCTTCTGTCTTATGCCCCTCAGTCAAATTCTTTCTTCTGAGGAAGCAAGAATTGCGGTTGCTACAGAACCATACTGATTCAACACCGGTAACAGTTCATACTGATTACAACAAAACGAAATAGTGATAGCTAGGCAATTGGAAGGGAGAATGTTGCAGACAAGGAAAACATGAAAAAAAAAAAAAAAAAGTCTTGTGCCTGTAATCCCAGCACTTTGGGAAGCTGAGACGGGTGGATCACCTGAGGTCAGGAGTTAGAGACCAGCCTGACCAACATGGTGAAAACCTGTCTCTACTAAAAACACAAAATTAGCCAGGTGTGGTGGTGCTTGCCTGTAATCCCAGCTACTCGGGAGGCTGACGCAGGAGAATCGCTTGAACTGGGCAGACAGAGGTTGCGGTGATCTGATATCATACCATTGCTCTCCAGCCCAGGCAACAAGAGCGAAACTCCATCTCAGAAAAAAAAAAAAAAAAAAAAAAGCTACAAGTAATTATTTATGACTGGATCATGTAATTTATGATAACCAGGAGTGTTGCCTTCAATGGCATGTTCTTCATAAAAAGTGCATATTATGTTAAAGGTGAGAAGGCACTGACAGATTTAAAAAAAAAAAAAACAGTGAAGTGAGAACTGAAATATTAAATTATGTATTTTAGAATAATCAATTAAATTGCATGGAGAAAAGTGCGGCTATAGTCTGGGAGAGTTATTAATAGGCAATTTCAATTATTTAGGCAAGAGATCTCAATAAGCTAACTTTTTTTTCAAAAGAGGCATATCAGATAAGTAGATGATTTCAAGAGACATTAGATAAATATTTAGTAAATAACTGGTTTAAGAGTGTAAAAGACTATGTAGGAAACTTTCAGTAATTTAAACCTTTTATGTAGAAGGAATATTATAAGGGGCATATGACGTCTGAATTTTCTGAGGCTATATCAAAGGTAGAGAAAATTTTCTTTAATTTCAGGTCTTAACACACCAATTTCAGGCAACTTCCAAATTAGAATAGGAATGTACTTGAAGTTTTGGATCTAAGGTTTGGCAATGAAAGCAAAATACAACTTTCCAAACCACTTTGTGGAATTAGTTACAGTATAAATAATGTACAGTATAGTGATTTCAGCTAAGTTTACATCTTTTCGTATTTGAGATTTAAAACGTGATCAACTGATTAAAAAAAAACAAAAACAAACAAACAAAAAAAGTATGTTTATGCTCAGAATTGGTCTGGGGACCAAGGCTAAAATTGTAAACATTTCTCTTTTAAATCCCTGTGATGGCAATATTTGGAAGAACAAGCTTTGGTTAAGATAGTAGGAGAACTGAACAAAACAAAACGCAAACATCAAAAACAGAAACAACAGAAAAGGAGAAGTTGGATGGGAGAAGAAGTAAATGATTATTCCAAGTTTATGAATACAAAATACACAATTAGTGATATGGGAGGGGATCAGGGAAGGGCTGGGAAGCGAAAGGCATGGTCCCTGGCTAGGGCTCCACCCCCAGGCCTGTGCTCAGCGACCTAGGTGAAGACAGGCATTTCTGTTTTCCTGCCCCACATGTGGTATTTCCCAAGACCACCCTGGCCCACCACACCCCAATCCTGTGGCTATAAAAACCCTGAGACCTTAGTGGGCACACACACAAGCAGTTGGATATCGAGAGGAACATACCAGTGGATGAAGACACAAGCGGCTGGACATTGAGAGGAACGCACTGAGGTAAGAGCACACCACAGACACGGACAGGCCATGGACTAGTGGAATGATGCGTAGTTTGGCGGGGGGAAAGCTGGGCCACTGAGTGGCCTGACTCCAAGGGATAACCACCTTTCCACTCCATTTCCCTCCTGGTTCCCCCATCTGCTGACAGCTACTTCCACTCAATAAAACCTTGCACTCATTCTCCAAGCCCATGTGGGATCCGATTCTTTCAGTACCCCAAGGGAAGAAATCCCAGGATATAGAAAGTCTTCTGTCGTTGTGATAAGCCAGGGGGTCTAATTGAGCTGACTAACACAAGCTGCCTATGGACAGCTAAACTGAAAGAGCTACTGTAACACAAGCCCACTGGGACTTCAGCTGTAAACATTCATCCCTAGACACTGCTGTGGGATCACAGCCCCACAACCTGTCCCAGTCTGCATTCTCCCGCTGGAAGTTTGAGCAGGGGATCACCGAAAAAGCGGACCACAACCCCATTGCATGCCCTGTGAGAGGGACAAGGGAACATTTCCCATTTCATTAGTACGAGGAAATCACTTCGGTAAATGAGAATTAAAATGGGTGTAGCAGAAATAAACATAATAAAGGGTCGTGAATGGACGTCTCTCAAAAATATCGAGATCTTGCCATGATATTTTAGTTATATTTGTTTTAAAGTTTTAATATAGACAGGTTTGGGGCTAAGAAAGGAATCAGGAATTTAGTGGGGAATCATGAAAGAAGGCAAGCTGCATAAATGGCAAGCCTCAAATTTGCATATAACCTTCAACAAATAACTTGCCTGACCACCAAACAATGCCCGTCTGAAAATCACCGTATCCCTAGTGAAAGTAACTGAAAGCTGGAAGAAAAAAAAAAAAAAGAAACCGATGCTAAATGCTAAATGTTAGATTTTTCCCTATCACTAGGGGACTAGAACCTGTTCCATACACCCAGTCAAGAAAACTCCCTGCTACTATACAATTTCCTATTAATAGAACGTAATATAATCCAGTGTATCTACAGGATATTAATCATATGGGCCTCATTTCAACAACAAAAAAAGACATAATACAAGACAGAAGAGTGTAACCCATGTTCAAGAAAAAGTCAGTCAATAAAAAAATACCCTAAGGAAACCTCACTGTTGCAATTATAAGATGAAAGCTTATATAAAGAGATATTATACCTATGTTCCAGGCTTGGGGGGGTGAAAAAGCAATGAATGACCAGATGTAAACTTTCAGCAGAGAAATAGAAACTATAAATTACAGAAACAACAACAACAAAATACACCTGAATTTAACACCTAAGGAGTTAAATGATCATTGAAAAATGGACCTAGCTGGAAGAAATAGAAACAGAGGCAGAGGGGAGAGAAAATGTTTCAAGAAATGGGTTCAACTCCAAACAGCTCACTAGCACCCAAGCATCCTGTTACAAGCACCCAGATCACTGCCGACCTGAATCCAGGCATCTTGTCTGCAAGCACTGAGCCTAAACAGCATGAACTTATAAAACTCGAGGCCCTGCCTCTTTGCAGATTGGATTGTTTCTGCTGTCTTGCCCTTTGTTCCCTTGCAACATATCTCCCCCTTTCCTCTAAATAAATCTTCCTTTCTAAACTCATTACTATCTTGGTAAATTCCTTTACCACCCACATGCCAGCCTCAGACAGTCATTGACCACGACATATAAAATAAATATCCTGTTGATGGATTAGAGCAGACTGTAGGTGGGCCAGCCGGAGTCAGTGATTTTGAAGATAGAACAATTAAAATTACCCATTTGAAGAAGAAACAAATATTAAATATAAGAAGCTGGAGCCTCAGAGCTTAGATGGAATTTGATTTCCCAAAGAGGAGTCATAGGATGGAGCAGAAATATATTTGAGTCATAGGATGGAGCAGAAATATATTTAAAGATACAATGACCAAAATTTACTTAAATATTGTGAAACATAATTTATATATCCCAAAACCTTAATAAACCCCAAGCAGGACAAACACAAAGAATATCACCCCATGCACAAAGTCATATTGCTAAAATCTAAATATTAAACACACACACACACACACATATACACAATCTTGAAAACATATAAAAGTATACATGGAACCACACATTACATACAGAGAAAAAACAAATAAATGATGGCTAATTTGCATAAGAAGTGAGAAGACAACCAAAAAAGCATATTTAAAATACACAAAGAAAATTTTTTGTCATTCCAGTTTTCTAGGCCATAACAGCCAAGACTAAAAACAAGCAAGTCCATCAAGCAAATGTTGAATAAACAAATCATTGTGTAGTCTTACAGTGAAGTATTATTTAGCAATAAAAGAGGGCTGCTGATACATGTAACCTGATTGAGGAATTCATATATTATATGAAGTAGAAGACACACACACACACACACACACACACGAACATTACGGTATGACTCAATTTACATGAAATTTTATAACTGGAAAAAGTATATGGTAAATAAAAAATCAGTTGTCTGTGGAGACTGGGATGTCGGCAAGAGAAATTAGCAAAGGACAAGAAAAAATGTTTGAATAATTAGAAATAGATTTTTATGATTGGAGTGAGATTCATATAGCTATACTCTTTTTTTAAAAAAATATACAGCTAAAAATTCAATATTTCAATGTATGCAATTTGGAATTTTAAAAACCTATAAAATAATAATAATCACTATTATCTAGAGAGGAGTGAGGAGTTGATGCAGGCATGGCAGATGGCAGAATATTGATAATTGTTGAACCTGAGTAATGAGTAAATTTGAAGTTGAGAGTTTATAACAAAATTTTGTTTACTTTTGTACACTAAAAATTTCCATAACAACTGTTAATTTTTAAAAAAACTACAAAGAATCATTTAACTTACCTCTGAAAAAAGATAGTATTAAATTATTTATACTGTCACTCAATAAACATGTTCTGTGTTGTAAGCATGAGACTTAGTAGACTGAATGGATTATAGCATCAACCTTAAAAAACAGTTCTATAGGGTCAATCAACCATTTCATCATTTGCAAACCCTCCTTGAGGTTAAAAGGGCAAAATGTAATTCCAGAATCCATGTTCTTAACCTGTATTCTCTAAGAGTTTGCTCATTACTATAAAAAAAAACTTTACTTAATAGAATTCTACCATGAAATATATAATTTTTAATTAAATTCAAATATTTTGGTATAAATAAGTGAACTTCAGTGCGTATTTTTTTAAACATTAAGCTATATTTTTAAAGCTGAAATATTGCTGAAAATATGAAGCAAACTGTCTAAGAATTCTGTTGTAAGATGTATTTTTAAAATAAAAATTTCCAAGCCAACTAATAAACCAAAAAAGAATCTCAAACTGTACATTAAAAAGAAAGCATAACTTAAAAAGTTTTTCTTATTGTTCAGTATGGAAGTTTGTTATGGGTTACTGAGTCTTCCATAAAATGAAGCATAAAGTGTGAATAAGAAATCAGATTTGTATGGTCAACATTTATGGAGAAAATAATTTTGCAAATGTTTCATCTGTAGAAGCTTTGAACCAAGGATCTAAAAAAATGTCTAAAACTATTTTAGTTTTTACTAAACTTGTCAATTCTGTAATTTACAAAAAAGATTGCTCTTCAAATCATATATTCATGTGATAGCACTTGCTTCTTGCATCTAGTTTTGCTAGTTTATTTAAGACAATTTCACTGAGACTAAAAAATGAATAGAAGTGAACAATAAAAATGTAAAATGCAAAGACAAATTTTTAAATTTCTTAAACTAAATAACCTCTCATTATTCTGGGGAATTTAGAGAACAAATCACGCAACAATTATTTTTAACAAAAGCTAGAGTATTTTAAGAAAAATAGAAATAAATATACAAGAGAATCATTTTGTTTAGAATTTTAGAAGAAAATAAAGTGAATACTAAAGTTTCAATATTACCATTAATTGCCTAACTTCTTCTCTGGTGTCTCTTTTCCTCAAGGAAGTGTTTAAACTAGATGCTATCTAAGTTTGTTTCCAAGTCAAATATTCTGTGATCTTGCTATAAATGTAAATAACATTAGAAAAGGGATATCATCTCTGATTATCTGTATGGATTATTACTTGTGTAATAAGATACCCCTGCACCTATTGGTGCTTTTTAAAAAGGGAAATTCATATGCATATTAGATAACTTTATTTAAAAAACATTTTCTTTGCCCAAATCGAAAGTAGTTAAAATTGAATTAAAATTTTTTAAAAAAATAAAGACTTTTTAATAGACAGATGTAAGATTCTCCTCTATTAATGCCCAGAAATGCAGCTCCCTGGAAAAGAAACATATATGATATGAAATATGATTCTTATTCCCCTTCCTATTCTAAATATCATTCTCATTGAGGAAATAAAACTCCTAACAACCTAGGAGTGTAGCTTATTCTCTTTACCTTATTATCTCTACCTCTCTACCAAAGGAGAAATTGATAACAATAAGCTCTTTAACACTTTCTACCATCACCACATTTTGGAGAATATTGATACTTTAACAATACGGACTCTTCAGAGGAACCATTAATATGTTATAACTATCAATTCAATTTATTTAGGTATTAGCTAATTTATATTAGAAATATTTTCAAGTTCTCAGTGTACAGCCATTGCATTTTGTTTATTATATAACATTGTGTATCCTCTTATAAATGGCAATGTTTCTATTTAATGTCTTTTTATTTTTTTTGAGAGGAAGTCTGGCTCTGTCGCCCAGGCTAGAATTCAGTGGCATGATCTCGGCTCACATCAACCTCCACCTCTTGGGTTCAAACAATTCTTCTGCCTCAGCCTCCCAAGTAGTTGGGACTACAGGAACACACAACCAGGCATGGCTAATTTTTGTATTATTAGCAGCGATGGGGTTCTGCCCTGTTGGCCAGGCTTGTCTTGAACTCCGGACCTCAGCTGATCTGCTCGCCTCAGCCTCTCAAAGTGTTGGGATTACAGGCATGAGCCACAGTGCTCAACCTGTTCTTATTTTAAGTTATGATTAGTTATATTGATATAAAGAAATGCAATTAATTATTATTAATGATAATATTATTATTCTATTTTCTTGCCAAGATCACCTGCTAGATTTGGTAGCTTTTTTGTGCATTTCATTAGGTTTTATAAGTAACAATATTGTCTGTGAATAAAACAGTTTACCTGAACCTTTCAATAAAGACTCCTTTTATCACATTTTCTTTTATGGCTTCTGCAATGGTTACAACCTAAAATACAATGTTGAGGTGTGATGTGATTGGAAATACTTGCCTTAATCTTGACTTTAGGGGAAAAGCATTAGAAATTGAAATGTTAAGTATTATGTTAGACATACTGATATAGGAGTTAAAAAGAAATTACTTAGGCAGTTACTGAGGGTATGAGAGTCCTCGATAAGATTTTCCTTTTAATGAAAACAGCCCCCAAATCATTTTCTTGTCTAACAAAGAATAGCCTGTAACATAGAGCTGCAGACAAAGACAAGCAAGATGGTAGCTTGCACGGGTGAAAACCAGCAGCCGTGTCAATAGGAAAAGGCTACCTGGGGACTAGGCATGTACAATATCGCAGCTCCATCTTCCCTTCTTGCCAATCATGTGTGCAGTAGCAAAAGGACAACATGGTGCTGGCCAAGTAAAAAATCTATTTGTATAATAAAAAGATTAGGGAGGGGCGGCCAGCTTCTTTGTGTGCTGTGTTAACTTCACACCTAGTCCAACCAGTTTTGGGACCCTAAGTAAATCAGGTACCACCTCCTCAAGCCTGTCTATAAAACCCTACACACTCTTACAAGGGCTGGAAGTCCCACTTGGGCACCCCTCTCTCAGGAGAGAGAGTTATTCTCCTTTCTCTTTCTTCTGCCGATTAAACCTCTGCTCCTCAACCCACTTCTTGTGTGTCAGCATAATGGATTTCCTTAGTGTGAGACCATGAACCTCCTGTATTTACCCCAGACAGTGACGCTGCTTCAACAGTCTATTTAGATGGCTTTTATCAGGTTGAGGGTATTCCTAGTTTGAAGAATGTTTTCTATCAGGAATTGATCCAAGATTTGACAAATACATCATTTTAAATGCTCTAAAACAATTATTTTTTTTTTCATTTTGGTTTATAACTATGCTGACTTGCATTGATTGATTTTCAAATAGGAGGCCAACTTCGCAATCTTAGTCCAAACTTTACTTGGTCATGGTGCATATACAGTTTAGATAATGTTAGATTTGTTTTGTTAAAATTTTGTTAGACATTTTTGCTTCTTAGTACTTGAGTGATATTAGTATAGTGTTTTCTTTTCTTGGAATGTTTGTGTCTGGTTTTGGTATCAGAGCATTTTGGGTTATAATTTCTTAAAAAAGATTTTCTATTCTCATTTTTTTCTCTTTGTCCATACCAATTACACAATATGTTAGGCTTTAGAAATTACTCCAAGCTTAATTGACATTACTTTTATTTTATTGTTGGATTTTTTTTCACTTTTTACATCCTTTTGCGTAGTTTCTCTTCTTGACTTCCATTCCATTATTCCATTTTTCTGAAAAAGTTTATTCTGCCATTATTCCTTTCATTTCTAGAAATTTGATTCACATATTTTGTAGAATCCACATATCTGTTTAATATGTTGAATCTTTTCTCTAGTTTTTATCAATGAGATATATAATAATGTATGTGAAGTCCCTATGTGCAATCTAGACTCTTTATCAGTTTGAGTGCAGTTTTTATTGATTGATTTCTCTCCTTCCTATGTGTCATATTTTTCCGCTTTGCTCATTGTCTGGTTGATAATTATTTTTTATATGTCAGATAATTGTTTCTTGGATCCCAATTTTCACTTGGGTGCTGGTGAATTTCACAGTTTGAAGTTATGACTAAGTTTATAAATGTATGTATATACGTGTGTGTGTGTGTGTATGTGTGTGCACGCAGTGGCACAATATGGTTTCACTGCAACCTCCACCTCCTGGGTTCAAGCGATTCTCCTGCCTCAGTCTTCTGAGTAGCTGAGACTACAGCTGTGTGCCACGATGCCTGGCTAATTTTTGTGTTTTTAGTAGAGACAGGGTTTCACCATGTTGGCCAGGCTGCTCTTGAACTTCTGACCTCAAGTGATCCACCACGTTAGCCTCCCAAAGTGCTGGGGTACAGGCATGAGTCACCACACCCAGCCTTCAATTCTTTGAAAATTAAAAACATTCAGATATTGTGGGCCCCTACTTTTAAGATTTATTAGGTGAGACAAGAGCATAATTTATTCTAGCCATAATAATTCTGCAGTAATGACTAATTCTTCTTCTCTCTGCTCTATTTTACATTCTATGACTTTCGAGGCTTTCTAATGGGTTTGTGGAAACAGGCATTTTCTCAAGTCTTATGTCACCTCCAGATACGAATTGCAGTATTTCTTTTTGGTTACTTTTTCTCTAGCCTTGAACATTTATTTTTTTCATATTCACGCACTAATCAGTGTTCTGCTGAATGCTTGAGGAAGACCATTTGTAGGTGTCCACGGTTTTTCTCTTTGTGCTTTTATCTTCTTTCTACTACTCTCTTCTCCAGTTCCTATCTACCTTGTTCTTCTTGAATTCTCACTGTATTTATTCATCTCAGAGGTCACTGGATTACCTCTCCCTTTGCCATGGTTTGGAAACTCTGTCAAGGCACTAGGCTTGCCAATCATGGGCCTCATCTGGTTTGTTTAATAACTCCCTAGGATAACTCTGTTTCATGACATGACTTCCAATGTTTGAAAACTGTAGTTTTTGTTTGTCTGGTTTTATTTCTGTTAAGTGATGGTACATGTAAAATTTTTATTGCACCTCATCTTGTTAAACAACAGAAGTGTACTTTATCGCCTTTACTATCTGCTTCTCTTTAGCTTTCCATTTTTTTAAGATCCATGACTCCCTTTTTTAATGTGCTCACACCAAAAGTTTTCTGCTTCTTGCTCTTGCACACCATATCTATTCATGAGCAAATCCTGTGGGCTCTACCATCAAAACATATCAAGATTAGATAGCTTTAAATCAGATTCTTCTAACATTTTTTCCTAAGTCTACATTATTCCTCATAAATAATGAAAAAATGTATATAATAGTTCTACATCCATATTTCCTCCCTTACATTCAATAATCTTCACAGCAGGTGTAGTGATACTCATAATATTGTTCATTGCATATCATATTTTTGCTCAAAATTCACCTCTTCACTTCTACTTATGTGAGTGAAACACAAAGTCTCTTCCCTACTCTTTGAGTCTTCTCTGGTATTGGCTTGTTACTCCCCTTTCTTCATTTTCCTGCAGTTTTCCTCATATATTCTTTGACGTTAAGACACATCAAACATGCTATTAATTTTCCCCAGAAGCATGCAATCACAGTTCCTTCAGGCCCACCTCATCACTGTCTTCCATAACCATATCATGAAATGCATAATACCATTAATCTCTAACCCACTTTAGCATATTTTTATTATAACCATTAGCACAATTTAACATATTAAAAACCTATTTTCTGTTCCATACTTCCCTAATTTGAATGTTGAAAACAGTACATATTTAAATGTTGTTTCTTGCCATAGTCCTATCTGTACCCCAGGATTCGAGGTTCAGTATCTGATACACTTCAGTCAATAACAAATATTTGTTATTTGTATTAAATAGATGAGATTAAATAGATATACCAATCTATATAACTTATTTTTAACAATATTCAGAATATTTGTGTCAGCTAATTAGTCATTTGAAGAGACAAGAATTTAATTCAGGATAAATAAATAATTTATTATATATAGCTATGAAGATGCATAAAGTTACAATATTCACCAGGTACCTAGGCAATTGGAATTTATTTCAGGCACATAGAAACAAGTCATTAATAATTGTTTTATATTTTATAATTAAAGATTGAATTTATTTATTGTAACTTTCTATTAATGTGAGATATAGTTTATACTGATATTCGAGACACTTTGTGAATACTGTACTGGGTCTTCGGAATCATATCAGTCATCAGCCACATGTAATAGAAAATAAAGGATGGGTTCTATGTGGAAAATTCTTTCAACTTTTAAAGGAAAATGAGAGACAGTACAGGTAGTTGATGACATATAGTTCTCTTATTCCAAACACCTAATAAAATGTATCAGTTAGCTAGAGCTTTATGCAAAAAATATCTCCATGTGTTTATTACATGGTTCAATATATCCATTAGGCCAATAAAGTTAATAGAGGTTTTCAGATCCTCTCTGTCCTTATAGAGCATTTTCTCTCCTTGATCTATGGAGAAGCTCTAAAGTAGGACTATATATAAATGATTTAAAAAGTGATCAATTTACTTTTATCTATGCTTTATATATCTGAAGGTGTATTTTTGAAAGCTTAGAGTTATGAAATTATGTCTTTTGGTGATAATTTTTTCTGATGTAACAACCGTATTTATCACTAGCAATAACTGTACCACTGTAATCTATTTTGTCTATTAGGTGCATGTTTTAGTCTGCTCTCACATTGCTAATAAAGATATACCTGAAACTGGGTAATTTATATGGGAAAGAGATTTAATGGACTCACCCATTGTATGTGGCTGGGGAGGTCTTACAATCACAGTGGAGGTGAAGGAGGAGCAAAAGCACATCTTACATGGCAGCAGAAAAGACAGAAAGTGCAGGGGAACTCCCCTTTACAAAACCATCAGATCTCATGAGACTTATACACTATGATGAGAACAGCATGAGAAAGGCCAACCCCATGATTCGATTACCTGTCACTGATCCCTCCCACTACACTCAGGAATTGTGGGAGCTGCAATTCAAGATAAGATTTGGGTGGGTACAAAGACAAACCATATCATTCTGCCCATGGCCCCTCTTAAATCTCATGTTCTCACATTTCAAAATTAATCATATCTTCCCAACAGTCTCCCAGAATTTTAACTCATTTCACCGTTAACTCAAAAGTCCACAGTCCTAAGTCTTATCTGAGACAAGGCAAGTCTCTTAAACCTAAGAGCCTGTAAAAACAAAGCAAGTGAGTTACTTCTTAGACTCAATGGAGGAATAGGCATTGCATAAATACACCCATTCCAAATAAGATAAACTTGCCAAAATCAAGGGACTAAAGGACCCATGCAAATCGGAAATCCAGTGGGGCAGTGAAGTCTTAAAGCTTCATGATGATCTCCTTCAACTCCATGTCTCACATTCAGGTCATGCTGATGTAAGAGGTAAGCTCCAATGGCCTTGGGCAGCTCTGCCCCTTTGACTTTCCAGGGAATACCCCTCTTCCTAACTGCTTTCAGGGGCTGGCATTGAATGTCTGTGGCTTTTCCAGGTGACAGTGCAAGCTGTCAGTGGATCTACTATTCTGGGGTCTGGAGGAATGTCGCCCTTTTCTCACAGCTCCACTAGGCAAGGCCCCAGTAGGAACTCTGTGTGGGGACTTTGACCCCACATTTTCCTTTCACAAATGCCCTCGCAGAGGTTCTTCATAAGGGCCCCACCCCTGCAGTAAACTACTGCCTCGGCATCTAGGCATTTGCATACATCCTCTGAAATCCACCTGGAGGTTCCCAAACTTCCATTGTTGACTTTCATGCCCCTGCAGGTTCAACACAACATGAAAGCTGCCAAGGCTTGGGGCTTGCACCTTCTGAAGCAACACCAAAGCTGCACCTTTGCCACTTTTAGCCGTGGCTAGAGGGGCTGGGATGCAGGATGCAAAGTCCCTAGGCTGCACAGAGCAGGGAGGCTCTGAGCCTGGTTGATGAAACCATTTTTTCCTCCTAGGTTTTCCGGCCTGTGATGGGAGGGCCTGCCATGAAGACCTCAACATGTCCTGGAGACATTTTCCCCATTGTCTTGGCTATTAACATTTGGGTCCCTGTTACTTATGCAAATTTCTGAAGCTAGCTTGAATTTCTCCTCAGAAAATGGATTTTTCTTTTCTATCTGATCATCCAGCTGCAAATTTTCTAAACTTTTATGCTCTGTTTCCCTTTTAAAACTGAATGCTTTTAACAGCACCAGGTCACCTCTTGAATGCTTTGCTGCTTAGAAATTCCTTCCACCAGATACCCTAAATTATCTCCCTCATGTTAAAGTTCCACAAATCTCTAAGGTAGGGGCAAAATGCCACCAGTCTGTTTGCTAAAACTTAGGAAGAATCACCTTTACTCTAGTTCCCAACAAGTTCCTCATCTCCATCTGAGACCACCTCAGCCTGGATTTCATTCTCTGTATCATTATCAGCATTTTGGTTAAAGCCATTTAAGTCTCTAGAATGTTCCAAACTTTCCCACATTTTCCTGCCTTCTTCTGAGTCCTCCAAACTGTTCCAACCTCTGGCTATTACCCAGTTCCAAAGTTGCTTCCACATTTTTGATTATCTACACAGCACCCCACTCTACTGGTACAAATTTACTGTATTAGTCTGTTCTCATGCTGTTAATAAAGACATACCCAAGACTGGGTATTTATAAAGGAAAGAGGTTTAATAGACTCATGGTTCCACGTGGCTAGGGAGCCCACACAACCATGGCAGAAGACAAGCAGGAGCATATTGTTCCTTTTATGGATGGTGGAAGTGGAGAATGAGATCCAAGTAAAAGGAGTTCCCCTTATAAAACCATCAGATCTCATGAGACTTATTCACTACCACAAGAACAGTATGGGGGAATCTGGCCCCATGATTCAGTTATCTCCCACTGGGTCTCTCCTACAAATGTCGGAACTATTGGAGCTATGATTCAAGGTGAGATTTGAGTGGGGACAGAGCCAAACTATATCAGTGTGTCAGCCTTCTTTGCATACTATTTGCTTGGTATACATTTTTTATCATTTATATTAAATCATTTCAATATTTTGTGTCCATGCTTTTAAACTACATAGGTCACAGCTAAATCTTATTCACTAATTCAGACTGATAATCTTTGGTTTTAATTGTGTGAAGCAGCAATTGTCATAACTGAGTACTAGGCTTTGGTTTAACTATTAGTTAATTATTCTCTCCCTCCACACTGGCAGCTAGTGAGTATAGTTATTCTACTACTTTCGCTTTAATTGAAAATACCTAGAAATTCTTAATAAATATATGCTTAATGGGTATGAGATACAACAAATAAATGAATTACAGTTTGAATTTGAATCCTCGAGTATTTGCTCTGCTCTAAGACACACAATTGTTGGTATGTTGATAAAAATGTTGTAAAATTTGATATTTATTATATCTTATTTATAATAGACAATGTATTATAAATAATAACCTAGGCCATTATTTTTCTCTATTGTAAAGGATAAAAATATTTCAATCAATATATTTATCATACATAATACAGCATAATTTTCTAGGATCTTATGGAAAAACAAAATTTTAATGAGAAATCCTCTCTGGACAATATACATTTCAACTATAGGATTTTAATTTAACAAGTCATAATTGACTTTCTTCTATTTGCCTTATCCAATAAAGTTGTGATTTGTTTCTAAATTCAAAGTTGTTTCACTGATTAGATAAGATTTGAGTAGTGTTATGAGAAGAAAAACATTGAAGACGAATTTCCTTGCCTCTGCTCTGCTGATAAAGTTTTCATTAAGCAAATTAAAATCAACTGCTGAACAAAGAAGACCTAAAAGATAAGTGATAATAATTATTATTTATTTATAGCTTATTTGCATTAATTATGAAAGTATTTGAATAATGCCAACTATACTTTTAATTAATAGCCTACAGTATAAATGAATTTTCTAATATTTATATTGTGCCACTATTTTCAAATTGGATAAAGTTAGAATGTTTATTATGAATGAAATTCATCCTTCTGATAAGGTCTATACTGGCCAAATAAATCAAAGAACGAATGTCTATAGAAGATGTCCCACTTACACATTCATTAAATCACTTGAAGTCTAAGTCATTAAAGCTAAAATAAAACTTCATTATACCTTCACAGAAAAATGGAATCATATTGCTGCCTTGAAAAATTTTTTAAATCTTCCAACAAACTTGAATGTTCATTCATTATAAAGTATGTTTGAAATTATGAAAAATAAATTGCTGTAATGCTAACAGTTAATAGACTAATCAAAGAGGAAGATAGCAGAGTGTATGCTTTTTGCAAACATGACAAAACAAATTAAATAATATAGCTCAAATGCTAGTGGTTATTTTGACCTGTACTAGATAGCAGAAAATGAAGGGACATTAAAAACAGTCATACAAATAAAACGTTAGGATCATTTGACCTTGGCAATATGCCCTTTGGTTCTCAAGTTTCTTGCTTTTGATAAAATGAATACCTCTGACCATAATACTCTCACAAGCCCAGCCCATATATTCTTTTGCCTTGTAAAACCTAATAGGTTTAAAATCTTATAGAATTTTTAGTCTCATGTATCAATCCTTTCAAATGCAAGCCTAAAATTGCTAGCATTTATTTGAATGCTAAAAGTGAGCCTCACAATTCTTAGAGAAGAACTCTCCAGTCAGATTTCCTTGTGTTTCCTCACCCTCATCCCAAATCAGTTCCCTTTCTGCCCTTCACCAAGATTACTGTATTTTCTATTTTTTTTTCTTCTAAGAAATACGTGGAAAAGGAAAAATCAATGAAAGCTTTTACCCTAAATCTTTTAAAAATATTTTGAAGTGAGAACATCTTAAAAATGGGTTTTTTGAGGGACACAAGAAGATTTAAAATTTTATAAGGAAGGTTAAGAAATGTCAAGTGGAGTTTTTTTCTCCTAAGCATTCCTTCTTCAAATTCTTAAAAAGTATAGTAAGTATTAATCACAGGACAAAGAGCATCAAAATTGGTTGCAGATTAGCAGACATACATTCGACAGTTTGTGGTAAGTGAGATGGATGGAAAGAAATAATGGATGAATTATTTGCAAGGAGCAATGTGATATTTCATTCTTCTGTGAATAAAGAATTGAAAATCGAACCTTGGATCTGTCATGTGCTTTCTCGGATATGTGGGCAAATTGTTAACTCTCTTTGAGTCTTTATTTCCTCACTGCAAAATATGTCTAATACTCACTTTATAAAATTTTTAGAATATAGGTACAACACTTGACAAAATATACAGCATATAGAAAACAAAATAAATAGAGGCTATCATTTGCGGGGTAGTTTTAAGGGTTTCTTTTTGTGGTATCAAAATGTCTCAATCAGGTTCTATCACATTTGAAATGAATCAAACCTGAAAAAAATTGAGGAGTGTTGCGATAATTCCATCTGTTACTATACTTTGTCAAGGTTCCTTCTAGAAAATTCCTGAGACCAACCCTCTGCCTTCCTTCTAGCATCCTTCATCTCCAATCTGGATAATTTAAGTTGTAGTGGCTCACAGCTCAGTTCCTTACTTTCAGTTTCTAATTCATTTAATGAATGTATGCCAATGGCAGATAAAACTTGCCGAAGAGTAATTCTAATTCTGTTTAAAACATTCAGTGCCCCCTTATTTTCTACAGGAAGACCTAATTCTTTCGTTTTGCATTCATAGTGATCTCTGTTATCTGTCCCAAACAATTGCCTCTACCTGATTTCTGAGCTTCCTTTTCACGGTAACTTTTGTTAGAGTAGGTAGATAGATGTGAGCAGGGCAGGAGAGAGGGCCCAGGAATGCTGGGCATTTGTCAAGCCATGGTCAGGCAGTTTTAAATATGTACTCTGAAATGGTGAGCAGGACAAGGTAGAGACCCCAGAGTTGTCTTATTCTCATCGAGGGGAAGACTAGTGGGCGTAAAATTAGGCCTCTAACGTTGTAAATGGCCCATGACTGGCGCTTGGAATAGCAGGGGTCTTACAACAGACAGAAGACACCTTTAGTTAGCAACCCTGACAAGGTTTCCAGCATGTGCAGTAGAGTGCAAAAAAGTCAAATTTAACCAGTATTTGACCTTCCTCTGGGGGCCCTTGACCAGTAAAGGCAAATTGCCTCTAATGGGCCTGTGCAGGACTTCATTAAGCACACTGCGCATGCGGCCCCAACAAAGTGCTGACAGAACCGCGTAATACACCACAATTGAGCAACAGCCTGCCCAGAGGAAGAACAAAGGGTGGAGGTAAAGAGCCTAGGAAAAGTTAAGGGGTATAAAAACTCAAAACAAAGATGCAGCCAAGACACTTGATTTTTCAAGTTGCCTGCCTGGCTTTCTTCAGGTGTAATCTACTTTCTCCAATAAACTCTCACTTCTCTTGAAATGAACTTTCCCTCCTGCTTTAAACTTCGCCTGTGTGTCTCCTTTGAATTATTTCCTTCGAGAAGACAAAGAACTGAGATCTGCAGAGTCTCTCCTCTGGAGTTTCTCAGGATAACTGCAGACTCACATTCTGGTAACACTTTGTACCAGTCAAATTGACATATTTATTTCCTGCCAAATATGCCTTATAACTTCTTATATCTATTTCTCTGCTTATTGTTTTCTTTACTCAGAATTTATTTTTTTCTCTGTACCAGTTAAATATCAATGTATACTTAAACCCTCTAAACAGCTATCTTGTTGTTCACAATTATTTTCCACATACGTTAATATTGAAGTGAAGCTTTTTTTCGGTTGAACATTCCTAATGCCGAATTTGCATCATTATAACATGTAGATTCTATATCTACATTTGTCATTAATTCCTGTATTAGGCAGAGCTTCTTGAGAGTGGAAGCTGTTTGGCTTTTTAGGTTTCTCCAGGAGACCATATCTCAGTTACTTGACGGCAAAACCCTTTTCCTGCCTCCAAGTGCTAGCATCTTTCTAATATATTATATAATAACACTGTCAACCTTAACAAACCCCTTACTGTCCTACAGAATAACTGGCTTCCATAAAAATTAAAATTGCAAGGTCCTAGCACTTTGGAAATTTTTGAAAAACAATTTTCAGATAAAAATCTCTTTCATGACCAGGCGCCGTGGCTCAAGCCTGTAATCCCAGCACTTTGGGAGGCCGAGACGGGTGGATCACGAGGTCAGGAAATCGAGACCATCCTGGCTAACACGGTGAAACCCCGTCTCTACTAAAAAAATACAAAAAACTAGCTGGGTGAGGCGGCGGGCGCCTGTAGTCCCAGCTACTGGGGAGGCTGAGGCAGGGGAATGACGTAAATCCGGGAGGCGGAGCTTGCAGTGAGCCGAGATCCGGCCACTGCGCTCCAGCCCGCGTGACAGAGCAAGACTCCGTCTCAAAAAAAAAAAAATCTCTTTCATATCATTTCTGAATCTGGACTATCTCATGTATTATGCCTTATCAATACATATGAAAAACTGAAGGTAAGGATCTGTAAATGTACTTGTCAATGCAGGACAGTTTGTTTTGGAAATGATTTGCATTATTTCAAGATCATATATTTTCAGTTCTTTTTGATCATACTTATCCAGGGCCACTTTTGCAGAACAACAGTTTTCTCACATCTCATTCTCACCATTAGAAGTTCAAAATAAAGGCTGGCTTCTGGGTTACATCTACTGCAAGTGAAGTAATTAAACGCTAAAAGACTGACAGGAGGTTTAACATTTGGAAGAAATTATTTTGTAGGATTTGGGAATAGATGGCCTGTAATGAAGTAGGCTACAACCCATGATGGAAGTTTAAATAACATTTACGTCATCACTGTGATTTTTACTGACTCAGATGCATAATGTGTATAATATACAGTTTCAAGATTTAAGAGAACACCAAGTATTACTGTTTTTTTTCAATATTTTATAAGCTGAGTGATGAGTAAACTAAAATAATATGATAATATGCCTTAAGAAGTAGAAAACATCAAGGTAAATTATAACACTAGGTTTGACATTGAAAGATTTTATTTCTAGAACCAGACTCTTAATCCAAATTTTATATAATTTGGGGCAAATCTATCAACATTTTAAGTTTGTTTCTGTCAACTACGAAATTAGGAAAAAAGTGACATCCACGTTTGTTATCTTCCAGAAATTTAGCTAAGGCAAATTGAAATAATATATGCTTTAGTTTGTAAACTATAATGTGAGGTAAGTAACACTGTGATTTTACTAAACAGAATTGGATCATAATAAAAATAACAGAACATTTAGCATAAATTTGGATGATTGTAAAAGTGGATATGTTCTTTGGTTTTATTTTTTAATAAATCGCACATACAACACTTTCTAAGAGTCTATTGAGTATTCCCTAACAGGATAAAGCAGTATAAGACAGCAGATAGATATCAAAAAGAATTTATGTATTAGAATAGATCAAATCAAATAAACACCTATGAAATAACTTTAGACTTCAAAGCTAATGTCAACGTTTTGAGAATGTGGTAATAGGCTTAAAGTAAGGACAAACTCAGCCTCAGTCATGATAAATCAGAGAAGACATCAGCAGACAGGTTTACCTTTTGCTGGCCATTAAATAGTTTGTAGAACACGTATTTTGCACAAATGGCAGAACCTTATAAATAAGTGAGAAGGAAAAAAATATCAAGGCCTATTTCATGAATAGCAAGGAAAAGAAACCAGCTGTAGTCAAAGAAGAGTGAAAACCAAGCTTGAATTAGTCATAAAGTTTCCATAAACCACAATTTGCAAGATCTAGGAATAAATTTCATTCATGTCAAGCATAGTTTCTGCAATGGTCTCTGAATAAAAAACCAATGATGATTTTAAAAAAATGGATGCCAACCAAAAATAAGCAAATAAACAACAAACTCTATGTTAATCTCATATGCTTCCCAACCCAATTGAAGGAAATCAGGTCTAAGTAAGAACTAAACTGTGATTTTCCTAGTTTCAATGTTATCTTTAGTTTTACGTCATTTCCAAACATAGTATGTCTGACAGCATTGCTATTTCTCAGTTTCTCACAAATATAACTATCGTGGGGATTATTGGAAATATGTTGATAAAGGACAATTGTCAAGCAACTTTCACTATAATGTGAGCTATACTCCATACAATTCAGATAAGGGTCTTAGAACCCCTGATACTCACCTGGCATCAATCAAAATAATAAACCTGCTTTTGCAAACTATGTCTAGTCCGCATTTCCAGTATATATTGAGTTGAGGATTAAAACAAATCTGCACTATTTCTGGGAATATTTGAGAGATGGCTTAACTTTCATCATCATAAGTGGATTTGCCTCTGAGTAGCTAGCTAAGCAGAAAGGCAGGATAATAGAATGGGGAAGAGGCTGGACTGTGGAGTGAGTCATTTGATCTGAATCTGCCATGCATGTATAGGAGACCTTGGGAAAATTACTTTTTCTCTCTAAGCCTCAGTTTTCACCAATGTAAAACTGAGAAGTTCAAATGTATCTCAGAAGGTATTTACAAATTTAAAATAATTTTTTAATTGTTAGATAGTACTTATCATAATGCCTGGTATGCAGAAAATGTACAATACATGGTAACTAATTATAGATCACTAGATCTCAAGATTGCCTCATTTTCTAAAAGCAATGTTACTATGAATATCAATTTGCATTAGGTGTTAGAGGGCTGTCAACCCCTTTTTACACTGAATGGCACCATAAGGCTTAGAAGTTACATTTAGACTTGTAAATTAGGTTACAAGCTCTTTGCAATCAGGGACAAAATCTTATTTGACTTCTTCATCCCTAGTGCCTAACAAAGTTCCTAGTAAATAGTATGGCATGTGGGAATAGACCAATTTAGATAACTTCAGTTGTTAAATGAGAAACAAGTCTGAAGGGCTTGACACAACTAGCTTTGAATTGAGCTGTGATATTCTTCAGTACATCAGGGAACTAAAACAATCATGCTGGGCTGGCAAGTTCCCACAACGCTTCTGACCCAAAGCACTCTTACACATTACGAACTGTTGCTGCTGTTTACTTCCAGGGTCTTTTCCACTTTATTGTGCAATGATATTATTTTTGTAAAATTGAAAGACATTCTTTTTTAATATATGCGACAGGAAAAATACTCATTGCTAATGTTAGCAATAAGAAGAAAATGCACACTTTTTACCATTCAGATATAAAAAGCATTAACATGTTGAAGAGTATGCCACATACCCCCCATGCATATGTGCAGATTTGCCTAGACAGACAAATATATTAATTGTGAAACAATTGTGTAAAGCAGACATATTAAAGCTACTATTTTTAAATTATAGATATTTTCATCAGAATGTAGGGAATAAATAAAAACACTAAATTCAATCTGATCAAATTACTGAGATTCAGATAAGTATTTTTACATAAAGAAAATGTTAATTTCTTTAAAAATCAGTGAGGGCAAACTATTTTAATAACAATACTAATACATAACTTGTCCTTTCTACTCTGTTGACATTTATACTGATGCTGTCAAAGTGGATGACGGTTAAAACCACTGGCACTTTATCAAAAATCAAGGCAGTGACACATCAAATTGTATTAGCATTCATTTTACACACATTTGTGGTGGGTATGAGGTTTGCAATTTCTTTAAGAATGTCTTTGAAGTATCAGTAAAATTAATAATTTTATAAATTCTGGACCCTGGAGTGTACATCTTTTTTTATTTTTTACTTTTTATTTATGTATGTATTTATTTTATTTATTCATTCATTCATTTATGCATTTATTTATTTTTGAGATGGAGTCTCCCTCTGTCTGCCAGGCTGGAGTGCAGTGGTACAATCTTGGCTCACTGCAACCTCCAACTCCCAGGTTCAAGCGATTCTCTGGCCTCAGCCTCCCAAGTAGCTAGGATTACAGGTATGTGTCACCATGCTCGGCTAATTTCTGTATTTTTAGTAGACAGGGTTTCACTATGTTGGCCAGGCTGGTCTCAAACTCCTGACCTCAACCATTCGCCTTGGCCTACCAAAGTGATAGGATTACAGGAGTGAGCCACTGCGCCCAGCTGTATACATCATTTTTTAAATATTTGGTGTTACAAAATGGGATGATAATGCATTCATTTTACGTATGGAAGTTGTATTTTAAAAATATACTTTTGTATTCATTTTGTAATTGCTTTTGATAAATTTTTAATCTATATAGTTAGGGGGGTTTTTTTGTGCTGTATTTTTTGGGTTTTCATATCAGAGTAATGCTGTTCACTTACAAAAGAAATTTTGCACACGTGAAAATTAGTGATAATGCCATGTTAGTCACGTGTACATTTAATTTCGGAGTTCTTATATATCATGTTATCAATTTAATGTATGCACAGGGACATAGGCAATATGGAAGAATTCATGATTAATACAAAAAAGCTGTATTACATCCTTCATTAGAGCAATGTGCAGTTTCTTAATTAACAAAAATTAAATTTTGTTATAAACAGAATAAAAAATGGGAAATGTAATATCATCAGCCCTTCATTTAAAGTGTACAAATATAAACATAATGCTACACTATAACTATATGTTAAAAATGTAAAGAAAATAGTATATTATAATCAGATTTTAAATCTATAAGCATATTGCCAAATTATAATCAGATTTTATACAATACAATTTGTTTAAAACTTATCTGACGATTTACTAACATTCATTCCCAATAGATTTGATTACTAAAATTAATGTAATGTTTTCTGTTTTGAATTATTTTCAGTGAGAAATGTTCTGTTGTTCTTTGTTCCTCTGTACACAATGTTTCTATTTTCTCTGTTTTAAAGATACTTTTTCATGATTGGTATTAAGGAAATTGGTTATGTTTTGAGTTCATATATTATTCTCTTTGTTTCTTATTTGTAAAATGCATTGAGGCTTTACTCAATTGATAGATGGATTTATTGTTTTTATCAAATTAGGAAATATTTTGATATCTATTTCCTCAGACTTTTTTCCGTCATTTCCTTTCCCTAAGGACATCCTTATTTTATCTTAAAGTTTTTTTATTCAACTCACTGATGCTATTTTTTGTATTTTGTCTGTTTGTATTTTGTAATTGTTTCATTTTCGATAGCTTCTATAGCTGTAAATAAGATCTTTTTCCCCACTATCTAATCTTCTGCTAATACGTGTATTAAATTCCTAAGGTTCGGTAGCAAATTACCACAAACTAAATGGCTAAAAAAAACTACTCTGTCACAGTTTTGGAGGCTAGGAGTTCAAAATCGAAGTGTCATTATGCCCACACCTTCTCTGGAGGATTTCAGGGAGGTTCATTTCTTGCCCCTGCCAGGTTCTGTCAGTCTTCAGCATCCTTCAGTTTATTGCACTCTCGATTCGTTCTTCACATCGACTTCCCCTCTGTGTAACTCTTTTTAACTCTGCATCTTTATCCAGATAATCCAGGATGAAATCTTCATCTCAATGTTTTTAACTAAATGACATCTACAAAATTTCCCTTTCCAAATAATGTAACATTCAGAGGCTCTGGGGATTAAGACATAGGCATATCATTTGTGGACCAACCGCTCTGTCCATATCATTCCATAGAGTCTATTTTTCATCTCAGACATTTGATTTTCCATCTCTAGAAATGTGGTGGATCTTTTACTGTAACTTTCATGTTCCCAGTTAATATATTCATCTCCCTTTTGAAAGTATTTAGTATTTTTATAATAATGTTTTTACTTTCCTTTCCCTCTTATGATTGTTGCCACAATGGGATTTTTCTTTTACAAACTCAACTTTGTATTTTCATTATGTAATACTACATATTTTCTTAGCCACAAATTCTGTTCCATTTTGCCTGGAGAGAAAGCTATGTTAGCTTGGCCTGCCACATGAATCAGAATTAAAGTCTAATTTTCTAATTTTATTTTTATTTCTTAGTTTCTTAGTTTACCACTGCCATCAGCTATTGGTTTCACAAATGTACACAATTTGTCTGCCATTGCATGTGAACATTTAATTTAGATTTTCCTATTTCTTCTCAATACTTTATAACTATATTGAGTGTCCCCATAAGTAAAACTACTATATCCAAATGCTTACCATCAATATAAGAGAAATATACCTTTTAAAATTCTAAAATTAATTATATCAATTAATTTTTATCTAATAATAATTACCATTAACATTATTTTACAATGTATATGGTAGTGTGGCAGTATACTTACGCTGTGTGCCAAGTGTGAACATTTTGCCCTCATACACTTTTTCTGCTCTATTACTTGTTCTGCTAAAGCATCATAGGGTGAGTGAACCTTATGAGCTATGTCCTGTGAAAGTTCATGCCAACTTATTTCTGGCTGATTTTCTCCAATGAAGGGTGCTGGTTAGATATTACAAAATGAGAGGGCCAGAGAGGCTGGTACTTCCTTTCCTTGTTGTTTTTAGCATCTTCTTGTCATTGCTGCCTTTTTTTCTGGGTGCCTAAGAGATGCCTAAGCAGATCCCTGTGATTCTACCTTTTGTATGTTGGTCCTGTCTTCTGGGCTCTGGAGATACTATCTCTTTCTTTGTCTCAGCTACTTATTATCTATGAAAGAAGTTATCTATGTCAAATTCTCACTGTTTTTATAACTTAAGAGTAGTTCTTTAGCTCCTAAGAATTGTTATTAGAATATTACTTTTCCAAGCTTTTTTCCTAAGGAAATGGGTAAGTTTAAATAGATAAATTAGTAACATAAGATGTCGCAGAATATCTCAATGAGATGAGACTGTATAGCCTCAAGAACAACAGACAAATGAATGATATTAACTAGTACGATCATGTGACTATTAATAAGTAGGGCAACAGTCAGCTAGCATTAATTTCAATATACAGAGAGAATATGAATGAGAAGCACTCAAAGTGTCTAAGAATGAGTAAACAGCTGCCAGCAAAATAAACCCTTTTAAAAGGTATTGTAACTGAAAACCAGAATGCCCAATAAGATGGGGTGATTATGTCATATACCCATGGGTACCAGAAGCAGCTGCATCTTAAGGAAGTTGGAGACAACTGTCTTAGAAAAAAAAAACACAGATAAGAAATAATAATAATAAATATAATAATATATTTAATATAAATAATAATAAACATAATATTATAAATAATAGACATATGATTAAAAGTATAGTTAGTAATAGGTATATAGCCAATTTAAAAGGGTTGTATTTAAAAATAACTACAGAAGCATAAAGCTGTAATTCTTTATATAATCTTGAGAGCATAACATTCAATTTTTCTACTTTATTTGAAAAAGAAATGAAATATAACAAAACAAATTACATTGTATTAAAAAGTAAAATGACCTGAAGTCCGCTTAGGAAATCTGTAAACTCAGTCTAGAGGTCAGATATTTACCTCTTACTTCTTTCTTTATTCCACTATTTGTCTATTTACAAGATGGTTATGGACAAGATAATTTTAATTGGAAGGTCATTGCAAAGGATTTTAAAGGGGTTTGGGTTAACCTGATGGCAGTGTTTCCAAAAGCATAGTCCATAAAACAGAATCACTTTGGAAGTTGTTATAATACCTCTTACTGCACCCTCCAAACCCATTAAATGAAGCAGAATTCTTGGAGTGGGTCTTGGCAATCTGCATCGCTAACAAGCTTCTCAAGCAACTCTTATGTGTAATAAACTTGGAGACCCTTAGATCTAAAGTGATGCTATTGATTAGATGCTTGACTAAGGAGAGGGTTATGTTTTTAACGAATAGTATGAGATATCAATCACAGATATCTTTATAGGATTTTTAAAGCTCTGCTCCAAGTAGATAAGCATAGCTGTGCCTGGAGGTGACCTTCAGTTCTGAGCCTATTCTTTTTTTTTTTTTTTTTTAAAGCAGGATTAATCACCTATCACTGAGTGGGTGTTAGTTCTAAGTAGTTCAATTATTTTCACATTCCACATAATTTTGTTTATGACTCATCAAGCCTAAGCAGCTTTAAAAACAAATTTTACTTGTTCTAACAAATGATCATCGTGTATATACAATACACTTGCTTTGACCTCAAGTTGGATTTAATTTGTAAAACCATCATTCATACATGCCAGGTGTCTAATTATTTGATTAAAACACAAATAGGTCCCAGTGCAAGTCACAAGACTGTCCTCCACCAGTTTTATCTTCTGTCCTCATTACTCAGGATATATCTATTGTTAATTTCACACATTTCAAAAAGTTTATGTATTCAGGAATTGAGAACCATGGGCATCTCCATGGCTTTCTGGTATATTGACTGGTTTATCTAAGTAAAAATAACTTCAAAATGGACCTTGAGGTAACTATTGCAGAAGAAAAGAACTAAGAATGGTTAAAAAAGGGACAAAATACATTAGTTGTGGCAGAAAATATATTAAATTCTTACCATTTTTAAAATATCTGTTTCTAAAACCAAATACCTTTTATATATAATGGCATGAATAAACAAAAAGAACTCCCCCTTTTCCAGGGAGAAAAAATCTAGAATCATTGCCCAGTTTACTTTAGTTCAAAGTTACTAAATTAGGACACCTCATGATCTTGTTTTATAAGTTGAATCTTTTTGGGGAGGAAAATAAGAAAAGCTGGAGTCTAACCAAAGACATGGATAAAGATTATAAAATCAAAGCTTTACACTAAGAATTAGAAAGCTATATTCGCATTTTGCATTGGTTATATGAGAAGAAACAATAAAATTAATTTGTGTGTGGGAAACTTTACCACAATATTTTCATTAGTAATCTCTACTGATTCTGATCCTTTAAAAGATGGCAAATAAACTGGGCATCACCCAAAATGAGGCTTGCCAGAAGGTGAGAAAAGGAATATTATTTTCCAAGTTTTTTTCCTAAGGAAATGGGTAACTTCTTGTATTGTGACTGAAATGAGAAGTTTTTATTCACAAGTTGAGAGGCAGCTTCTTTTGAAATGCGTAAGTTTTTTTTTTTTTTTTTTTTTTTTCTGATTTGGATTTAATGGTACCTTGGTTAATTCCTGAACAAATTCAGTTTGTTTTTCAATCCATGTAATACAGAATTTTAAGCATTTCCTGTGTTGTCTGTAGATTTTTATTATTATTATTATACTTAAGTTATAGGGTACATGTGCACAACTTGCAGGTTTGTTACATATGCATACATGTGCCATGGTGGTTTCCTGCACCCATTAACTAGTCATTTACATTAGATATTTCTCCTAATGCTATCCCTCCGCCCTCCCCCCTCCCCACAATTTTTTAATGATTGTCATTCTAACTGGTGTGAGATGGTATCTCATTGTGGTTTTGATTTGCATTTCTCTGATGGCCAGGTATGATGAGCATTTTTTCATGTGTCTTTTGGCTGCATACATGTCTTCTTTTGAGAAGTGTCTGTTCATATCCTTTGCTCACTTTTTGATGGGGTTGTTTGATTTTTTCTTGTAAATTTGTTTAAGTTCCTTGTAGATTCTGGATATTAGCCATTAGATGAGTAGATTGCAAAACTTTTCTCCCATTCGGTAGGTTGCCTGTTCACTCTGATGGTAGTTTTTGTTGCTGTGCAGAAGCTCTTTAGTTTAATTAGATCCCATTTGTCTATTTTGGCTTTTCTTGCCATGGCTTTTGCTGTTTCAGTCATGAAGTCCTTGCTCATGCCTATGTCCTGAATGGCATTGCCTAGGTTTTCTTCTAGGGTTTTTATGGTTTTAGATCTAACATTTAAGTCTTTAATCCATCTTGAATTAATTTTTGAATAAGGTGTAAGGAAGGGATCCAGTTTCAGCTTTCTACATATGGCTAGTCAGTTTTGCCAGCACCATTTATTAAATATGGAATCCTTTCCCCATTTCTTGTTTTTGTCAGGTTTGTCAAAGATCAGATGGTTGTAGATGTGTAGTGTTATTTCTGAGGGCTCTGTTCTGTTCCATTGGTCTATATCTCTGTTTTGGTACCAGTACCATGCTGTTTTGGTTTCTGTAGCCTTGTAGTGTAGTTTGAAGTCAGGTAGTGTGATGCCTCCAGCTTTGTTCTTTTGGCTTAGGATTGTCTTAGCAATGTGGGCTCTTTTTTGGTTCCATATGAACTTTAAAGTATTTCTTTCCAATTCTGTGAAGAAAGTCATTGGTAGCTTGGTGGGGATGGCATTGAATCTACAAATTACCTTGAGCAGTATGGCCATTTTCATGATATTAATTCTTCCTATCCATGAGCATGGAATTTTCTTCCATTTGTTTGTGTCCTCTTTTATTTCGTTGAGCAATGGCTTATTGTTCTCTTTGAAGAGGTCCTTCACATCCCTTGTAAGTTGGATTCCTAGGTATTTTATTCTCTTTGAAGCAATTGTGAATGGGAGTTCATTCATGATATGGCTCTCTGTTTGTCTGTCATTGGTGTATAGGAATGCTTGTGATTTTTGCTCATTGATTTTGCATCCTGAGACTTTGCTGAAGTTGCTTATCAGCTTAAGGAGATTTTGTGCTGAGACCACAGGGTGTTCTAAATATACAATCATATCATCTGCAAACAGGGACAACTGGACTTCTTCTTTTCCTAATTGAATACCCTTTATTTCTTTCTCCTGCCTGATTGCCCTGGCCAGAACTTCCAACACTATGTTGAATAGGAGTGGTGAGAGAGGGCACCCCTGTCTTGTGCCAGTTTTCAAAGGGAATGCTTCCCGTTTTCCAGTTTTTGCCATTTCAGTATGATATTGACTGTAGGTTTGTCATAAATAGCTCTTATTATTTTGAGATACATCCCATCAATATCTAGTTTATTGAGAGTTTTTAGCATGAAGGGCTGTTGGATTTTGTCAAAGGTCTTTTCTTCTTCTGTTGAGTTAATCAAGTGGTTTTTGTCTTTGGTTGTGTTTATGTGATAGATTACATTTATTGATTTGCGTATGTTGAACCAGCCTTGCATCCCAGGGATGAAGTCAACTTGATCATGGTGGATAAGCTTTTTCATGTGCTGCTGGATTCGGTTTGCCAGTATTTTATTGAGGATTTTTGCATCGATGTTCATCAGTGATATTTTTTAAAATTTTTTTTTTTTTTTTTTTTTTTTTTTGTGTGTGTGTGTGTGTGTGTGTCTCTGCCAGGCTTTGGTGTCAGGATGATGCTGGCTGCATAAAATGAGTTAGGGAGAATTCCATCTTTTTCTATTGACTGGATTAGTTTCAGAAGGAATGGTACCAGCTCCTCTTTGTACCTATGCTAGAATTCAGCTGTGAATCCATCTGGTCCTGGACATTTTTTGGTTGGTAGGCTATTAATTATTGCCTCAATTTCAGAGCCTGTTATTGGTCTATTCAGAAATTCAACTTCTTCCTGGTTTAGTCTTGGGAGGGTGTATGTGTCCAGGAATTTATCCATTTCTTCTAGGTTTTCTAGTTTTTTGCATAGAGGTGTTTATAGTATTCTCTGATGGTAGTTTGTATTTCTGTGGGATCGGTGGTGATATCCCCTTTACCATTTTTTATTGCACCTATTTGATTATTCTCTCTTTTCTTCTTTATTAGTTTTGCTAGCAGTCTATCAATTTTGTTGATCTTTTCAAAAACTAGCTCCTGGATTCATTGATTTTTTGAAGGTTTTTTTGTGACTCTGTCTCCTTCAGTTCTGCTCTGATGTTAGTTATTTCTTTCCTTCAACCAGTTTTTGAATGTGTTTGCTCTTGCTTCTCTAGTTCTTTTAATTGTGATGTTAGGTTGTCGATTTTAGTTCTTTCCTGCTTTCTCTTGTGGGCATTTAGTGCTACAAATTTCCCTCTACACACTGCTTTAAATGTGTCTCAGAGATTCTGGTATGTTGTGCCTTTGTTCTCACTGGTTTCAAAGAACATCTTTATTTCTGCCTTCATTTCATTATTTACCCAGTAGTCATTCAGGAGCAGATTGTTCAGTTTCCATGTAATTGTAGAGTTTTGAATGAGTTTCTTAATCCTGAGTTCTAATTTGATTGCACTGTGGTATGAGAGACAGTTTGTTACAATTGCTGTTCTCTTACCTTTGCTAAGGAGTGCTTTACTTCCAACTATGTGGTCAATTTTGGAATAAGTGCAATGTGGTGCTGAGAAGAATGTATATTCTGTTGATTTGGGGTGCAGAGTTCTGTAGATGTCTGTTAGGTCCACTTGGTGCAGAGCTGAGTTCAGGTCCTAGATATTCTTGTTAACTTTCTGTCTTGTTGATCTGTCTAATGGTACTCTGAGGTGATTATTGTTCCCTACCTGTCTCTCTCATTAGCTGGCAAGCTCTGCAAGGGCTTGGCCAGTACCTTTCTTTCAATCGTTCATTCAGAAACACAGTTTAAGTGTCTCCCTTGCTCCAGGCACTATGCCAAGAACTGAAGGATACAGCAGTGAGCAAGATAGGCAAGAACTATCCTAAATATATATGCACCCAATACAGGAGCACCCAGATTCATAAAGCAAGTCCTTAGAGACCTACAAGGAGACACAATAATAATGGGAGACTTTAACACCCTGTTGTCTGTAGATTTTAAGAAAGTAACCTCTTGCATTAGATGCATTCAGATGTTTTACATATTCTGGAAGGAGCTGCATTTTTTATATGTGAGATAGATTGAATTTCTGGCAATTTATATTCCTGTGCATAAATTGCTATATATTACCCTTGTATTCACTTTGGACTTTACATTGTATATTTTCTTAATTGGATTTGAGACCCTTTTCTTCACTTTTTTATATCATACACACATTACACACATAACTATATGTATATTTTGCTTGCTCCAAGATTCACAAACTTTTACTTACAGTCCCTAACAGTTTTAAATTACTTGTCCAGGGAAAACATCTTTCTCTGCAGTCTATACAGTCAGTATAGAAAATAGGCTTTTATATTAGGAATTGTCAGAAACAATGTTATTTAAAGGAAGTGATTACAAAAAATTAAATCTAAATAATATAAAATTTAATATTATATTTAAGCATTTGAATTTGAGACATGCTTTATGTTAGAAAAATACTTAGCTAGATTTTGGCATAAGCTCAGCTGTATCTGTAAATTTTGGTATTTGAATGATGTGAATATTAAAGTCACAGCCATGTGTAACTTATTCTATCACGTTTGTGATGTTAGGCAATAAATATACTAATATATCACTTTACTCACCTGTATGATAGGAATTATAGTAATAATACTATTTTCCATATGCTCATACATTAGCTCTTATTACGTGTGTGTTTTTTTTTTTTTTTTTTTTTACACTGAGTCTCACTCTGTTGTCCAGGCTGAAGTGCAGTTGTGCAGTCTCAACTGACTGCAACCTCCATCTCCCAGGTTCAAGCAATTCTTCTGAATAATCTTCCACGTAGCTGGGATTACAGACTAATGCCACCATGCCTGGCTAATTTTTTGTATTTTTAGTAGAGATAGGGTTTTACCATGTTGGTCAGGCTGGTCTTCAACTTCTGACCTCAGGTTATCCACCTGCCTCAGCCTCCCAAAGTGCTGGGATTGTAGGCATGAGGCATGAGCCATAGTGGCTGGCCATGTTTTTGTTAGGTTTTTAAAACATAGTGTTCTGGCTGGAATTATGTATACCCCCCAAAAATATGTTGAAGTCCTAATCACTAATACTTGTAAATGTAACCTTGTTTGCAAATAGGGTTTTTGCATGTATAATCAGGTTAACATGAGGTTATATGGAATTAAGGTAGGACTTAATTAACTAAGAAACAGAGGAAGTGAATGTCATGTGATGATGGAGGCCAAGAACAGGTTGATGCATCTAGAGCCAAGTAACACCATGGATTGCTAGAAGCTTCCAGAAGCTAGGAGAGAGACATGGAACAAACAGGTTCTTCTTCACTACTTTCCGAAGGAGTTCATTCTGCCTTGATTTCACACTTCCAACATTCAGAACTGTATATAATAAATGCATTGTTTTAAGCCACCTAAATTCTGGTACGTTGTTCTGGCAGCACTAAGAAACTCATACACAGTGTACTAAAATTATAGTCATATATGCAGTTACATTTGAATAGTTAACACTAGTGAATGCACTCCATGTACCAGGCTGCTTGTGGAGCAGGGCAAAAACGTAGATGTAGAGAGATGACAACCAAGAAAATATTCAGCTTTCAAGCGAGATCAGCCATGCTGTGAACCATTCAGATAGACGTCTAGCAAAAGGAAATGGAACAGTTGTGTGCTAATCAGAAAAGTTAAATGCAGGGATTTAGTAACAAGGTTGAATTCAATAAGACTGTGAAATATATCAGAGCTATTTATTCTAGATTTGCAAAATACTATCAAATGCTATAACTTGGAATTGCATCGTCATGTGCTACTGATCTAGATCTCAGAAATCACTTATTTATCAATAAATTTTCTAGTTCAGAAAAGCCTTTGATCTTAGACAGGACAGCTAATCTTAGGAATAGGAGTAGATTTTTGCCTAGGATAAAAGTGATGTGGTGGCAGATAATTCTGCAGCAAATTAGAGAACTATTTTAAAATCTCCCTCATAACCTCTTCAGGAATTTTGTCATTATTGTAGTATTCTATGAGTACTGTTAAAAAGAAAAACTAAATTTTGAATAATTATACACACATATATATGTGTATCAGATCTTACTATATGTCAAAAATTGTGCCTTTTAGTTTATCGTGAATTTCCATCCTTTCCTCAGCTTAGAGATTTTTATTCAAATAAACTGGAATAAGTAATATAAATATTTGTCTAAAGATGTCTAGGAATTAGAAAAAGTTGTTATTTAGATAATGCAAATGATCACTGATTCTACTGAACTAATAAAATACTTTGACTTGGGGTTTTGTTAAAACTCAAATCTTAGTCGTATTGATTTTTTTTTTCCATCACTGTGTTGTAATTTCCATAGGTACCTGACTCATTCTATTTGTCAGTTCTAGTGAGTTTTTTTTGTTTGTTTGTTTTTTTGTCTTGTAGCTTTAGTTGAAACTAGATATAGTAGGCATCAGCATCCACAGAGCAAGAAAATAAATATGAATAATTTCATGCTTATTTCTACCCTCTACATGCAAACACTCATTTAATTCTATGTTAAATCTGTGCTGTTTAAGGAACCTAGAACATTTTTTTGCAAAAGCATTCCATCCAACATGCTCTATAGATACAACATGCCACATAAATTCCACCAATCATACATAGAAACACACACACACACACAGACATGCACCTGCACACAGTGTTGATCCCATCTACAAAAGACATCCTCAACAATCATAAGAATCTCTATTTTATGGGTAAAGTGCATGTCATGTGTTATGTGATAATTTAGATTAAATAGTTTTTCTACATTTCTAAAAAAAACTTATTATTTAAAGAAATTGATCTATTTATAATTTGTTTTCAAACTCTAACCATAATAAATGTATAAAATGGAAAATGCACTTGAGTAAAAGTGGTAATTAAAATTCAATATGAAGGTAATTTTTACTAATTAATGAATTTTACATTTAGACTTTCTATTGTTTTCAATACAGACAGCAAAAAGTCAAGCAATAATGTAGTTTCTCTGTGCAATATGAGCAGATTTTTAAAGTTTCTTGAGGAGACATAAGAAGTCACCCTTTAATTCTTAAGTACCTCATTCTTATTTCAATAAATCAGTAATATTTTACACTTTAACTTTGTTAACATAAATTTCAATTGTGTTTTTACCATGTTAAAATAATTGGTGAAATATTGCATTTTAAACAAATCAACACTTCATATAGATTCAGATTTAATTATCATCTGGAACTTACTATGAAAGAAATATTCAGTTTCTTACTGAACTTCTCATATTGTCAGTAATGTTTCACAAAAGTAAGCTTACCAATCAAATACATTTCGATATGTCTTCTACCCCTTTCTTGTAAAACCTGAGATTTGTATTCAGAGTATAGTTCTTTAATAGCTAGCTCCTATTAAAGAACTCCCACAGCTTTTTCTTCAAGACTAGAATTATCTTCCTATTAAGAGAGAGGGTATTCAGGAGCATTCATGTTTTCTCAGGAGCACTAGGAGTCTGCAGGTGGCTGGGGATAAGAATGGTGAGTCATTGGCCAAATAGGCAAAAATCTGACTTCTTTTTTTTCCCACTAACTATAGACACGTCCACACGTCGTACAGCTAGCTTTAAACATGATACAGATTATGCATTTGACAAAACAATTACAAGCAGAATTTACACATAACTTGGAGTGTTAAGTGCTAAATGAAAAAAAGAGCCTTGGCCGGGTGCGGTGGGTCAAGCCTGTTATTGCAGCACTTTGGGAAGCCGAGGCTGGCGGATCACCTGAGGTCAGGAGTTCGAGACCAACCTGGCCAACACTGTGAAATCCCGTCTTTACTAAAAAAAAAAAATACAAAGATTAACTGGCCATGATGGCGGGCGCCTGTAATCCCAGCTACTCAGAAGGCTGAGGCAGGAGAATCGCTTGACCCTGAGAGGCGGAATTTGCAGTGAACCTAGATCGCGCCACTGCACTCCAGACTGGGTGACAGAGCGGGACTCCATCTCAAAAAAAAAAAAAAAAAAAAAAAGAAGGAAAGAATATAAAAGAAAAGTAAAAAAGAAAGTAAAGAACCTCATGTTCAAAAATGTTTAAGAATTTCAAGAAGGCAATAGCACAACATCAAACCAAGTGTGGAGCCCTGTGACTGTGTAAGTTACATGTCTGGGAAGACAGCAGCCCTGTTTTGGACGTTTCTGAGGAGCTATGTTGGATTGGATGAATCAAATGCCTCCAATCTTTTTAAAGATTATCTCATATTTTCCCCCTTCTGCCCATAGGAACAGGAAAAGCATTTCACTAGCCCCCTTTTCCTAACGTTGTTAATACAGTAAACGATACCCCTGCTTACATCTTCCATTGTTCAACTTCCACGAATCCATGTGGAGAAGAAATCTAAACCAATCAACTTTCCTACAAAGTCTAGCTCAAAACAATTACTCCGTGATTAGAGTCGAGTCTTAATAAACAGCAATATTTGACATTTCTTCAGAGCTTTATATGTGGTAGGCACTCTTCTGAGGCCTTAGGTGTTGTCTTAGTCTGTCTGGGCTGCTGTAACCAAATACCGTCACCTGGGTGGCTTATAAACAGCAAAAAGTTTTTCTTGCAGGTCTGGAAGCTTGATGCTCAAGATCAGGGCGCCCCCAACTTCATAATCTGGTGAGGACTTTCTTCCTGGTTCATAAACGGAATCTTCTTTCTGTTCTCACTTAGTGGAAGGGAGAAATCATATCTCTAAGGGTCTCTTTTATGAGGGCACTAATCTCATCCATGAGGGCTGGATCCTCATGACTTAATTGCCTCCCAGCGACCCTACACCTTAATACTGTCACATTGGTGGTTAAGTTTATTTTTCTTTTCTTTTTTTTTGAGATGGAGTCTTACTCTGTCGTCTAGGCTGGAGTGCAGCATCCTGATCTAGGCTCACTGCAACCTCCGCTTCCCGGATTCAAGCGATTCTCCCACCTCAGCCTCTCAAGTAGCTGGGATTACAGGCTCCCACCACCACGCCCGGCTAATTTGTTTATTTTTAGTAGAGACAGAGTTTCATCATGTTAGCTGGGCTGGTCTCGAACTCCTGACCTCAGGTGATCTGCCTGCCTCGGCCTCCCAAATTACCAGAATTACAGGCGTGAACCACCACGACCAGCTGTTATATTTCAATGTATGAATTTTGGAGGAATATAAACATTGAGAAAATAGCATTCGCACTTACTCATACAAATTTCAAAACCAGTAGGAATTATACTACCTTTATTTCATAAATAATGAACAGGAGTTGAAGAATGGAGAAGGAAGTAAACTGTTTATGATTATCCAGGTAGTAAGTGGTAGATCCTTGATGCAAATCAAAACATTGTGTATCCAGAATCTGCATCCTTAACAGCAAGTTTATTTTATGTTGACACATGGTGAATTTTCTTCTTGTTTTCTTGGAAAAGCACAGAATTATGATGGTATACAGCTGAATGAATTAACATAAACTACCGCATGGTTTTAGCAGAAACTCTCAGAATCTTCCTCAATTGTTACCCCTTCTCCAGAGGAAACCATGACCCCAAATTCTAAAATTATAAATAAATATGTTTGTTATTGAAATTCTAAAAGTGGAGTCATTTGGTCCAAACTGTATATTCTAGCATTCATCTAGCAACATTATACTTTTGAGATTCATCCCTGTTATTTGTACAACATTAGTTTAAATCACTTTTATTGCTGTATAAACAGTCCACTATTCAGTAGTAAATTTATTTACTAATATATTGTTGGCCATCTAGGTGATTTTTTGTTTTTTTTACTATTAAGGATGATTCTTCTATGAACATTCTTGCATATAGGTTTTCTTATTTCGTCAGGGATTTGTTGAGTAACATGTAACGAATAGGGTCAAATTTAGTAGCTGTGGTCAAAATCTTTTTCACGGGTTTTGAAAATATTTACACTTTCACCAGTAGAAAATCTTTAACTATAATTGTAGGTGAGTAGTGATATTCCCCAATTTTTATTTTACACTCCCGTGATGAATAATGGAAATCAGCATGTTTTCAAATTTTGGCCTCTTGGATAGCTTCATTTGTGATGTGCCTGTTTATGTTCTATGAACCTTTAATTTTGTTGGGTTATTTATCTTGTTCTTACTCATATGAAAGGTCTTTCATGCACTGTAAACATAAAATTTATATTATGTATACTTTTTGTAAATATTTTTCCTCCCTCTGTTGTACACTGTTTATTTTCTTAATATTTCCAATTGAGAAACAGAAGTCCCTAATTTAACATATCTAAATGAACAAATGAATAATTTATTTTATGCTTAGAGGTTTGGGTAAACACTTTAAAATCTTTTCCCACAAGTTCATGAGGATGTTCTCAAATGTATTAGTTTGTTTTTTTCTCTTTTAACTTTTTCCATTTGTATCTGCAATTCAACTCAATTTAATATTTTATGGTATGAGGAGGGTCAATTTTTATATTTTTCTTTCTATATGGATATCCAATTGAATCAGAGGAATTAAGAAGACTTCTCTTTCTTCATGATGTTATATTTTTCTCTTTGTTATAATCTTTATGTCTATTTATCTATCTTTATGTCCATTTATGTATCTGGCTTTTCTATTCAGTACCATTGATCTACCGCTCTAACCTTGCCCTAACACCAAGGGCAAGAAAAAATATCTTTCTGAAGTGTTGAAAAAATATCTTTACCTCACCCATCCTAAGTTCACAGAAGCCCCTGTATCAGAAGACAATTAATAAGAAAAAGCATACAGATATATTTCATATAAAAAGTACATGACTTGGGAGTCTTCATAAGGAAATGAAGGCCCAAAGAAGTGAGTGAACCAGTGGATTTTTTACAGGTTTTACAGAGTGGACAGTTTCAGAGAAATATGATTGGATAAAATGTATGATTTAATGGGAATAAACTGGGAGGAACTTAGCAAGACCTGTTTGTTCAGATTTTTCTTTGTATTCCTGTGTCCTCAGAGATAAGGATGCTCCTTTCCTCTTGGTATAGAGGATACCCCTCCAATGAGGGTCTTATGACCTGCTTCAAGGGAAAGCTGGAAAATCTTTCCTAGGTTTTATGTCCTGCTTTAAGAGAAAAAGGTCAGAGAAAATCAAAGGGCAGCCTTTCTGATTCTGTTGTTTTCTCAAATGCCAATGTGCTATATGGGGTAGGAGGTCCTGAACCTCATCACCACTCTGCTTAATTAAATTGTTTCATGATATAGATAGATACCAGTCAGACATTTGCTCTACTTCCTTTTATTTTAAACTATCTTGGTTGTTTGGGGGAATTTGCTTTTCGATGTATGTTTTAGAATTGACTTTGAGGTTTATGAAACTTCCAGTTGGGAAAAAATAGACATGTGCATGATACAGAGATTTACTCTGGTAAAAATATTGTTCTAATTAATTTAGATTTTCTTCAAAGACTTTCAACAAGTTAAATAAACTTCTTCATAAAATGATTGTATATATCTCATTAGATTTGTAATGAATATGGTGGTGTAGCCATCCACCCTTTTTTAAAAGATATTTTTACAGTATTTCTTTCAGTATCCTGCTTTCTTAGCATTTTCAGGTGCATTTTAGTGCAACTGTGTCAAACTACTACCATATATCCTCCCTCAAAATATTTTGGAAACTTTGTTGAGATTTCATTGAATCTACAGATCAATTTGGAAGATGGGAATTTTTATAATATTGAGCATTCAAATACACAAACATGGCATACATTTTGATTTATTGAGATCTATCATATTGTATCTTAATAATATTATATTTCTATGTGTAAAGACCTGGTATATATTTGAGTAGAACTATTTCTATGTGATTAAATTTCTTTAATATAATGAACAGTATAGAGTTTTTAAAACTTCACATCTAATATTTTCTTACTGGAGTTTAGAAATAAAGTTTTTTTGTTTGTTTGTTTGTTTTTTTTACTGATCTTTATCCAATGGCCTAGATAAATTTACATATTAAATACACTAGTATCTGTAATTGTTATAGCATTTCTAGGTACACAATGCTATCTATGAATAATGGCATTTTTATTTATTCTTTTCCAGTCTTTATACCCACTATTTTATTTTCTTGTCTTAATGTACTGACTACATCTTCTAATAAAATAGAGAAAAAAGTAGCAGCTAGCTTTATTATTCCCAATCTCGCTGAGAAATTTTAGACATTTTACTGTAAATGAGGGATTATCAAATGTTTTCTATAAAGAGTCGGGTGTATGTATCTTTAGACCTGCAGAGCATAATCTCTGTCATTACTATGAAACTCTGACAGTTCAGGACAAAAGCTACCAGAAATAATAATCAAATGAATAGCTGAGGCTATGTTTCCATGTAACTTTATTTAGAAAACAAGAATGGGTTACATTTGTCCTGTGGGCCATAGTTTGCCTTTTCTAGTGTAAGCAATAGCTGTAGTATTCAAATTTCTAGCAGTTTTGTGTAATGAATAAGCTTTATTCAATGTTTTCAATGTAATATTAGGCAATAGCTTTATCTTCCTTGTTGTAGAAGGAATTTTCAGAATTGCCAAAACATTTTTAAAATACTAAGCAATTTGCATTCCTGAAGGATACCCTAACTGTATGTGCTGAGTTATTTTTTTATTTTTAATCTACTGATGGATATTGTAAAACATATTTTTAGAATTTCATTTAGTTGCACTATGCATTAACTTTTAAAAATGTAATTTTTAACTATTATGGGTAGTTAATACTCTATATACTCATGGGGTACACGTGATGTTCTGTTACAGGCGTACAATATATTATAATCAAATCAGGGTAATTGGGGTGTCCATAATCTCAAGCATGTATCATTTCATTTTGTTAGGAACATATTAATTCTATTCTTTAAATTATTGATTTATTTTGAGATGGAGTTTCACTCTTGTCACCCAGGCTGGAGTGCAATGGCACAATCTTGGCTCACTGCAACCTCCGCCTCTCGGATTCAAACAATTCTCCTGCCTCAGCCTCCTGAGTAGCTGGGATTACAGGTGCCAGCGACCAAGCCTGGTTAATTTTTAGTATTTTTAGTAGAGATGGGGTTTCGTCATGTTGACCAGGCTGGTCTCGAACTCCTGACCTCCGCTGATCCACCTGCCTTGGCCTCCCAAAGTATTGGGATTTCAGGCATGAGCCAGTGTGACTGGCCAAGTTATTTAAAAATATACAATAAATTCTTGTTGACTACTGTCACCCTGTTATAGTATCAAATACTGGATCTTATTCATTTTAAGTATATTTTAGTACCCATTAACAATTTGCACTTGCCCCCAACCCACCAACATTTTCTTTTACTATTTTTCTCTTGCTTTCTGTCAGGATTATATCGTTCATACTGAGTATGGAAGCATTTTTTCCTTATTTAACTCTGGCAAATATCATTTAAAGATTTGCTATTTTTTTTCCTTAATTATTTGGTAGTTTTTTCATGGTGAAATCATTTGGGCATGACGTTTTCTTCTGGAAAGTCTTTTAATGGCAGATTAAAATAATTTTATAGATGCAGTACTTTTCAGAATTTTTATATATCTTCTCCTGTCAGTTGTGCTGTGTTTTTCAGGAACTTTTTATTTTATATGAAAAACACCAACTTAGTTGGCAAATTTTGTCATTAAAGTATCATTTGTAGATTTCTGCAGACTCTATGGTCCTGCTAATTCTTTAATTCTGATTTTATTTTGTCTTTTTTTCTCTTTGTTTTTTTTTTTTTTTCCTTTTTACCCCCTTGCTAGGATTTACCAATGTATTAGTCTTGTTAAAAAACTAAATTTTGACATTTTTGCTACTCCATATGCATTTTTTGTTTCATTAATTTCTTTCTTGTCATTGTTGTTTCCTTGCTTGTATTTTGTGTGTGTGTTCACCTCTATTTTCTTTTCTAACTATTTGAAACAAATCTTTACTGTTACTGCCCTTAGCTACTCACTGCCTCAGAAGTCCTTCAGATTAACAATAGAAAAAATGTTGCTTTAGGATGATAAAATTAATCACTTCCTACCCACTATTGTAACCTCTCAGTAAGTGTGAGTTAAGTTTACAGGGACACTGAAATTGCTTCTTCTTTTTATTTTGATCCCCTTTAATTACTTTCATTATACTGCACCAACTATTAAATTTATTTTGACCATGCTCATTTCATTTATGCAGTCTATTCCCCTTTGCTAGTGAACTTAAGACTAGCATGTATCTATCATGCTAAAACTGATCGCTTGTAATGAATAATAAATAAAAAATGTTCTCAACTTATATGTGATCTATTTCTTCTGATAATCTTTTATTCTTATCAGATATACTCAACTTGAATGCAAAAAGCAGGGAAGGCCAAACTTAGTCATTCACAGAGGGAAGTTTCTCAGGGCACAGAACAAGGCAGAAAAGGGCAGGATTTGATCTGAGTGTGTGGCTGACAGGAAAAGTGTTTCTTTCCAGTAATAATTTGTAAATTATAAGTTGTGGAGACAGCTACTTAGAAACTAGATATTCATTTCCGTCACAAAATAACATTAACTTATATTTTATAGATAAATGATATTTAGAAACCGATAGGCTACAATTTTCTATTTTGATTTCATGATGAACTTGATTTTGACATTTTATTAACATAACCACTTGGTTTACTTCATAGATATATTAAGTTATACTTATGTAATCAAAGTTGAATTGTTACTAGGCAGCCATGATCTTAATTTCTTGAATAATATTAATTTTTTTCTATAGGATTTTCTCCCAGTCACTTTTATTCAAGTTGAATTAACAACAATATTTTGATCAAATGTGCTATTTCTGAATATTTATTTACCTCTTTTGTAATCAGCAAAGGATTAATACTAAAGAGCCTACTATAAATTTATCTTTGAGTTAGTGTAGAGAAAGAGATAGTACAGGAAATAAAATCTATTGCTTATCTCCCTAATCAACTTCTATTCCATATGAGAAGTCAAGGGAACCATAAATCATAGGAAAGTGAACACAATGAAGATGTTTATTTCATAAACCAATTGGAAACTGTTTGCCCACATTAAAATTCATATACATATGGCAAGCATCCATTTTATGCAATGCTATGCAATAGAAGTGTGGGGAAAATGTTCCCACCACAAGAAAACTACGGCCAGAATGTATTCATCTCGTGATCCTCTACAAAGCCGCAGCTCTGATTGGCATCACATAATAGTACTGTTTTTAATCAAGGTATTGACATCAATCCAGTTCAATATTCAATTATATCTAAAATTTCTCTCCACTTCCTTTTATTCAGTGTACAGTTAGATTATTCAGAAATAGTAGAAGAAAGATTTACCATATTATACTTGTGCATTTGTTGCAGAGTTCTTTCTTACCAGTATCTGGCCTTCATTTATTTCAAGGTTCTTTGTTACTGGTTTAGGTCTAGATTTTTTATATACTGCATTGGCCGAAGCCAAATCTCTGTTTAACAGAATCAAATTAGTTTGATTTCATAGATCTCGTGAGGCTTTCATAAACTTTCTTTATATTTTAGTCATGAGGATGCCATAAATAATTAGTGGCAATCAAAAATCTCTGCAGCTTAAACTATTCTAATTCCCAACTTGACAGTCAATTACTGCTACTGTTCCTACCTTACCTTTGAAGGTTAATTACAGCTACCTGGATTATGCTACCCACACATCTTATCTTCCCTGTTGAAACTGGGGAAGCCACTTCCATGCAGAATCATCTCTGGTCTACAGAGAACAACCAACAGAGTATTTTTCAAATAAACTGACCTTTTCCTCACCAATGTCCTTCTTTGTGTTTTGGTGAAACAAGGCTTTTGTGGTTATCCTCCAGGGTCATAATGAGGGAATGGGTGAATAACCTTATAATTTCCACTTTTGCAGTACTTAGGATAAATTCTTATGTATTGCAAAATAAAACCAAACACATATCGAGCATTTCACCTTCATTTCTCATTGGCCACCATCAAGTACAGGTTTCAAAAATCAGAATCTCTCGATAGTGCAGGCATATTAATGAATTCATTACAATCTAAACTTCTGTTTAGTGCCCTAAACATAAGCTTAAAATGTAATTCCCAAAAAACATATCGCAAAACATGTCCTCCTTGTTTTTTGGTAAAAAAAAAAAAAAAAAAAGTCAATCAGATTTCCATATATTTTTTAAATATAACCAAATTATTTTGTTGTATTTCTCCTATTGGGTTAGTCTTATTCAATAGTGTTTCAATCATTTTCTCTTCTTGTCCATGAGGAAGGGATTCCCACTCCAGGTTATGAGAATGATGCAACACATGAGACCTGCAATTGGACAGATGAGATGGACAGCATTGTTTTAGTCACGTAGACTCACAGTCCCAGGGAGAAGGGCACAGCATGTCATGCAGAGTTACATGGGGGTGTCCTTGAAACAGAGTGGATTAGCAGCAGCTGTAGAAAGCAGGCTTTGTAGTTTCAAGAGTGCTTGTCCTTTTTCCCTCCCTGGGAAAAATGTGATTGCCTCATTTGATCTATGGTCTGACAGAAAACTGAAACCTTCTGTGCTCAGGGATAAGCAGGAACTTCACCTGGTCCTGTTAATAAGGAGAGTTGTTCAGTTAGGAGACTTTATCCACATGAGCGGAGGAGAGGAAGTTGTGGCCACGCCATTTGAGACCCTCCTGATTTCAACAGATGTTAAAGCATCATATAGTGTTGGACTTAAATGTTAAACTTTACTTCACAATGAGGCTTCTCTGGATGTTTAGACCTAAAAAAAAAAAAAAGTTGAGAGAGCTGAGAAATTGTAACCAAACCCAGATTCAACCATTTGCTGCTCAAAAACCAGACTTCAAAGACGGGTTGGTGTTGATATGGCTCTGATGACTGGAGGAACACCAGGGTCCTTGGTCTCACGCCGGTTTGGATAAAATGACACAGACACACACGTGGAGTGGTTTTATGGAGCAAAAAGTTTAATAGGCAAGAAAGAAGGAAGGAAGAAGAAAACAGGTCTCCCATACAGAGACAGAGGGAGGGGGGACTCCAACAAACAGCAAACCCCACGTGCAGCAGCGGAAAAGTGGCTGCTTATATTAGGGTGCTGGAGGAGGCTGTGTCTGCTTTGCATAAGGCTTAGGGGATTGGTTTGACCAGGTGTGCCATTTACATAGCCCATGAAAAATGTGGCCCTCCCACCTTAGTCCTTTCATATGCAAATATGGGTCACCATGATGCTCCAAACACATGGCGTTATCTGGAGGTGGCTATGACCCCTGGTACACTTGGTAAGAAGGAAAGGACAGCAGGAATCACCATGTCGAGTGAACTCAATTTCTAATGGCTGGCATTTGCATATCAAAGCTTGCCGGCCCAGCCCTTCAAACAGCCTTTTCTGTTAGAAAAGAGATGGTTCAGGGTTTGTTTCTTATTACAGGAAAATTTCCACCGAGAATCTTTACCCTTACTATCTGCATAAAGAATTATTTCTTAATAACTCCTGTATCAGTTAATTTCCCTCTTAACAGGAACAGTAGGTTTATCCAGAAAAACCAGCAAAATCAAAAAGATCATGAACTAAAATTCTAAATTACCATCTCAAGTCAGTACAGATTTTAGGCTCTTTCTACATTAAGGGCAGGGAGAGGAGGCAGGGGTTGACATCAAGAGGCAACTGATGACTACAGATATCTGGGCGACACCAAGGGTCTGAAGAAACTGGGAACTTCTTTGCCTTCAGGTCACAATTCACCTCTAAATCTTTAATAAAAGATAGTCAGTTGTTTTCATACTTATCTTTTAATTCCAGAGTTATTTTTTAAAAACTACATGATTGCCATTACTGCCTATTATCTCAGTAGTCTAAAATTATCCTAACCTACCAGCAGGGACCAGCAAAGGCCCTTTAAATAAAAATGGAGTTAGGCTAGTCCTTTCCTTGTTTCACTGTTACAAACTGAGGGCTATTAGCTTCCCCTTGAAAGGTCATTGCCTTGAGCAATATTCTTACAAGTCCCCAAACAAGACAGAGGTGTCTGCCTCAACAGGAATGAAAAGGCTCCTTTGGCTAATAAGGACAGCTCAATTTGGTTTGGGAATTGGGGTGCTCTGAGTACCCCATATCCTCTCCAGAGTCCCTATTTTAATTCTCATTCCTTATTATTTTATGATCAATGTTCTATTTTTCATATAAGAGAACTGGTAATGTGGTAAATTTGATTAGTATAATAATTTAATAATGTACATGGTCAGATTATAATTTTTTTTCACTACTTTAACTCCATGATAATTAGACAAAAGTGATTCATTTGGGACACTTATTTAAATGTTGATTTTCCTTGAACTGAGAATTTAAAACTTTTGGCATACAATGTACTTTTGTCAAGCTCTCAGTGCAATCGCAAGCACCACTCAACCCACGGTTCTTATATTTATCTTGTGGTTCACAATGTTCCATGACAACAGCTATTTAGTAACTAAGGTTTTAGCTTCAAGATGGACTTCACTTTCAGTAAGTGCAGGTGGTCACTGCAGAAGATTCCATGGAACACCATGGTTACATATATTTATATAAATTATTTTTAAGCTCAACCAGCTTAGTTTACCAATACCTGTTCTCATTTTTATGATGATCCGTTTCACAGAGTAATTGTATTTACTGATTATAGTGTCAATTAAGATTCTAACTTGCAGACAAAGCAGGCTATTCTGATTTGCTACATGGACAAATGTATTGATTAATATATATTAGAAAGCTCATAGAATCATTAATAAAGCTAGAGAAAAGGGTTCATAGAAAACTTTAATAATGACGATCAGAATCACTCCACAAATAGATTTGAAAGACAACACGGTCATTACTACCTACAATACAATAATGCAATTGTAATAAAACCTCTACATCTACCAGGAAACTTGATCATATACAATTTCTATCGATGCCTTTGGTTGCCAAGCTTCTCTAAAACATCTCTTTCCATTACATAAATGACTTATGAAGAGTCCTTTTTCTTAAATAGCTCCCACATTATCCAAAATGCCTTTGGGTCTGACTGGTAAAACATTGGTAGGTTACCTTCCTTCTTTATATTGGAGGGACTTTTGACAAAGACTATTTATCCATGACAGGACATAATTCCATTATGTTAGCAGTCCCTATAATTGAACGTTAAATCCTACTTGTGGAGAACTCTACTATATCAAAAAACATTTCTTTGAGACTGCTGTGTGTGTGTGTGTGTGTGTGTGTGTGTGTGGTATGTGTGTATGAGTGTTGGGACTGGGATTAGTGTGTGTATTTGGCTTTATTTTTGTATGGGTATATTTTATACTAATTACCCTGAGGACTATTAGAAGAATAAACGGATCTGAATACAAATCTAAATGTTTAACTGGTGGGCATAACTAGTATGTACCAATCTATAACTGTTTTATCAATCTTTGAGAATCCTTCTGTAAGCCCCTGTGGAAAATTTTACAACAAATACCTAAGGGAAATGTACTATGGGGTGGAAACTAAAAATGAGTAAGCAAGTTGAGAGAAAAATGGTCTTTGTCAGTGGAGTCAGGTGAGATTAGGAGAAGGGGGTAATTTCATAGACTCTTCAGTCAAACCTGAAGAAAAAAATGTTAAGTTTGTAATGGAGGCATTTATGAGACTGACAGTTTGACTTTGAAGATGTAATCTATTTATTTTTATAAAATAAGTGGTATTTAACATATAATTGCATTTTTACTATTTATAATGTATTTTTATATTTTCCCCAAACTTCAGTAAATCTGAAACATGTAGTCTTTCCTTGTGGATGATGGGAAATAATGAGAGGGAATAGCAAAGGAATATATATCTTACCCAACATTGATTTCTCTCTTAACATTCATTGAGAAGGATCAGCATTTTCTCAAAGGAACTTTGTCCAATAAATTGAGAAGATGAATAGCCACGAGTAAGTGAGCTGCTATCCATGGCAAAGTGGGGACAGCAGTAAAAAAAAAAAAAAAAAAAAAAATACAGAGAAAGTGACAGAATGACAAATGATGACACAAAACCAACACCTAGCTCTCCCTCTATTATGAATAAGTATATATATTGCATCTCCTAGATAGGAAGGAAAAAAGCAACACTTTACTAAATTATATTAATAAATGATAACATCCAGTCTTCTCACAACAAAAATAATAACTCTGTGAGACAATGCACATGTCAATTATCCAGAGTCTGTCATTCCACAATATGTATATACTTCAAAACATCATGTTGTACACAATAAGTACAAACAATTTTATGTCAATTAAAAAGTAATTGAAAAATAGCTATAATAAATATGTTGCCAAACTGTATAGGACTGGTATTCAAAATAGAATCTTAAACAAATTTGCTAACAAAATATTAAATCCATTTTGCAGTGCTGATGTTTGTGGATGTGTTACAACCTTTACAAATATCATAATCAGAGAAGAAAATTAACAATTTTTCCACTGTGAATTGACAAATAAATTTCCACTGAGAATTGACAAATAAATTACAAATTGGCAGTAAACTCAGTAATTTTTTTTTATCTAGCCAGTACTGAATTCTAGACTCTTTTGATAATCTTCTTTGTAAGTCATGTTCCCTCACCTTTTTTTTTTTTTTTTTTAATTATACTTTAAGTTCTAGGGTACATGTGCATAACGTGCAGGTTTGTTACATATGTATACATGTGCCATGTTGGTGTGCTGCACCCATCAACTCGTCAGCACCCATCAATTCATCATTTATATCAGGGGAGTTATACCCTCACCTTTTTTTTTAGCTGGCTATCTTCCTTTGACAATCTCTGAAGAAAGCCAGAAAGCTACTTTCCTGTTCTTTCCCATTATTCAATGTAAGAAAGTAAATACTAAAAAAATGAATGGAATGAAAGTAAAAGACTGTTCTGAGTTTCACATTATGCAAGGGTTATCCAGAATTATCTGTAGTTTGGAGTAAATCATTAATCTACCATAGAGTCACACTTTTCTATCATGTTTTTTGAATATGTATTCAAATAGGTCCAAAGGAAGGTAAGTGAGGCTAATAAATACTGTGAAATAGTCAAAGTAGAAAAATGTGATTAGCATTTTCATAAAATCTAAGTCTATGTTAGCATATATATATAAATATTACATAGATATAGCTTTCTATGTATATGTAGATAGATATTAAGTAGATATCTAGACAGAGAGGTATTATATATATATACACATATATACAGAGAAAGACAGAGTTATGTGTATGTGTGTACCTATATATATATATATAGAAAGAGAGAGAGGGGAGAGAATTATATGTATGTAACTAAACCCATCTAAACCAAAATAATCATCTATCTATCTATCTATCTCTATCTATCTATCTATCTATCTATCTATCTATCTATCTATCTATCTATCTATCT